>NC_057864.1:247029631-247385256 GCF_019393635.1 Dromiciops gliroides
ACCCCTAATAGTGGTGGGGTCACAGTACCCTTCAAAGAAGAGGTGTTCTTGAGTGATATCAAATCATTTCTGATTGGTCGATTTAATTTAGAGGTAGGCTGTATTAAAATGAAGGGCTGGGAGCAGCTATGTGGAGCAGAGGATGAAGCACAGGCCCTGGATTCAGGAGGACCTGAGTTCAAATCTGGCCTCAAGACACTTGACACTTACTAGCTGTGTGACCCTGGGTAAGTCACTTAACCCTCATTGCCCTGAAAAAAAAGAAAAAAAGAAAAATTTTTTTTTTTTAAAATGAAGGGCTGATAGCAGACCACTCCTCAACGTAGGGTTAAATATTAATCTTCACCCCAGATCAAATTTTTATTGCCCTAACAAGAATTTAGAAGGGTCCTTCTTTTCTTATGAAGATTCCTAAAAGTTTATATCTGTGACCAGGGACCAAGGAGAATATCTTATCTTATAGATTTATATAGCCCTGACCAGGACCAAGGAGAGTTTACTTTATTTTATCAAGAAGGACTTTGGAATGGAGGGAAGTCAGGATTATATCTCCAAGACATTTATTACAAAAATCATTTCTCACACTAGGTATGTTTTTTGTCTAGACACAACTTCCTTTTATTCTAAGATATATGGGGAAAGACTCATTCATTTACTTATTTAACATTCAATGAACATTTATTGAGTGTCCTTCATGTGTAAGGTGTTTCGCTAGACACTCAGCATACAAAAACAAAATGAAGCAGCCCCTACCCTCAAGGATCTTACATTCTACTGGAGGATATAACATCGGATCACTGTATCAAGTATTTATTAAGGATCTGTTACTGTGTTAGGTACTGAAGATACAAAGACAAAATGAAAAACAGTTCATCATCTCAAGGAACTCATAGTAATGTGCAAATTACCTGGGACTAGCAATAATTTTGATATAGTTTCATTTTGTGACAGTGGTAGTCAAGCATGTCAGTGTTTCTATTGACAGTAAGGCTCAAACATCGTACCTTGACCAGATGAAACGAGATTGTTTTCCCCAATTTTAGTTGCTTCTGTCAGTTGAGTTTCTTGATCCCATGCCATAGACACAATTTATGACTCTTTTGTTCTGTGGTTTTCAAGAATGGACATTACTCTAAGGACACATGAAAAAGTTGTAGTTCTTGAAAAGTACACTTCAGTGACTGTTAGAGATATTGTATCAGCTTTCGGTGTGGAGAAGTTAAGTGTTTTAAGGATTATTCAAGACCACAATATAACACTCAAGTACAAAAGAGGAGTTTAAAATGAAAAACAATGCTACAAGAACTGACAAACTATTGCTGTGAAACAACCCAGAAAACAATCAAAGACCTTTAGAGAGACCTGGCTGCTGAAGGGGTTGTTATTAAGTCTTGAGTGCTGTAAGCTTCTTGAAGTTTGAAGAATTATGAGAAGCTCAGTTGTTGTTTTTTTTTGTTTGTTTGTTTGTGGGGCAATGAGGGTTAAGTGACTTGCCCAGAGTCACACAGCTAATGCCAAGTGTCTGAAGCCAGATTTGAACTCAGGTCCTCCTGAATCTAGGGCTGGTGCTTTATCCACTGCGCCACCTAGCTGCCCCAAAAAAGGTCTTTAAAAAAAAAGGTTGCTAATCATTGTATTAAAAAAAGTTTTCCATGGGCAAGATAATACAAAGACTAGAGCACTGAAGATTGGGAAAAGGTATTTTATTTTGTGTGTGTGTGTGTGTGAGGCAATTGGGGTTAAGTGACTTGCCCAGGGTCACACAGCCAGTAAGTGTTAAGTGTTTGAGGCCGGATTTGAACTCAGGTCCTCCTGACTCCAGGGCCGGTGTTTTATCCACTGCACCACCTTGCTGCCCCTGAAAAGGTAATTTTTACCAGTGAAACTCACTTTTTAATTTAAGGCAGTACCAAGACTGTTATCAGAACAAGTTCAGTTGAGTCTCTTCATCCCACAAATGTTTTAGGATTTGTTTTTTTACCTCCAGAGGACCTGGAAGCCTAGTCTCCACTGAGAGAATAACGACTTCTGATAAATATAATGATATCCTGAGAAGTGCAATTATTTCAGAATTATAGAAATTCCTAGATGGAGATGGAATACTGCAACATGAACTTGTACCATTATACATATCACAATAGGTTAGGAAAATTTTCCAGCCAATGAAGAAAAACATGCTTCAAGTTGCCTAGGAATTCATCCAGTTTAAACTCCTTGGAAAACTATGGACCATACTCTAGGCTAGACTTGGAAAAATGAACTGTTTGCCAATACTATGCTCAGTAGCCAATAGGATGTGTGATTTCGTAGTGAAGAATTAAAGAATTTGTGTCAAAATCTTGTGAATTCAATGCTAAATCACACAAAGCAACTGGTTGCAGCAAAAAGAAGACCTATTACACATTTTTTCCAATAATAAACATTTTTATTTATAGTTTTGAGTTTCAAATTTTATCCTTTCCCTCCCTTTCCTTCCCCCTCCCTAAGGCAGTAAGCAATCAGATATGGGTTATACATGTGCAATTATGTAAAACATTACCACATTAGTCATTTTGTACAAGAAAACTTGAATAAAAGAAAAAAAATGAAAGAAAGTGGAATATAGCATGCTTCAGTCTGTATTCCATCAATATCAGTTCTTTCTTTGGAGATGGATAGTATGTTTCATCATTAGTCCTTTGGGATTGTCTTGGATCATTGTATTGCTGAGAATAGTTGTCATTCACAGTTCTTCATCAAACAATATTGCTGTCTCTGTGCACAGTGTTCTCTTGGTTCTGCTCACTTAACTATATATCAGTTCATACAAGTCTTTCCGGGCCTTTCTGAAATCATCTTGTTTGTCATTCCTTACAGCACAATAATATTCAATCACCATCATATACCACAGCCTGTTTAGCCATTCCCCAATTGATGGACATTTGATTTCCAGTTCTTAGCCACCACAAAAAGACCTTGTATAAAAATTTTTGTACAAACGGTTCTTTTTTCTCTTTTGGGGGGACATATTACATATTAAAAGTTTTTTAAAGATATAAAACATTGTAAAGTTTATTGTATAAACTTAAATTGTGTGAAATCAGTTATTTTACTTTATCCCAGGTAGTTTGCAAATGAATGTAAGTCCTTCAGGGCAATACAATATATAAACATAAGTATATATGTGATAATTTGAGGACAGAGAAAGCACTGATAGCTGAGGAAGGGGATCATCAAGAAAGGTTTTCTACTGGAGGTGACCCATGAGCTGAATGTCTAGGAATTTTAAAAGGCAGAGATGAAGAGGGAATATAGTCCAGACTCTTTCTCTGCAGAGGTATGGAGGTGGAAAATGCAGTGTTTATTTTAAGGGATAGCAGTTAGGCTCTTTGGCTAGGATGTTATGAGCCCGAGGGAAGTAATATGAGATAGTACTTGAAAAATATTTCTGAGAAAGATTATGAATGGCTTTCAGTGCCAACCTGAAGAATTTATATTTTATCCTAGAGTAAACTCAAAAGGTTCTTGAGCAAAAGAATGACATGGTCAGACTTATGCTTTTGGAAGAGTATTTTGGCAGCTATGTAGAAGATGAGTGAGAGGAAAGAGAGGCTGGAAGCCAAGAACCCAATTAGAAGGCTATTGAATATCAAAAACCATGTGAAAAAAGCACTAATTATTAGAGAAATGCTCATTAAAGCAACTTGAAATTCCACCTCCCGCCCATTAGTTTGGCAAAGATATCAAAAGACAAAAATAACAAATATTGAGAGTGGCTAATAATTTTTGGTGGAGTTGTAATTTGGTCCAGACATTGTGGAAAGCAATTTGGAACTGTGTCCAGAAAGTTACCAAACTATACATACCCTTTGAGCCAGCTATACTACTGCTAGGTGTTTTCCTCAAAGAAATAAAATTTTAAAAAAGATAACAATTATGGACCTAAAATACAAAAAATATTTATTGCAGCTCTTTTCATGAGAGATGAAAATTTGAAACTGAAAAGCTGTTCCGTTGAAGGATAGCTAAATAAATTGTGGTATATAAAATGAAAATGGAATTAATTGTACCATAAAAAATGACAAAATGGCTAGTTTCAAAGCAGACTAAGAAGACCTCTATGAAATAATTCAGAGAGAAATAAGCAGAATCAAGAGAAAATTTTATCTAACAAGTACATTATTGAGAAAAGCAACTTTGAAAGACTTTAGAACTTTGATCCATACAATGATCAAACTATGAGTCTAAAAGAATATACCAGGGGGCAGCTAGGTGACAAAGTGGATAAAGCACTGGCCCTGGATTCAGGAGGGCCTGAGTTCAAATGTGACCTCAGACATTTGACACTTACTAGCTATGTGACCCTAGGCAAGTCACTTAGCCCTCATTGCCCCGCAAAAAAACCAAAACAAAATAAAACAAAACAAAACCCAAAACAAACAAACAAAAAGAATATACCATACCATTCCCCTCTTGCCAGAGAAGTGATGAACTTAAAATATAAAACAACACATTCATTTTCCGACATGGCCAGTATGGGATTTGTTTTGTTTGCTTAATGAAACATATTCTATAAGTGTTTTTTGTGATTCAGTGATGGGGGCAGGGGATGATAGTGGAAGAGGCAGATTAACTTTTAAAAAAATAAGTGAAGGCACCAAAAAAGGGAAATTTGATTGAGAGTTTAATTTGTTTTGTTTTGTTTTATTTTTGTGAGGCAATGAAGGTTAAGTGACTTGCCCAGGGTCACATAGCCAGTTAAGTGTCAAGTGTCTGAAGCTGAATTTGAACTCAGGTCCTCCTGAATCCTGGGCCAGTGCTTTATCCACTGTGCCACCTAACTTCCCCAAGAGTTTGATTTTTACTGAGTAAAGACCAGTTGCAGTGGGAACAAGAATGACTTCAAAAGGCTAAGAATGAAAAATACCTTTCATTTCTCAACAGAGAGGTAATGGACTAGAGATAATAAAATAAGATGTGCATTCTCAATGGCCAACGCATTAATTTAATTTGGTGGAGTTATGCTAATATTTGTTCCCAGGGAGGGGCTGTTCTTAGGGAGAAGGATGGGAGTGGTAGGTTAATAGGTAGAGATACACCAAAAAAGGAAGCAATACAACTTTTTTTTTTTTTTTTTTAGTGAGGCAATTGGGGTTAAGTGACTTGCCCAGAGTCACACAGCTAGTAAATGTGTGTTAAGTGTTTGAGGCCGGATTTGAACTCAGGTACTCCTGACTCCAGGGCCAGTGCTCTATCCACTGCGCCACCTAGCTGCCCCCAGTACAACTTTTTTTAATGGAAGGGAGGGAAGAAAGAAGGATGGAAAGAAGGGAAGGAAGGAAAAAGGGAGGGAAGGAGGAGGGAGAGAAGGAAGGAAAGGAGGGAAGAATGAAGGAAAGAAGGGAGGAAGGAAAGGAGGGAGAAGAGAAAGAAGAAAAGGATGGAGGGAAGAAGGAAGGAAAGAACAAGAAAAGGAGGGAGAAGGAAAAAAGAAAGGGAGAAGGAAAATGAATAAAATCAAAAGGAAAGGTAAATAAGAAGAAAAAATTAATATCCTATGATGGAGTCATTAGACACATGTCATAAGTGGCTTGACAACCTTTTTCCTTCACTTTGATGCACTAAGAAGTCAATCATGCATCATTTTCTTCCAAAGAATTTTTAAAATCATAGTAAAAATGTTCATATATGTAAAATATATGTATGTATATTTATATATGTGAAATCATTTCCTCAAGTCTCTCCCTACTCCAGTTCCTCCTCCACATAAGTGCCAAATAATTTTCCCAAGTGCAGTTCAAACTATGTCACCCTCGTTATTTCATAAATTCCACTGGCTGCCTGTTCCCCCTGGGATCAAATATCACTTCTGTGATATTCACAACCTGATCCCTTTCTGTTTTTCTAGGTTTCTTACAGATCTCTCTGCTCCACAAATTCTATAGTCCTTTTATCTGGTCACATTTACCATTCATCCCTCCCTCTCCTTCTCTATGTTTTCATTCTGGCTGGTCCGCTTGCCTAGGAAGCTCTCTCTCCTCACCTCTTACAGGACATGGATGATGATTCGATAAAAGAGGCTGAGTAGGAGTGGAGAGACAGGTAGAATATTTATTTGGATAAGTAAATACAAGATAATTTGGAGAGAGAAAGGACATAAATTACAGAAGGGATTGGGAATGGGTTCATAGACATAACTCCTGACCTTAAAGGGAATGGAAAGTTCTATAGGGGCTAGAGTGGTGTCTATGTGAGTGGAGAGGAGATAAATGCAAGAGATGAGAAGAGAATTATGTGCATTCCAAATAAAGGGAATAGTTTGTGTGAATGCAAGGAAATGGGAAATGGAATACTGAGTTGGGAGGTCAGTTTGGCTGGAGGGTTGAGGACATGAAAAGTAATGTGAGATATATCTGGAAAGTGAGGCTGGAATTAGATTGTGAGGGGCTCCAAATACCAGGCTAATGAGTTTAGATTTTGTCATAGAAACAACAGGGAGAAACTGCAGGCTTTTGAGCAAGTGAGAGCTGTGGTCAGTCCTATACCTTAGGAAGATCCTTTTGCTAGCTATATGGAGGAAGGATTTGAAAGGGGAGAAACTAGAAGCAAGGAGATCAATTAGGAAGCTATTAACAGTAGTTCAGCTGATGGTAATTAGGGTCTGTGAACAAAAGTGGAGGAGGTGTGGAGGGAGAAGGGAATGACTGAATGTAGAGGGAATGAAGCAGAGGAAAGAGTCAGGTATGACTCTTACACACCTGGGTTGGTGGGAGGATGACAGTGTCCTCAATATGGAAATGTATGAAGGAAGGATGGACAGGTTTAGGGAGAAAGATGAGTTCCATTTTGGACATGTTGAGTTTGACCTACTGATAAGATATTCTAAGATACTCCCAGGCACTTGGCAATATAAAACTAAATTTCAGGGGAGATATTAGGCTTGCATATGTAGATTTGGGCATCATCTGGGTGGAGATGGTAATTGAACCCAAGGAAGTAAATTATGTCATCCAGGGAGAGTGTGTAAAGTGAGAAGTGGGTCCAGGACACAGCCTTAAGGGACAAGAAGTGACGAGTCAATAAAATAGACTGAAAGGAAGCCTTCAGCTAGGAGGAGATCCAAGAGAAGTTAGTATCATGTCTGCCAAGGGGGGAAAGTATATCTAGAAGGAGTGGATGGTTAATGGTACCAAAAGCCGCTCAGAAGTTGAGGGGGATGAGGTGTGAAAAGAAGACCACCAAGGATCACAGTCATGGTAGCCGCTGTGAAAAATGAACATTATTTTTTTCCTTTGTAGGTCTCAGGCTATAAGGAAAATCAAAATGGTGGTCTCCCTACTTCTCCCTGCTTTTGGAAATCTGATATATATTATAATATAATAGATAATATATTAGGGCTTGTTCAGAGAATGAATGGGCTACCTCCTGAGTTAGTGAGGTTCTTACCATCACTTGAAACCTTCAAGCAGAAGCTAGAAGACTCTTCGTCTGTAGAGATAGCCTAGAGCCATTAGAATCACAGATATAGTGCTAGAAGGGTTTTTCAGGCCACTTGCTCTGATTCTCTCATTGTGTTAATGAGGAACCCGAGGCCCCTGGGAAGTTTAGGGACTTGTCCAAGGTCAAACAGGTAGGGAACTATAGAGGGGATTCCAGCTCAGATCTGACTTAAACTAGATTATTCCTGAGATTTCTTCCAACCCTTAGATTCTGTGATCTTATAACTTGGGAGTTAAGAGAGTAGAGAGCAAAAGACAAAATTCAAACAGTTCTTGCTTTCAAGAAGCTTACTATCTAATTCTATCTATCCTCATTTTAGCACCTACATCAACTCTAGAGACACTGCTACTCTTTGTGGAAAAGAAGAGCAGCATTGTCTGCACTCACTGTAACTACCAGCTCCTTTAGCTGTTCAAGATCCATGACACTGAGGCAGCTAGGTGGCTCAGTGGATAGCACACCAGGCCTAGAGTCAAGAAAACCCAAGCTATTAGGCTGACATCATTGAGGAAAAGGCTTTACCATGCTCTTTGCTGTAACGCTCTAAGAATTTTGACATTTCACCCTCTTGCCATAGAAACCTTCCATGTGAGCTCCTTGAGAAGAGGGACTGCATTGCTTTTCTATTTCTATCCCTAGCATTTAGCACATAATATGACCTTAATTAATGCTTCATTCATTCATTCGTTCAGCTTGTCATACAAAATCTAAGTTCAGTAGTGCCAAGGCAGTGATCTATTTGCCTCATTTTTAGACACATGTTAAAAACTTTGCAGCTGCCCCACCATAGCCAAAGATAGTAGTATCAGGATGACCTAATTCCAATCCCTTGTTGGTACTTTGGGAAGATCCAGTTCCTTTAGTAGAGGGGGATCCATAGCTGACAGGGTATGTGTAATCCCCTAGAGTGGTGGTAAGTACTGAAACAATCCCAATGGGCATGTGACAAAGATTCTCAGGTATGTGACAAAAAAGACCCCTCTTCCTCTTTCTTTTTTTTTTTTTCCTTCATTTTTCTTTTTAAAAATCTTAATACTATTTTTTTTCAGTTACATGTAAAGATAGGGGCAGCTAGGTGGCGCAGTGGCTAAAGCACAGGTCCTGGATTCAGGAGGACCCCAGTCCAAAGCTGGCCTCAGACACTTGACACTTACTAGCTGTGTGACCCTGGGCAGGTCACTTAACCCTCATTGCCCAGCAAAAAAGAAGTGCATGTAAAGATAGTTTTCATCATTTGTCTTTATAAGATTTTGAGTTCCAAATTTTCCCCCCTTTCTCCCTTCCATCTCCCCTTCCCAACACAGAAAGTAATCTGATATAGGCTATATATGTATAATCACATTAAGCATATTTCCATATTAGTCATGTTGTGAAAGAAGAATAAGAACAAAAGAGAAAAACCTCAAAAAAACCCTGAAAAAGTAGAAACAGTATGGTTCAATCTGCATCCAGATTCCACAGTTCTCTTTTCTGGTTGTGGAGAGCATTTCCCATCATTAGTCCTTCGGAATTGTCTTGGATCATTGTACTTCTCCCTGTTGTCTCCTGGAGTTTATGGTGGCCCCAGATCCAGCGTGACATACATTCTTCTATATCAGTTTCCTACAGTAGAAAGGTGAATGACTCCACCAGGAAGTCTAGAGAGATGTGACAGCCTTTCCCTCTCCGGCTACCACTCTGGTCTCTTATAGATCATCTTGGACTTTATTACCAACTTGGACTTTCTCCCAGAGTCAAAATGCCATCATTTCGATGGTAGACTAAATTTGACTGAAATGACCCTTGTCTTCCCCTGTGCAAGTCAATCCAGCACAACTGTTCCTCTGGGAAATATTCTGGCTTCAGTCTACTCACCCCTCTTACACCAGACTGAGAAATTCTTTTCATCCGTTCTCGTTAGCCTTCCTCTCTGCACTGAATGCTGAGGTCTCTGTCTGCCACATTCTACACCCAGATGGCCAGACAGAACCACCCAGATGTTAGAGAAGTACCTTTGTAACTTCAGGAATTACCATTAATCAGTCAATTTGCATTTATCAAGCACCTACTCTGTGCCAGGTATTGTGCTAAGCATTGGGGATACAAAGAAAAACAAAAACAGTTCCTGTTCTCAAAGTACTCACAGTCTAGTGGAGGAATCAGGTCAACTGGCCCACCTTACTCAGTTCTCCTGAATTTTATTTTAGGAATTCCATACATATTCAAAATAAAATTATAAAAATATAAATAAAATTTATAAAATAAATAAATTTTATAAATAAAATTTATAAAATAAAATTATACCCACCCCAAACCACAGATTCTGCTCTCTTTTCTTATCCTTCACAAGTTAAGCCACTTTCCTGGCAATCTACCACTACCTGGAAGTGTTGGAAGTGGTTCCAAACAGACTTGCTTCACACTCTAGAGTCTTCCTTCCAAGGCCATGTATATTTATTTGTACCACTGACCGAAACCAGACCCCAGTAATCCTTGCATGTTGAAGGTCTGGTTTGGTTCTCCATCAAAACCAGCAAACCCTCCCAGAGACCGGAGAAGCAGCCTGTCTGGTCCTTCCAGTAATGTAAATAGTGAGTCTCAACCTTTTGCTAAAGCACCCCATCACTATATAGATTTCTCCCAAGGATCATTGCTTGGGAAAGCCAGGAAGAACCCTCTTTTTCACACACAAACCCTCCAACCCCATTACTTCCCTCACCGGTGATTGATGGCCAAGAGGAATTTGTGCCCAAGGAAGTACTTGGCTCCCAGTGTTGGTGGGTGTACTACTAATATTTTGTGGCTTGAGAAAGCTATGGGCCAGAGGAGCCAACTGGGGAACTTTCTGAGAACCTTTGCATTCCTGACCCCGTGTCTCATGGAGGCCCCTTAGAGAGAGGGCATCTGAGTGCTGGCAGGTGAGACAGTGCTTACTCATCTAAACAGCCAGCATGCCTGGGCGTGCAGATACACCACTGGCACCCTTGATTTGTAGTGGCTTGATTCCCAGGGTGACTGATTCCTGATTGTGTAATTCCTTGGCTCTAGTGGCCTCGTCTTGATCTCTGAACTTCTCTTAGCAGCAACCATGTCCTCAGCTTCCTGCTCCCCCACCGATGAATCCCCTCGGTGCGATGCAGTCTGTGTTTCACTCTCTCCGGTGGCACTACCACAGCTCCTCCCTTGATGCTCTGTGATAACCCCTCATTCTTCTCCCTGTGTTTGTAAATCAGCTTTTTGCAGGCTTAGGCTAGTCATTAGTAAGGCTGTCTTCCACTTGTATAACAATGATAGTTTTTCATTTAAGCATGTTTGATCCATACAACAAGCCCATGAGACAGGTAAGTACAATAGGCATCATCTTCCTTCACAGATGAGGAAATGGAGGTACAGAGAAGTTATGTAATAGAGCTTTTTAGTGATGGACCTGGGACTAGAATCAAGACCTTCTTATTCCCTGTCCTGTGTTCTTTCCACCAGACCATGCTCCCTAAAATGGGGTCCAAACACTAGTAACAGCGTGTTCCAAGAAAAGAACACTGGATTTGGAGTCAGAGGACCTAGGTTCAAATCAATCTTACATCTGTCCCTTACCACCTGCGTGACCCTGGGCAAGTCCCGTAACTTTTCTGGGCCTCAGTTTTATCATTTGTTTTTTTGTTGTTGTTGTTTGTTTGTTTTTTTAGTGAGGCAATTGGGGTTAAGTGACTTGCCCAGAGTCACACAGCTAGTAAGTGTTAAGTGTCTGAGGCCGGATTTGAACTCAGGTATTCCTGACTCCAGGGCTGGTGCTCTATCCACTGCGCCACCTAGCTGCCCCAGTTTTATCATTTGTAAAATGAGAGGTTAGACTAAATGACTCCAACTCTAAATCTGTGAGCTTGAGGTGTTATTTAGGATCCTAATTGTTTCTTGCTTGTAATATATCATATATCATACTATATCATATATCTGTTGTGTTGTGATATATCATATCAAGTTGTATTGTATCATGTTATATTAATTATATTTTATAATATATTGTCATATCCAGTTATATTATATCATGCTGTTTACCCATATCCATATTATATAATACAATATTTTCATATCACATCATATTATTTCTTGCCTACTTAGCTTATTATATTAATAGAAAAGTATATTACAGTTCTATTTTATCCTATCTTACATATCTATATTATATTAACTCAAAGCATATCACATCATCATATCATATATTCTGTACCTAGATTATTTTATCAACTCAAATATATACCTCTTTTCTCACAACAAGTGAAGAAAAGTAAGTAGTGTAAGTATAAACTCCATTTTACAGATATAAAAACTCAGGATTGGTAGAAAAGTTAAGCTCAGACTTGGGGGAAAATTACTGATATGTGACTGGTGATGACATAGACCATTTTTATTTCCAGCATTTTTTCCAAAGCATTTCACTTTTTAAATGGAAGGAAAATATATCAAATCACTTATTGTCTCAGGGAGGGGGGAGGTGAGGAAGGGAGAGAGAAAATTTGGAAATCAAAAAATTTTTTTAATGAATGTTAACAATTGTATATGTAACTAGGGAAAAAATATTGTGTTTTTTTTTAAATGGCAGGGAAAGTGATTTGAGGGTAATTAGTGTCATTACCCTGCATAGTGGAAAGTGGATATAGCTTCTTACCATCCAAACCTGCACTGCCTCACATCCTCCCCAAATCTGAAAAGCATTCCAATCTATAGGTCTCTTCTGTGGGTCTAAAAACCCAACAGATTGCATTTTCTCCTATTCTTTAATTTGCTGTGTACCAACAACATTTCTTTTGTAGAGCACCCTGAAAACTTTCCTGTTTTTTTTTGTTATTGTCTTTGTGTGTATGTAATATATAATTAAATTGTATATATATATATCAAACATAGATATAATATACACATACGTATATGTGACATATAATGTATATTTTCTACATTATTACATTTATCTATACCTAGATATATTCTAGTACATATAACTTAGCATTTTAAATCCTTCCTCTTCCTTTTTTTTTTGTTTTTTGTTTTTTGTTGTTAATAAACAGGAAGTTTTCTTTTTTTATACAGGTAAATAACTGTTCTATAAATAATGTATACATATTAATATATAAATTATATATATGGCAAATTTTAAAATATATAATTACTATATAAATAAGACCTAAATAACTCATATGTGCACAACAGAGTTGTTTTAATATGCATTTCTCTGATCAATAATGATCTAGAGGAGGCAGCTAGGTGGCGCAGTGGATAAAGCACCAGCCCTGAATTCAGGAGGACCTGAGTTTGAATCCAGACTCAAACACAGTACTAGCCGTGTGATCCTGGGCAACTCACTTAACTCTCATTGCCCTGCAAAACAACAACAGCAACAACAAAACAAAACAAAAACACACACATAATAATGATCTAGAGCATTTTTTCATATGATTATTGATAACTTTGATTTCTTTGTCTGAAACTGCCTGTTCAAATCCTTTGACCATTTATCAATTAGGGAATAACTTGTATTTTTAAAAATTTGACACAGTTCTTTAGGTTATCACCATTACCAATAATGCTTGCTGGTGGTCTTAGATAAATAGTACTTATCATTTTAAGGTAAGCTCTTTTTTTTTTTTTTTTTTTTTTGAGACTGGGTCTCCCTATCTCACCCAGATTGGAAGAACACCAGCCACTCATAAGCCCTACTCTCTCACTGCTATATGTGGGAGGTTTGACCTATTTGTTTCCAACATAGACCACCAGTTCTACCCTCTTCAGGCAACCTGGTGTCCCCCCTGTTCCCCGCCTAATCTCTATATTAGTGCCAGACTCAGTGTGGATGAATGATGGGTTTTAGAACTACTGGGCTCAAGCGATCCACCATTCTTAGTCCCCTTGGAGCTGGGATTCCAGACATGCACCAGCCAAACTTTTTTGTCTAATGATTCCTAGAACAAAATTCTTCTCCTAAAACTTTTGCTCTTAGAGTTTATTTTTGCTTTGTTTGTAGATCTGTTACTTGATTATGCCTCTCAGCCAGCCAATCATCAGTTCTCCAGCATGCCACCCCTTCCTGAAGACATCAAAGGCACTTGCTTCCAGACCGGAAATAAGAGGAGCCATGAGCCCTTTACTGCCTCAGAACGATTTGGAAATAGCAGTTTGGGCTTCAGCTGTAACTCACACCCCCATGCTCCAGAGAAGGTGACTCTCCTCGTAGATGGCACCCGTTTTGTGGTCAACCCACAGATATTCACTGCTCATCCGGACACCATGTTGGGAAGGTAACAGGTTCCCCACAAGTTCACACTGTTCTTTAGAGTGGGAAGAATGGTTATGCCCAGGATTCCGCCAAAGCCAGCTCAAACCAGAACCAAATGTTAAATTCACTGAGCATTTACACCTCATAAATCCACAAACAATACAAATCGGAGCTTGATTTATTGTTTTATTGTCTAGACTTTAAAAAATGATGAAAAAAATGTTAATAATACAGATTAAACTCAAAGGTGCATTGTGCACCTGGTTGTTAAATATTTACTAGCATACCCCTGGTCATACCTATTATTTAATCTGCCAGTAGAAATAGCTACACATTTACCTGCCTCAAAAGACTAGAGAAAATGACAGCAGTCTTTTTGAAAAATTATTTATCCTTCCATAAGGGACTGGTAAGATCTATATGAGTACAGACACAGGGTGTGGGTTTTTTTATGCCCACTCATACAAAAACCCTGTATCATTGAATAAATTCCCTAAAAGGAAAATAAAATACAGTTATAGTGGTAGAAAATAGTCCAGGAACACTAAAGCTTATTCTCTCTTCCCCTCCAGTCTCTTCTTCAACAGGAGACCTGATCATCATGGGATCATACATTTAGAGCTTGAAAGGGGCCTTATCAGTCATCTAGTCTAACCCCTTTGCTTTATAGATGAGGAAACTGGAGCCTAGAGAGGTTAAGTAATTTAAGGTTAACTTAAGTGATTTATCTAAAGTCACACAGGTAGGTAGTTAGGAGCAAGGCCAAAATTCAAACCCAGCTCCTACAACTTCTCCCACTGTCTGCCTCCCATGTTTGGTTGCTTCTGGCCTCAAGGAGCCCATAATCTAAGGTGGGGAGCTATGTGCAGACAACGTCTATGCAGGATAAACTGGAGATACTTTCAGGAGGAAGTCACTAGCTATAAGAAAACTGGGAAAGGCTTCTTACACAAGGTGGGATTTTGGGTAAGACTTGAAGGAATCCAGGGAAGGTACAAGACTGAGATGAGGAGGGACAACCTTCCAGATATGGGTAAAGGACAGTGAAAATGGCCTGTGGCGAGTTGGAGAGATGGTGCAAAGCTACATCCCACTGCCTCCCATGATATGTTGCTTCTGGCCTTAGTTTGAACTACCTGTCAGTTGGAGGTAGCAAACTTGTCTAGTCCAGCAAGGAGGATGTACACAAGAAAGAGATCCCTGAACTTTGTGTGGGAAAGGTGCTGAAGCAACCAAGGTGACATAGCGCTTTGTACTGTCTTGGTTCGACGAGAGACAGAGGCAGAGAGACACAGAGAGAGAGGAAGAAAGAGAGAGAGGGAGATGGGGTGGGGGGAGACAGAGGCAGAGGCGGAGGCAGAGAGACACACAGAGATACAGAGACAGAGAGACAGAGGCAGACAGAGAAAGAGAGAGAGAGAGATGCAGGGGAGAGAGAGACAGAGAGAAGGGAGAGGAAAACATCCTTTGCAATTCCTAGAATGTCATTTGACACGAATCGACCCAGATCAAATGACAAAGATGAGATTTCACTTTCTGAGAGAACCCTGTGATTTCCAAGTAAATGATCACTTTTTTTTTTTTTTTGGTTGGGCAATGAGGGTTAAGTGACTTGCCCAATGTCACACAGCTAGTAAGTGTCAAGTGTGTGAGGCTGGATTTGAACTCAGGTACTCCTGAATCCAGGGCCAGTGCTCTATCCACTGTGCCACCTAGCTGCCCCCAAATGATCACATTTTAATCTAGAGAAAAGATCAGCTTTTTAGTGAGGTGGTTTGCCCAGCTGGGCCACTACTTCTCAGTGCTATTTTATGCATTAAAAAGCCAATATGCTCAGAAGGGGTTCATAGACTTTCCCAACTACCAAAGGAGTCTCCCCTGTCATTTTCTAAACTCATCTTTATAGCTGAGTTATGTGAAATTGAGTTTCTACCACCTGCTGTTTGTTGGCTTCCTTTAGAGTTCCCTTATTATTCACCTTTGTCAATAATCTATGTGCATGGCGGCAGCTAGGTGGTGCAGTGGATAAAGCACCAGCCTTGGATTCAGGAGGACCTGAGTTCAAATGTGGCCTCAGACCCTTGACACTTACTAGCTGCATGACCCTGGGCAAGTCACTTAACCCTCATTGCCCCGCAAAAAAAATTAAAAAAAAAATAATCTATGTGCTATTTTTCCCCTTAAAGAACATTTCCCATAGACTTGTCTCCTTCCCTTGTATTAAATGTTTTTTATCTTATTTTTTTTTACATTTTTTACATTTTTGTACCACATTCCTTAACAAATATACCCTCCAATTTTACCTCTTGAAGAAATATTTTTTTTCTCTTTTCATTGACAGCTTCCTCTTTGCTACATTCTTTGGCTAACTGGGGGAAAAAAGTTTGTTTTTTTAAATTTTTTCTCCTCCTGCTTTATCTATCTCTCCCTTAGCTCTGTTTTCTATTATGGTCATAATTTGAGGTCTGGTTAGCTCTCATGGTTAGAGCACCATGCCTCAGTCTAGGACAGGAGTCTTGATCTAGGGTCTGTGAACTTTTAAAATATTTTGATAACACGGGGACAGCTAGGTGGCGCAGTAGATAAAGCACCAGCCCCGGAGTGAGGAGGACCTGAGTTCAAATCCAGCCTCAGACACTTGATACTTACTAGCTGTGTGACCCTGGGCAAGTCACTTAACCCCAATTGCCTCACCAAAAACAAAACAAAACAAAATTGAAAATAAGTAAAAAATTATTTTGTAACTATATTTAATGTAATTAGATTTTATACATTTAAAAACAGTATAAGAAGGATTTCATAGGCTTTTCCAACTGCAAAAGGGGTCTAAGACTCAAAAAAGCTAAGAACTACAACAAAGCATTAGAAGATTTCATGCTAGAAAGAACTTTAGAGGTTGTCCAATTCTGTGCTTTAATTTTACAAATGAATAAACAAATCCGGAGAGAAGTAATTTGCCAAAAGCCACACAGTTAATCCCTATTAGAGCCAGGATTAGAATTAGGTCTTCACATTCTGTGTACTTTTCATTATAACATGTTGCAACCACAGGTGATAATCCCAGTCCTGGCCAGTGGTCTTGTAAATAAACGTGTGCCTTTGGTCACAAGAGTTGAATGATGACGTGGCTAGCACAGCTTTAATTCATTTCTGTGACTAGAAAAACAACAACAAGTGTGTCTCTCCAATGGTGGAGAAGAGATTTTATCTTCATGTTCAATAATAGCATGTTTATATTATATGAATGTTATTATACACTGTGTCCCCAAAGTTTATATTAAATTTATTATATAGGGTGTCCCATTAATGTTATTCTAAAGGATGTCTCACAAATCTTAATGCAGTTATGCTATTGAAGCTTAAATTTAGCAGCTAATCTGTGTCTCTACTACATCTCATCTAAAACTTGTTTCCTCTATCAGTTGATATAATAGATGATTGATGATTTTTTTTGTAAACTAAACCCAGATATTTAATGTTTTGGTTTTAACAAATGAACCAGTTTGAACACAGAGCAAACTTAAATGTTGCCTCAAACTTTTGAACCAGAACATAGCTAGAATATAAAAATATTTCTTTAGGTTCAAGTTCCTGCTCTCCCCTTAATCTCAGCCAAAATGTATTCTTCATTGGTGTAGTGCATACCACAATGCATTCCAATTGTTTTAAGCATATGAGCCAATGAAAATACTACCAAGGCAGAAAAGCTAGGCAAATTGTTGATGGTAAGGTCCTAGTGTGAATGTGGCATCTTCTATTAGCACTGTGAGTCGAGGACTGGGTTAGAATTAGATGGAGAGAATAAAGTCTGTTGGTAAAATGGCTGGTTAGCTTGATGGGTTAGAACCCTTTTGTTGGGGAGGTGATGGTTCTAGGTCTTCTCTCCCATTATATTGTGAACTCTGACATCAGAGACTAACTTTTGCCTCTTTTTGTATGCCCAGGGCTGAGCACAGTGCCTGACATGTAATAGGCACTTAATAAATGTTTATTAATGGATTCTTCTGTGGGCTAGTTAGTTTCTTTTCCGATCTGTGGCCACAGATTTTACCCATAACTCTGGCCAACTGACTTGCCAGTCAGTGCCATTTTGTCAAAAGAAGGACTAGGCAGGATTATATAGTAGAAAGAACAGGGGGGCAGCTAGGTGGCGTAGTGGATAAAGCACTGGCTCTGGATTCAGGAGGACCCGAGTTCAAAGCCAGCCTCAGACACTTGACACTTACTAGCTGTGTGACCCTGGGCAAGTCACTTAACCCTCATTGCCCTGCAAAAAAAAAAAAAAAGAAAGAACATTAGCTTGGACTTAGAGAGACCTGGTTTCTTACTCTGGCTCTGCCACTTACTAGCAGTGCAACGTTGGGAAAAATCCCATCTCCCGTCTTAACCCAAGTTTTCTCATCTGTGAATGAAGGAGTTCGACCCTATGAACCCTTCCAGTTTGAGAATTCTACAGTTCTGTGATTTTAAGAGTAGGAATGGGTTCATGAAGAAGCTTATTATTAAAAAAAAAAAAACAACCATGACTCAGAGCTCCTGTCCTACATGATCAAGAGAGTGATCTTCCTATCTAGATGGCTGACATCTGTCTAGAACATGGCATTTATAACCTAATCATTCTGTGTGCAAGGCACTGTGCTGTGCTCAGGATGATAGAAAGATTAGATCAGATGTTATTGTAGCTTCTGGGAGCTTATAGTCTAATAGAGTGTTGTGAGAGGTCTAAGGAAGAAGGTCTTTACCCACCAGACAATCGGGAAGAGCATTTTAATTGGGCTTTAAAAGATGGGGATGAATTCAATAGGCAAGAAAGGATTCATGAAAAAAAAAATTGATCATGTGCTTACTATGTGTCAAGCCTCATGCTGAATGCTGGGATGGAGGCAGGACATTATATAAACATGAGATGGCCCCTGCCTTCATGAAGCTTACATTCTAATGGGACATTAGCTCTGGAGCCACTCTCCCTGACCTCCACTCCCGCTAGCAGGCTGGCTTCTGAGAGTTAAGGCGGCCTCTTCTCCCTTCAGGATTCTATGGGACCTTTAGGTTTGGGAGGTGACTCTCTTATCCTATAACTCACCAGTCCCCATCAGTATGCCTCTTCATCTATTGATGTGAATTGGTCAGCCAGACTTAATTCATTTTTAGAAAGGGCCATTGACTACGGTAGTTTAGTAGAAACATTTGGCTTCCACAAATACATAGAGACATCTGGGAAACATTTGGACCACATTTGGCAAAGGGTATAACGAACAACATCTAGTGCCTTTGCGGGACTTCTCAAGCAACTTCCCCCTCCCCAAACCCTCCTCTCCCCCCCCCCCCCGGCCAGGGGAATGAGGGTTAAGTGACTTGTCCAGGGTCACACAGCTAGGAAGTGTCAAGTGTCTGAGGCCAAATTTGAACTCAGGTCCTCCTGAATTCAGGGTCAGTGCTTTATCCACTGCACCACCTAGCTGCCTTAAGCTACTCCCTTAGATGGAGTGTGATCGTCTGCTGGGCTCCTTGTAAGGTTCTGAAGTGGCCTTTCTTGACCATCTAGTTTGTCCCCAGTCCCCAATGCAATAGAGGCACTGCCATCAGTCACTGCCATTCCTGGGATGCTGCTTAGGACATTGATGAGTCTAAATTCTTTGACCTTTTGCAAGCTGCAAGGTCATCCTCTAGTAGGGGCAGGGAGAAGAGGGAAGACTTAGAACTTAATCATTCCCCCCTCAAGGAAGTTCCTCCCAGTGGCTTGGCTAGAGCTGTCCTCTTCTATAAGCTACTAAAAACTGGAGTGTTCAGGCTCCAGACATTGTCTTGTTTTATAGAAGAACTTAGGGCATGACCGAGTCCTTTTGGAGAGCATTACTCAGGGACTTCTTGAAGAGTATAGACATCTCAGCTTGTCTGTCCCCTTGATTGATTGAATAGAGGTGGCTTCACCTGGTTAAGGAAGCCACTTTAGGTGGGGGTGGGCAGGATGATCGAGTAAGTGATTCAAACATCACCCTTACACTAATAAAGGGAGATAACACAAATGGTGTTCTGCTTTGGGAATGTCGAGTAGAACCAGAGAGGAGTTGATTGACACTATATTTCCAGCAGCAATGGCAGTATTGATTTGAGGAACAGGTGGAAAGGATACTAAAGCTGATGGCAGGCAAATATCAGGGGTGGAATGAGAAGTGTGTCTGGGACCGTCAGGATATAGTCAACCATGTGGGCTTGCACTCACACACTTATCAATTAGGAGAGCATGGGTTTGGGGCATGTATTCCTGAACTCTCTGAGAGATAGAGGGAAGTTATTCCAGATATAGAAAACAACCTATGTAAGGCCATAAGCACACAGTGCATACTTGGGTGGGTGGGTGGGAGTTATCCAATGGAGTGTAGATTGCATGGGAAGAGTAATATAAGATACGGCTGCAAAGGTAGGAAGATGTCAGATAGTAGTAGGACTTGAATTCTAGACAGAAAAGTCTGAACTTTACTTGGTAAGTTATATGGAGCCACCGAAAAATTTTTGAGCAGAGGAGTGACATTTGGGGCAGCTAGGTGATGCAGTGGATAGATAGAGTGATGAGTCAGGAAGACTCATCTTCCTGAATTCAAATCCAGCCAGTGACCCTGAGCAAGTCACTTCACCCTATATACCTTGATTTCCCCATATGTAAAATGAGCTGGAGAAGGAAATGGCAAACCACTCTTATCTTTGTCAAGGAAACCATGGATGGGGTCATGAAGAATCAGACACTACTGAATGAACAGCAGATTTCATTGGCAGCTAGGCGGCACAATGGATACCATGCTAGACCAGGAATTGAGAAGATCAGAGTTCAAATTCAGCCTTGGAGACACACACATACACATACATCTATCTGTATCCATATTTATATCCATATACAAAAATATACAAATACATGTATATATGTGTGTTTTAGATACATGTGTATGTGTGTGCATGTATGCTGACATGCACTACATGTATACATGTGTGTGTATCCCCTAATTCTAAGACATGTTGATATAGAACCATTCTTACGTAGGACTCAGTTGAGGTCAGAAGAATTGTATGGCTGCTTTGCCAGCAGGCTGTGAGTAGGAATCTTGGAGCCCTCAAGGATTCTGGCCATGGATGAGCAGAGAAAGCAGACCACAAAGCAGCTACCAAATTCCTTGAAAAAATCCTAAAGAACCATGGGGACAATGTCCTAGTCCCATTGACCGATCTAACGAGTATCTCAGCTGGAGCCCATGCAGAGCTTTCCAGGAGAGCACTCCCAGCATTCTTAGAAAACATCCAAGGGGTCTGAAGTCCTGGTGCACAGGGTGGCGATTTGGAAAGCATGTGATTCAGGGATCGTGTTTCTTCTGACCTTTGAATTGCAGACTACCCAGGCATGACTGCTAACAACTTGTAACAAACCACCCCCTAGTACATTAGGGTGGGACATGGCAGTGATTCATGAATCAAGGGAATAAACAAATGGGGCCAGGCCATCATCTCTATACTTTGAGTTTGGGTCCCCAGCTCCTCCAGTCCATGCCTAGAAGGACCATGGAAATAATAGAAATGAAGGACCCAGGTGTGCCCTCAGTGCCTAGGAGGAAGACGGGCAGGAGGGAGGATGTGAGTGAGTGTCCAGGCTTCCCTGCGGAGCTTGGATCTCTCTGAGATCATACTGGTAACGAGGCTGTGCAGCTTCTGTAATTGCTGGCCCCTGCCCGCCTGCAAAGTGTCTTCTAGTGATCTGAAATTCTCACACGGTCACTCTTTGGGGTTCCCAAACCCCAAATTAGTAGCAGGGTTTCCAGAAGATCATCACCAAAGTGTTCATAACAGGGGAGAAGGGGTCCTGGCCCTCTTCCTTTAATACAACAACAATGTAATGAAAAGAGCAAAATGACTTTGAGTTAGTGGTGGTGGTTGTTTAGCCATTTAAGTCATGTCTGACTCTTTGTGACCCTATTTGGGATTTTCTTAGCAAAGGTACTGGAGTGGATTGCCATTTCCTTCTTCAGCTCATTTTACAGAAGAGGAAACTAAGGCACACAAGGTTAAGTGACTTGCCCAGGGTCACCAATCTAGTAAATGTCCGAGGCCAGATTTGAACTCAAGAAGATGAGTCTTCCTGACTCCAAGCCCAGTGTTTTATGCACTATGGTGCCACCTACTGTACCTGGATTCAAATCATCTACTACTTAACTATCAATCTACTACTTACTATCTCTATGATCATGAACAAATCATGTCACCTCTCTGTGCCTCAGTTTCCTTCTCCATAAAATGAAAGGGTTGGACTTGAAGTTGGGCAGACCCAAGTTCATATCCTGCCTCAGACACTTGCTAACTGTATGACCCTGGACAAGTCATTTAACCCCTGTCTGCCTCAGTTTCCTCATCTGTAAAATGGGGATTAGAACAGAACCTGCTTCCCAGGGTTACTGTGCAGGTCAAATGAGCTATGGAAGGCCTTGTGCAAACTTTAAAGCACTATAAATTCTGGCTCTTGTTGGCCTTACGTGATCTCCAGTTTACTCTCTCTAGCTCTAAACTCTAAACCCTTTGAACACATTTGCCTCATTAGAAAAGCAGAAAGCAGGACCCCCTAGAAAAAGACATGAGACAGGTTCATTTCAGTGGAAATGGAAGGAAAGATTAGGACCCCAGAGCAGTGCATAGGCAGGGTTTGCTACAGAGCAGAACCTAAGTTGCTACACAGGGGTGCTAGGTTTTTGTAGATTTAGGGACAGAGAAGGTAAACTTCACCTCCTGAGGAATTTCTCCAAGATCCAACCCTGCCTGTATATGCCACTACCTGGACCTATCCCCAAAACAAACCCATGGCAAGTCATCATTCCCTTCTTCCTCATAAGTCAGGCTCCTGAAGCAATTAACCATTGGCCCTGGTCTGTCACTTCCGCCAGGGGCAAGTGCCTTCCTGAGCCTGGTCAGCTTCTTTTTCCTTATTCTCTGAAAGACTGGCCCAGAGCCCTCTGAAGTCAGGCCTGGGGATGATGGGATAGAGGAATGGAGCAGGGAAGGGAGGGGTCGACGTTGTAGTAATGAGGGAGTTAATAACTGTTGTCTTTCAGGATGTTTGGTCCAGGAAGGGAGTATAATTTTACCCGGCCCAATGAGAAAGGAGAGTTTGAGATCGCTGAAGGGATCAGCGCCACTGTGTTTCGAACAGTGCTGGTAAGGAGCCTACCTTGTTGCTTCCTTCTCAGAAACTGCTGAGTCGGCCACTATGAAATTCCACTTACGTGCATATGAGAACCCTGTAGGACTTCGGTTCAGGATTCACCTGCTTTGGCTTTTTTTGTCCTCACTTTCTGTCCCCTTGGCCCATGCCAAGGCCCCTCTCCCCGCACCAGTCTCAAGTTCTGGGACCTGACTAAATAGGCAGGCCAGCAGGGAGCACTTTTGCAATTTGGCCACCTTACAATCCATCTGGGCATTACTTAAGCCAGACGGTATTTTGACCTAGCCAAGAGTGAATTGGGAAAAGAGGTAACTTCTGATTTTCTATGACCACATTTTTCCCATCTGTTTACAGGATTATTACAAAACTGGAATCATTAACTGTCCAGATGGAATTTCCATCCCTGACCTTAGAGACACCTGTGATTATCTCTGTATTAACTTTGACTTCAACACCATCAAGTGTCAAGATTTGAGTAAGTACTTAAGAAATGAGTAGCTAACTAGGATTATATAGGGCAGCTAGGTGGTGCAGTGGTTAGAGCATTGGGCCTGGAGTCAGGAGGACTTAGGTTCAAATCTGGCCTCAGATACTTATTAGCTGTGTGATCCTGGGCAACTCATTTCACCCTATTTGCCTCAGTTTCCTCATCTGTAAAATGAGCTGGAGAAGGAAATGGAGAACTACTCTAGTATATTTGCCAAGAAAACCACAAGTGGAGTCACAGAAAATCAGACACGACTGAACAACAACAACAAGGATTTATACAGAGCTTCAAGGCTTACCAAAGCATCTTACATAGGTTATTTCACAGGATTATATCATGCCATACCATACGTCATAATAATAACTAGTATTTATGTGGTGCTTTAGGTTCACAAAGCACTACATATGGTATCTCACTTGGTCCTCACCATGAGCCTGCTATTATCCCCATTTTGCAGATGAGAAAACTGAGGCAGGCAGAGGCTAAGAGATTTTCCCAAGCTTATACAAGTAGTGTGTATCAGAGGCAGTATTTGAACTCAGGTCTTTCCAGTCCCAGTGTTCTGTATAGACTACTCCATCAAGCTATTCAGCCCTTTCATTTTATCTAGAAGGAAATAGAGGCTCAAAGATTCAATCAGTTGGTTAATAAGCATTTATTAAATACCTGCTACGGGTAGCTGAGCCTGAAGTCAAAAAGATTCATCATTCTTAGTTCAAATCCAGCCTCAGAAACTTAATATCTGTGTGACCCTAGGCAAGTCACTTCATCCTGTTTACCTCAGTTTCCTCATCTGTAAAATGAGCTGGAGAAAGAAAAGGTGAACCACTCCAGTATTTTTGCCAAATGGGGTTACAAAGAATTGGACATGATTGAAACGACCAAACAGTAACAACGATGGGCTGGGCACCCTACTTAGCACTTTACCAATATTATCTAATTTGATCCTCACAACAGCGCTGGGAGGAGGTAGGTGCTGTTGTTATCACCATTTTATATTAGAGGAAACTAAGGCAGAGAGCAGTTAAGTGACTTGTCCAGGATCATACAGCTAATAAGTGTCTGAATCTGGATTTGAGTGGTTGGATAAGTGGTTCCCAGATGTTGCAATGTAAGGGTGTACCAGGTGGCCCTTAGGCCAACCTAAGGATGAATTAATGTCTTTATAATTCCAAGCCCAGCTCTCTAGCCATTGCACCATCTAGGGCCATATTGTTCATAAGTAGTAAGGCTATGATTTGAATCCACGTCTTCCAGATCCAAGTCCAATAGTCTATCCACTTCACCATCTGCCTACCTACCAATTTCCAATTGGAGTTATCTTGTATTTGCTTGGGATGTACTGAGTCTTCCATATCAAACTCTGAGCCAGAGCCTGGGTTGAAAACCATTTGTGATGGCCCATTCTGACAATTGTTTATTTCTTCACTTTATTCAAGGAATTGTGGGATATTAGAATAAACAGAAGGAGAGCCAAGAAGTTTTATTTATTTATTTGTTTGTTTGTTTATTTATTCATTTATTTTGGCAATGAGGGTTAAGTGACTTGCCCAGGGTCACATAGCTAGTAAGTGTCAAGTGTCTGAGGCCGGATTTGAACTCAGGTCTTCCTGAATCTAGGGCCAGTGCTTTATCCACTGCACCACCTAGCTGCCCCCTAGAGCCAAGAAGTTTGAAACAAATGAATCAGCATGTGACCTTCCCTCTCTGGACTATCTAGCTATAAAAGGAGAATTAATGCCTTCCATAAGGTAGTGTCAGGATTTGTTAATAAATTGTTAATTAATTACATTAGAAATGAAAAATCCAGTAGGTTGGTGGGAGAGAAGGAACTTACAAGTTGCAATAGTTCAGGTAGTGGGAGGTCAAGTATATCATATAAGAACCTAAGTATATTATTAACATGGTAGCAGAAGCATACGCTTAAAATATAGCGGGAAAGGCCCCTGGAATTCTCTTTTGTCCTGGCTCTGGCACTAACTGAGAGAAGTCCCTTTATTTCTCCAGACTTCATTTGACTCTTCTTCCAGATACCAGAACTCCCTGAAACCAGACTTGGTAGCATCCTCTGAAGGGGACCACTAACAGAGTGTTTCCCAGGGGAGTGGGGTATGTAAGGGTGTACCAGGTGATCCTTAGGCTGGGCTTGTATATTATATTGTATGGCTTACTCCCACCATCTTTTTCTCTTTTTTTGCGGGGCGATGAGGGTTAAGTGACTTTCACAGGGTCTCACAGCTAGTAAGTGTCAAGTGTCTGAGGCTGGATTTGAACTGAGGTCCACCTGAATCCAGGGCCCGTGCTTTATCCATTGTGCTACCTAGCTGCCCCACCCACTATCTGTTTCTAACAATCATAACTCATGTCCTGCTGAAAGATGCTGGAGGCAGTCATGCAACTGTAATGGTGGGATCTACTTTAATACATTAGCTCATCTCAGTTGGCCCCTTGATGCATCAAGGCAGCCCTCTTACTCTTCCCTAATTGCTCCTGCCTCTTTCCCCATAGCTATTCCAAATCTTCTCCTCTGCCCTAGCTGGCATTGTGGGAAGCTTGCTGCATTTGGGATATGGAAGACCCCTGTTCCAATCCAGCTTCAGACACCTCCTAGCTGTGTGATCCCAACCAAGTCACATAACTTCTGTCTGCCTCAGTTTCCTTCATGGCAAAATGGGGAGAATAATAGCACTTACCATCCAAGGTTGTTGTGAGAATCAAAAGAAATAAACTAAAAAAACCCTGTATAAATGCTACCTGTTATTATTACCTATTATTTCTTATTCAGACTGTCCCAGCTCCTAATCCCATACAAAATCCATCACCTAAGGATGGCAGTTAGGTTGCATGGTGGATCAAGTACTGGACCTGGAATCAGAAAGACCTGAGTTCAAATGCTGCCTCAGTAGCCTAGTAATCCTGGGCATGTCACTGAACTTCTCCCAGCCAGTTTCTTCGTCTGGAAAATGGGGACAATAATAGCACTGGGGCTAAAATGAGATGCTAGTTTTAAAGCACTTGACATATTTTAAAGTATTATAGAAATAGGGGGGCAGCTAGGTGGCACAGTGGATAAAGCACCAGCCTTGCATTCAGGAGTATCTGAGTTCAAATCTGGCCTCAGACACTTGACATTTACTAGCTGTGTGACCGTGGGCAAGTCACTTAACCCGCATAGCCCTGCAAAAAAAAAATGTATTATAGAAATGTTATTTTGGGGGGCAGCTAGGTGGTGCAGTGGATAAAGCACTGTTCCTGGATTCAGGAGGACCTGAGTTCAAATCTGACCTCAGACACTTGGCACTTACTAGTGACCCTGAGCAAGTCACTTAACCCTCATTGCCCTGCAAAACAAAAGAAAAAAAAATTAGAAATGTGATTTTTATGAGCAGAAGCCCTGCCTCATACTTTGCTGAGAAAATAAAGGCTTTTGGCTATGCATTCCCTCCTCTTGTCCCTTAACAACACTCTCCATTCTCTCTTCCTCAACTCCAGTCTCTGCCAAAGAGGTGGCTCTCATTCTTGCTGAGGGCAGCCCCTTAAATCCCTTCTTCTTCAGTCTCCTCTGGCAAATTGCCAACACACTTACCTCTCTTCTCTCTCTAATCTTCAATCTCTTCCCTATTTGCTGACTTATTCCCTACTGCCTGCAAACACGCTCAGTCTCCCTCATCAGAGCCAAACTCCTAGAAAAAGTTGTCTGTCCTCCTTGCCTCTTCTTCTCTCACTCACTTCTTAACCCCTTCCAATATGGAAAAAGGAAGAAGAGGAGAATTATCAGCATTTATGTAGTCCTTTTAAAAGATTTGCCAAAGGGGGCAGCTAGGTGGTGCAGTGGATAAAGCACTGGCCTTGGATTCAGGAGGACCTGAGTTCAAATCCAGCCTCAGACACTTGACACTTAACTAGCTGTGTGACCCTGGGCAAGTCACTTAACCCTCATTGCCCTGCCAAAAAAAAAAAAGATTTGCCAAATGACTTCATATGGGTGATGGATTCCATATTCTCATTGCTTGCCTTCTCAATGGGTAGGGGAGGGGCTGGAGGGAGGGAGAGAACATTTTAAAAAATAGACAAATAAAAGGTTCGCAAAGTGTATTATATACATTAATTATCTTATTTGTGAGATAACAGCCTTACTCTGTGAGGCAGGTGCTGCTATCACTCCAAAAAATGAAGATCATTCCTGTTCCATGGCCTGTTTCCCTCTAGAAATGTGAGCCGTCAGTCAATAAACATGTAGAGTGCCTGTCACATGCCAGGTACTGTGCTCAGTGCTGGATGGCAAGAGAGGATTTGAAGGTGCATTTCCTCCCCTCCCTCAGGTGCTTTGCTTCATGAGCTCTCCAATGACGGTGCTCACAAGCAGTTTGATCACTACCTCGAGGAGCTGATCTTGCCCATCATGGTGGGCAGTGCCAAGAAAGGGGAACGGGAGTGTCACATCGTTGTGCTGACTGACGAGGACTCCGTAGACTGGGATGAGGACCATCCTCCACCCATGGGGGAGGAATACTCTCAAAGTAGGAGCTATGCATATATTTTTTAACATTAATTGGGTTTTTAACATTAATTGGGTTTTTTTGGTAAGTTTTGGCACTGGCCCTGGATTCAGGAGTACCTGAGTTCAAATCCGGCCTCAGACACTTGACACTAGCTGTGTGACCCTGGGCAAGTCACTTAACCCCCATTGCCCCGCCAAAAAAAAAAATACACAGGAATACATGAAAAGGACACTCTAAGGGGCAGCTAGATGTCTCAGTAAATAAAGCACTGACCCTGGATTTGGGAGGACCTGAGTTCAAATCCAGCCTCAGACACTTGATACTAGCTGTGTGATCCTGGGCAAGTCACTTAACCCTCATTGCCCTGCTCCCTCCCCCCCCAAAAAAAGAAAAGAAAATGATACTCTAAAATATAAGGAAAGTGTTATGTAAAGGCCAGAGTGGGGTAAAGGCTGATTTTTAAGGGGGTTGAGAGTATTCGGGGAGGGCTTCCTAAGAAAGGGGGCATTTGAGTTGTAATGATCTGAAATCTGCCTTTCTCTAACCTCCACCCATTGGTCCTAGTTCTGCTCTTTTGATCAGATCCACAGGGAATCAATCTAATCTTTCCCTCTATGAAGATAACTGTGACGTCTTCCCTAAAACCTTCCTAAAGATTCCCACTACTTTCAGCCATTCCTTGTATGGCATGGTTTTGAGATCTTAAAATCTCTCTTGGTCACCTTCTCCTGGATGTCCTCTACTCTGTCAGTGTTTCTGTGGTACATAATACTCCAGGTGGAGTCTCATTAGGATAGAAGGGACTCTTCCTTTAATCTGAATTTTATACTTGTATTTGTCTATTATATATCTATAGTATGTATATATTATATGTGCAATACATATGTATGTATTATAGATATTAGTTATATAGTGTATATGGTAGGTTTTATATCACTGTAGTATATATCATGCATGCATTTATCTCAGATTTATTTATGAGGTTGAATTTCTTTCTTTTTTTTTTTTTTAGTGAGGCAATTGGGGTTAAGTGACTTGCCCAGGGTCACACAGCTAGTAAGTGTTAAGTGTCTGAGGCCGGATTTGAACTCAGGTACTCCTGAATCCAGGGCCGGTGCTCTATCCACTGCGCCATCTAGCTGCCCGAATTTCTTTTTAATAGGATTCTACTTTTAGAGCTCATAAGCACTTCTTTTAGTCCCACTCTCTTATTGTACAGATGAGGAAATTAAGGTTAGAGGTTGTGTTTTGCCCAGTCACACCAGGTAGTAAAGATAAGGGTCAAGATTCGAACCCACATTCTCTGACTCCAAATCCCGTGACCTCTTGGGTCCACCCCCCTACCTCTCCTCACCAGTGCACATGGTTGGCTTAGCCTTGTTGTTAACTAAAAGTCCTGGGCTCTGAACCAAGTTTCTCCCATCCTAAGTGCAGAATTTTGCATTTCTCCATTAGAGCCAGAACAAGGCGGGGGGTCGGGGCGGGTAGGCCTAAGCAAGTTTTTCAACTCACTGAATTTCCTTTTTTTTTCATCCTTGAAAATGGGATAATAATAATACCTACCACACAATACCATTTAGAAGAAAAAATTTAAAAATATTATTTGCTAAATAGGTGGCTCTGTGGGATAGAGGAGAAAGGGGAAGGATATTGGAAGAAATTCTTTTCAGAAAACAAAAATATCAGTAAAAATCAAGAAGCTGATTCTGTGGAAAGTACTGAGAATGTCTCCATTATCCCTTGCTATCTGTGACAAACTCAACCTCCTTTTCTTTTTCTCTTCTGTTTTCCATATCACTGTTGTCCAGTCATCTCTAGTTAATTGTGTGTGAGTCATACTGGTAATCTAATGCAGCCTTACTGATCCCTCCTGTCTGTCTTTTTCATTGACTTTTGGGTCACATACCATTTTTCTAATTTGGGGATATGGTATTTCCTGATTGACAGCCATATAAAATAGAGAGATCAGAGAGGCTACAAAGAAAAACCTGACAGACCTAGATCTCTGGAAGCTTACCATCTAGCAGGAGCAAGGGAGGAGGGATGTCCCTGGAAGCCTCACTTTTCCCATAATTAACCCCTGGCTTTCTCTTTCTAGTTCTTTATAGCTCCAAGCTCTACAGATTCTTCAAATATATCGAGAATCGGGATGTTGCAAAAACTGTTTTGAAGGAACGGGGACTAAAAAATATCCGAATTGGTATCGAGGGTAAGAACAATGAAAAGCTCTCTTGTGATGACTCTGATTTCATACTTCAGCTTCAGAAACACTATCCCGGACCTCAGAGAGGTCACATATAAAGGCATTTTCACAAATGGCATTTTAGTAGTTGCATTGTTTTCTCTTGCCAAAATTTCCATTTTCCTTTTCCCCCAATTATTTTTTGTGTGCTTTAAAACACCTTTGAAAATCGATAACTTTACCACGACCACCCCAGAGTAATAATAGCTAATAGTTAACATTAATATAGCACCTGAAGGTTTGCAAAGCACTTTATGCATGTTATCAAGAAAGAAACAAGTGGATTTCCTCCATCTAGAAGGTGATGACACATTTTACTGCCTTTGATCACAGGATATATGTGTGTATACACATGTATATACATATACATACATATATGTGTGTGTGTGCATATACACACATATATGCGTGTGTACATGTATGTATATGTATATACCATAGTATCGCTATGTATCTATGTATAGATATATATATCTGTATCTATATCTATATCTCTATATAATATAGACCTTCTCCCCCTGCCTGACCTCCCCAACATACTGTATCTGATTTGAATTAGATCCCTTGTGTCTTGGGATAGGAGATAAAGTTGACATTCCCTCTGGAGTGCTTTGCCAGCTTCCTTACAGATGTTGCAAGTCTGAGATATGCTGGGAACTTCTCTACCTTGAAGGGTTTCTTTTCTTTTTTTCCTTCCCTCCCTCCTCTCTCCCTCCCTTCCTTCCTTCCTTCCTGTCTGCCTGCCTGCCTCCCTGCCTTCCTTCTTTTCTCTTTCTTTCACTTTGTTTTGATTTTTTACTCTGTTAAGGAGCCACTAGGTGCTGCAGTACACAGAGTACTGGACCTAGAGTCAGGAAGCTCTGAGCTCAAATCCTGACTCAGACACTTGCTGGCTGTGTGATTTAACCTGTCTTCCTCTCTGTAAAATGTGGAATGATAAAAGTACCTCCCTCTTAGAGTTGTTGTTAGGATCAAATGAGATAATATTTTTAAGCACTTTGTAAACCTTTAAGTGTCATATTAACGCTGGCTATTATTGTTCTTATTAATTATCATCACATCAGACTCTGGAGTTGACAATGGTAAGAATAACTAAATTAGCTAATGAGACTTATATTCTCTTCCAATTCCACTGGAAGGGGCAGGATAGCTTTTCCTGAATTATGCCTTTTCTTGGTGCATTGTCATGAAAAGAACACTGCATTTGAAAGTCAGGATAATCGGATTTGAATCTTGGCTCTGCCAGGCACTTAACCTTTCCAGCCTCAGTTTCCTTATCTGTAAAACTGGCATGATAACAATTGCACTACTTACCCCAAAGCTGAAAAGAACCTTGGAAATCAGTGTATTAGTGTCTAGTCGGACCTCTTCATTTTACAAATGAGGAAATTGAGGCCCAGAGAGATAAAGTGGTTCACCCAGGCTCAGACAAGCAGTAAGTAGAAAAGCCAAGATTCAAACTCAGGTCCTTTGATTCAAGAGCAAACATTCTTTCCAACCCACTATTCTACTATTCCCCCCAGAATTGCTTTGTACACTTTGAAAGCACTCTGTTTAGAATGTGAACCAGGAACAAGGTCTTTAGGGCATCTAGACGTTTTCACTGATAGAACATTCATTTGAGCAAGTAGGTCCAGCCTTCATTTCAAACCAAATTACCTGAATCAGGAAGGGTGAGGAAAAGTATATCGCAGTGGGAAAGGGAATCAGAGAGATCAATTCATGGCCCCAGCCCATACAAGAACACGCTTCCCTTTGTGTCTGATGGGACTCCAGGCAGTCTGAGGCAGGCAGAAGGAGGTACGTAGAGATGCCAGGAGAGCGCAGTGGCCCAAGCTCATGAGGAATCCTGCCTCTCCTTTTTCAGGCTATCCCACTTGTAAGGAAAAACTTAAGAGGAGACCAGGTGGCTCGGTCAGAAGTCATATACAACTATGTGCAAGCCCCAATTATCCAGATTTCTTGGGAAAAGGAGGAAGGAAAGAGCCGCATGTTGATTATTCAGTGTGTCCGAAGCAAACCCCTCACAAACCTAGTGGCAGCTGAGGAAGATGTCATCTGAAGACCAGTGAGAACCTAATGCCACACCCCCAAAGTGGATGAACTTGATCGGCTAAATGCTCCACTCTCACAGATGGCGCCTAATGACTTCCCAGATTAGGGCCAGCCGTTCATCCAACCACATCTCTAAGGTCCTTTTCTTCCTGGGATGCACTCAAGCTTTGTCTCACCCTGAACATGAGACATACTTTCTCCCTAATCCTTTCCCACGTCACCAATAATATTATGGTGTATTCTTTGAAGCAAGCTGATACCCCTGAGAGGAAATGAATAACGAGTACTGGCCATTGAATCACCAGACATTCTTTAGTGACCCTGTGCACATGGGAAGCTCCTCAGGATTGGTGCTGTCCTGGAATAACTTGAGAAAGCCAAAAAGGAAGTTTAAAAAAAAAATCCCATTTCTTCATATAGCAAAATACTTCCTGCCATTCTTCCCATTCTTTTTATCCCTTTTTCCTTGCCAGGTACACACCCCATTGGGGTTTTTTGTGTTTTGTTTTGTTTTGTTTTGTTTGCCAGCTTCCTTAGTTGCAAGGGGACCAGACCACCATCCCATTCTGCTACATAGGTTTCCATGGAAGACTGTTAGAAGATTGCTAAAGAATGTACCCAGAATTCTAAGCTCATCCAGGAGGAATGAGGCCTTGTTTACAACACAGTCGAGTTTTTCAGAAGAGAATCCTTCAGGAGCTTAAATTGCCTTTTTTTAAAAAAAATTAAACAATATATAGCTCTAGTTTATCATTTGGTAGAGAGGGTAAATGGTGTAACAATAGGATTTATGCTCTTTTAACTTTGAAATATGAGGGCCTGAATTGATTGTGCATTTGGAATGAAACCATCTTGATAGTTCACTCATTCCTCAGCCTGGCTGGAAATTCAGGAATCTCAAGTAAAGCCATTGTCTTTGCCCCCCAGTTCTGGGCTATGGTGGAGATGTGGCTGGAATGAATAGGGCCTTGGCTAGAGGCTCTCAGAACATGGTCAGGAATCTCTTCTAAGGCTTTGGTTATTCAAATGAAAGAATTTTAAGATGCCTTTGAAGTTCAGTGCCAGGGATAGAGAAGGTGAGGATCTCAGGAATCAGCTATAGCCCTGTCCTGGTGCTAGGCAAGGAAAAACAGTCAGGAACTTGGCCTCTGGCTTGAATTCTGCAACTCCATTCATGAGTTTCAGATGGCTCTCACTCCTGTCCATTCCAGCCCTCCCTCCTTAGAGATGTGACTGAAATGGTCTTTTTATTATCCATATTCTATGCCATGGAACTTGGTGTGGGTGGGGGAGAAATAGCGCATTCAACCTTAGAAATAGCCTCTCACCTGTTCACTCAGGGCAATAGAAGATGCCAGGTGAGAAAAAAAGTATTAATGTTTCTTATGGGTTGTTTTTATTTTTCCCATACAAATGTTACCCTCATTGCCTCAGAATGGAGAAAATTAGGTTGATTTTTTTTTGTATGTCAACTATATTAACCTCATGCTAACCCCAGAGCCTACACTGTTCCCCTAACTGCCATGCTTCTAGATCAGATTCCTCATGTGCAACTTGGCCTGTGGTTGTGACCCAGGTGGTAGCCAAAGTAGGACACAATGCTGAGTACAGCTAGGTCCAGATTCATGCAAATAATGAATCTCCTGAAGGGATTGCATCATTCAAATTCACATTCCACATTTCCATTGGGCTGGAACCAGTGACCCTATTTTATCTAATTATAATTTCTAGTGGTGTGTATTTGAATAGATGTAGCCATTGCAGGGGAGTCTTTATTCACATTAATCGAGACCCAATGGTATACGTCTCTTTGAATGACTTTGAAACCGGGAACCAAACTGGATTCCAGAGCGAAATGTAAATGGTTAGGAGCTATCTTCTGTTGTGTGTTATCTGTCCTGCTCTTCTGGCGTTTACTACCTAGATTGCATTGGTGTGATATAGTCACAAGTTGACTATAGTTTTAGCCCTCCACAGTTGCTTTCTAAACTACATGTTACTTTGACATTCATATTCCTTTAGGACACTACAGGATAAGGTACTCTCCTAATTTGCAATGGTGGCTCAATTACTTTGTAATCCAAGTCAAGAAAATAGCAGAAGACACACTTTGTAACAGCTGTTGTCTCAGAGAGAGTAACTCTTCCGGACCCAGTGAGTTCTTAAGTTAAAAATATGCTTACTACTTTTTGTGACACATTGTTGGTGGTGTCAAAATGCAAAACACAATGAATTACTTTTCCAATGGGGGTGATTAATTCTGAGCCATCCATGCCCCCTTCTCCATCTTTTTGTTTTAAACCAATGGCATACCTTAATGAGTCAGCTGGCCATCATTAGGGGTACAGCCCATGTGAGGAACTATGTTTCCTCTGTATGGAACTAATTGGCACATGCTGGAATTAAAATATACAACCTTGACCTCATTAGCACTAAATTCACATCAAGACATCTTCTAAAATGGTGCTTCCTTTGTGTTTCTGGATGGGCAAACCCTTCATTGCAAAGTCCATTCGGATTCTAGAATCTTTATTTGTATGTTTTAAGACATTAATGAAGATTAATTTTCTTGTTGAAGTCCATGTTTATTCCCCCTCTCTCAGTATTTAGCTTATATGTTATTACTTAGTATTAAGTGCAAACACTCCAAAAAGGAACTGCTACTTTGGTGTTTAGAAAAATGGCTACAACTGTATTGCACACTCATGGAAGATGTCAATACTATTAGAAGTATAGCCTTCCTTGGGTCATCTTCATCATTTCCCCAACTGGTATTAGGGTGCCCAGCTCAGCTATCTAGCCCATGTGAGCTAGAACAAGGTATACAAGCGATAAGGGAAAATGGTATTGCAATGGAGCATCTCCCAGGGCTAGTATTTCTTGTTATTGTTTGTTATTTTATCAGTGGCATGGTGGAGGGCACAGTGTGGTTGATAGCTGGGTGAGGAAGGTGGTATTCTTTTGCCACGAGATTGAATGCTAATAGCTGTCTCTAAGGTGACTCCACAACCACCAATCCCTGGCTCATCAAGTTAATTATGAGGTCTTCTGGTAACCAGAGTACCAATGGCTGAGCAGAAAGTAATGTCTCTTTAACCCTTTCCAAGCCATATAAAGGGACATGTCAGAGCTGGCAGATGAGTAGGTGCTGGTTCCAGGGCATCTCTTTAAGCCCCAGTATGGCCAAACTCTGGGATTGGAGTAGACATATTTTGTTTTACCTAGTATAAGTGGGGAGAATCAGATTTAATTTCTTTTTCCAAGTGCCTAAATAAGTTAGTCAGGTTCTATTATACCCCTAAAGACAGGTTGTTTCCAAAGAAGATGTTTTTATTTGCACTAAGACTATCTTCTTCCTTGGTGGTCAAGGTGAGAAGTTTTAAGAAAGTTTGGGGCAGCTAGGTGGCAAAATGGATAGAGCACTGACCCCAGGAGTCAGGAGCACCTGAGTTTACATCCAGCCTCAGACACTTGACACTTACTAGCTGTGTGACCCTGCGCAAGTCACTTAACCCCAATTGCCTCACAAAAAAAAAAAAGAAAGAAAGAAAAATGATACAGATCCAGGACTGAAAGGAACCTCTGAGGCCAATTATTTATCCAGGCTCTATGCTAGTGCCCTTGAATGTTTAAAAAGTACTCATCCTGCTAGGCTATGTTTTGACAAGGAGGGTGGTTTCCTTATATGTGATTGGATTTCTGGTTTTTTTCAGAGGGAGAAGAAAAGAGATGGGGAGGAAAGAAAGTGACACCAAGAGGAGAAATTTTTTTAAAGCCCTACAAGAATAGCTGGGAATAATTGAATTCTACATTTTAATGTGCGCAGGAAGAAATTATTTTAAGCCCTCACCAAGATGTAGACTGATGTGGATGTATACAAATCACAATGGAAAGTAAACTAAATGCTATGTGACCCTGGGCAAGTCACTTAACCCCTCATTGCCCCCACCAAAAAAAAAAAAAGAAAAGAAATGAATGGGCACAGTTTACAAATAGTGTTTCCCAGAATATTGATCTGAGGGTCTTCTATTAGGAATTAAGCAAAACAATCTGAATCAAAGTTTGTCTTGAAAACCAAACATGCCTCGAACAGTGGGATGTGGAGCCCTTTATTTTTTAAACAAACTGATACTACAGAAATTTAAGAATTGTTAGGGGGGAGGACTACTCGTGTCACATGCCTACCTCCCTGCTTCTGGGGGGGAAGCAGCGGCTGGTGGATCTTTATGAGCACAGCGTCCTGAGCTGCAGTGATAATCAGGCCATCAGGTGTGTACACTGCCAGATGCCTAAAAAGAGAGGGACAGATTTGTCCCAGGTCTGAAATTTAGAGTGAGGCCCAAAGGTCTGGGCAAGTCCAGAAAGGAACTGGCGGAAATGTGGTAGACACCCCTCCCCCACCCCTCTGGTTATCAAGGGTCAACCCCTTTTTCATGATGCATGATTCACTTTGCTGATAGAGATTTCCTGATTAGGATGGGCCCCAAGAAGTATTATCTTTTAAATGCTCCTTCTGCTCACAGATGGGATGCTGGTTGATTGCCCCTGTTTTATTTTGTATTTAGTTTTTATATTGTTGCACTTGTTCACCCCCTACAGTGTTTATGAAATCCTATAACCAGGATGCTTTTTTTTTTCTATAATAAACTTATTTCTGTGTGTGCGAATGGTGTCTTTTTTTTTTTTGAGAGAGAAAATTGAGGGGACAGCTAGGTGGCGCAGTGGATAAAGCACCGGCCCTGGATTCAGGAGGACCTGAGTTCAAATCCAGCCTCAGACACTTGACACTTACTAGCTGTGTGACCCTGGGCAAGTCACTTAACCCTCATTGCCCCACCAAAAAAAATATACTGCAAATAGTCAACTCTGTGACCTGAGCACCCAGTGGTCATTTATTTGGTCCACCTTGAAATGTCTAGCTACACATCATAACTTCCTTTCTCCGTGGGATAACATGAGAAAATATTTGTAAATCATTTAAAAATTTTTAGCTTAGCATTAACCACTATGTGCCTTGAGTCTTGGTCTACTCTATCATAGCAAGTTTTCTCAGACCTAGCAGGTCCAGGGAGCCCTCAATGACCTCTGCTCTCCTCTCCACCTTTATTCTCAAGACACCCCCCACCAGATAATTTAAGCTCCCTGTTCCATAACATCCTTTGCTAGAGACAATGGGAACTCAGATTCACATGGAAGTTGAACAGGGTAAATGAGGCATGACCATCTAAGGTTTTCTTCCATTTTAAAGTAAAGAGCAGGGATTTTTAAAAATAAAAATAAAAAAAGGAAAGAAGAAAATAACCAGAAGTCTTAAGACCTCTAAGAAGTGGAAACAGAATAGGTCAGCAGTACCCTGGTGGCCCCCTTCCCTCTCCCTTATTATTCTGCTTCTTATCTAATTCTAGTAAGGATTTGTAGGTAGCTAGATGGCACAGTGGATAGAGTGCCCAGCCTGGAGTCAGGAGGACCTGAGTTCAAATCCAGCCTCAGACGCTTACTAGCTGTGTGACCCTGGGCAAATCACTTAACCCAGTTTCCCTCAGTTCCACATCTGTAAAATGAGCTAGAGAAGGAAATAACAAACCACTCCAGTATCTTTGCCAAGAAAACCCCAAATCGCAAAGAGACTGGCACAACTGAAATGACCGAACAATAACGATAGTGGAAAGTGATTTGTAGACAAGCCAAACTGGACTAAATTCCAGCCCTCCTGTGTGAGTGACAGAGGCAGTGAGGTGTAGTGGATTATATAGTGGGCCCCAAGCTTGGCTTGGGATCAGGACACCTGGGTCCATATCTAACCTCAGACATTTATTCTCTACATGACTCAAGGCAAGTCACTTTCCCTTTGGGCCTCAGTCTCTGCACCTTTAGAATGGAGATGATGATAACCTCTACTGCAAAGGGTTGTGAGGATCCAGTGAGATTATATTACAGATGTATGATGTTTTGCAAACCTTACAGCATGATTTTATTGTGAAATTATCGTTACCATTAGACAGGTCACTTTTGTCTTTGAGCCTCGATTTTCTTTGTAAAATGAGAGTGCTGGATTAAATACACCCTCGGGTCCCTTACCCCGCTAAATTCTATGGATACTGAAACACCACCCCAGGCTCTCCACCAGCCCATCCATGCTGGTGCTGGAAGGTTGGGTCCCCAGAAGCATGACTGCTCCTACTTTCAGCATTCTAGGGGTAATAATGTGTATGGCTGTACTGTTATACTTGATCCTTACCCCCCACTAATGTGTTCCCCATAACAACCAGGCAGTAGATTAAATTCTTTAGCAAAGATCTTTACTCAAATGTCATAGCAAGAACAATAGTTACAAACTACTTCTCCCCAAATCCGGGGCCTACTTTCACCAATATACACATTCGGGGGGGGGGGGACAGGACAGGAAGAGTGAGCACATATTTAAAGTGCTATGGTAGCATAGCACACATGCTCCTTACACATCATGAGACACACGTAGGGACAAGGTAACACACAACTACAGAAATACAAGGCATCAAAGCACTTTTTTTCTATATAGCCCTCTCAAAGTTTTCTGTGGGGGATGGTATTGGTGGTGGATGGGTCACTTCACTGATGTGCTGAGCTGATCTAGTTTCTTTTTTGTTTTGTTTTTTGTTTTTTGAGGGGCAATTGGGGTTAAGTGACTTGCCCAGGGTCACACAGCTAGTAAATGTTAAAGTGTCTGAGGCCAGATTTGAACTCAGGTCCTCCTGAATCCAGGGTCGGTGCTTTATCCACTGTGCCACCTAGCTGCCCCAGAGCTAGTTTCTTGAAGAGTACAACACATCTATGCTGGCTTGGCAATTCAACTAGGTTTGCTCCTTAGGTACAGTGTCTCAATTGAACAAGTTAATTTGCTGCTGGGCTGGGTCAAGCAGTTAATTTAGCTACTGAGATAGATGTCTCATCGCTGGGCTTGGCTATAGCTGAGATTAACTGGGCAGGTTGTTCAACCACTGGCCGTGGCAACTGCTGCTAGACAGGTCACTAGACTGCTTCCGGATTGGGACAGACAGGTCCTTTGACCCCTGGGCACCTGCCAGACTAGCCTGGGCACATCACTTGGCCACTGGGCTCTTTTCAGGGTGTGGCATCTCTGCTAGAAGGTTGATTTTTCTGGGATCATTCTTCAATGGGTGACTGCGGTTTTTCACCACCTTCAGCCAACAGCTTGACTGAGTGGTACTGTACTTTCTTCACCTAGAATGTTTAGAATTTTTTCAATAGTAATAATCTCTGAGCTAGAGCAATGACCCTTAGCCTAGGACTGGCAGAAGCATCTCCTCTTTGACTGACTCGGACCCTCAGTTCTGAAGATATGTCACCTTCAGACAGAGGTCTAGCCTCATACATGATTCTCCATTTCCAATCTCCATGTCTTTGCATTAACTGACCTCCATACCTTAAATGCTCTCCCTTCTCACCTCTACCTTTGTTTCCCTGACTTTCTTCAAGACTCAGCTCAAATCCCACTTACTCCAGGGGTCTTTTTCTAGTGCCAACAACTACTAATGCCTTCTTCTCTGAGACTACCTTCCATCAACTCCATAAATCAATCTAGCTATATATCTATCTACCTATAGACGATCTTCCATCTACTTCATGTATCTATCAAGAGATAGAGATAGAGATAGAGATATGGAGTAGATAGAAGATAGTCTCAGGAAAGATATGAAAGTCTCAGAGATGGAAGATTTTAATAAATCATCAGCATTTCTATACACGGCCAACAAAGCTCAGCAGCAAGAGATAGAAAGAGAAATTCCATTTAAAGTAATGGTAGCCAATATAAAATGCTTGGGAGTCTACCTGCCAAGACAAACCCAGGAACTCTATGAACACAATTACAAAACACTTTTCACACAAATAAAATCAAATCTATGTAATTGGAAAAATAGAAATTGCTCATGGATAGGCCAGGCTAATATAATAAAAATGACAATTTTACCTAAATTAATTTACCTATTCAGTGCCATACCAATCAGACTACCAAAAAATCATTTTATAAAGCTAGAAAAAATAATAATAAAATTCATTTGGAAAAACAAAAAGTCAAGAATATCAAGGGAATTAATGAAAAAAAATGCACAGGAAGGTGGGCTAGCCATGCCAAATTTGAGGCTATACTATAAATTGGCAGTCATCAAAACTATGTGATACTGGCTAAGAAATAGAGTGGTGGATCAATGGAATAGGTTAGGCACAGGAGACACAGTTGTAAATAACTATAGAAATCTACTGTTTGATAAACCCAAAGACTCCAGCTTCTGGGATAGGAACTCAGTATTTGACAAAAACTGCTGGGAAAACTGGAAGATAGTATGGCAGAAACTAGGCATAGACCAACATCTTACACCTTATACAAAAATAAGGTCAAAATGGTTCAAGATTTAGACATAAAGGGTGATACCATAGATAAATTAGGAGAGGAAGGAATAGTTTACCTCTCAGATCTATGGAGAGGAAAACAATTTATGTCCAAACAAGAGATAGAGAATATTGTGAAAAGCAAGATGGAAGACTTTTATTACATTAAATTAAAAAGGTTTTGTACAAACAGAAGCAATATAGCCAAAATTAGAAGGGAGGCAGAAAACTGGGAATCAATTTTTACAGCCAGCATTTCTGATGAAGACCTCATTTCTAAAATATATTGGGAATTGTCATGGGGTGCAGAGCACCCCAGAAGTTCTCTGGGGCACATCAAGGAATCTTCTCCTTGAGAAACTAAACCAGAGGACAGATATGCCTAGAGAGATAAGCAGAACCAAATTGGACTGAGCTAGCTTTGGAATCTCCACCCTTCATTCTGGTCTCCCTTACCCCTGGGGAGATAAATTTGGGTGTGGCTGCGGCCTTTGTATCCTGAAGAGAGATCCATAGCCACCCCTCACCAAATTCCTCTAGTCACTACCAGTGGGGGATGGTCCTCCCTCACTAAAGGAACTTTCCACAGTCAAATGGTCATCCCTCCCTCCATCAGTCCTCTATAAAAGTACCTGCCAGTCTCTTGCTGGAAGAGATTGGTACCTGTGAGCCATGTGCTTTGTGCCTATCTCCCCATGAAAAGTCCAAGGATTTCTTTCATGGTTTCCCTCCCCTCCCCTTCCCTTCCCTTGCCCCTAAATAAACTACCATCTTATTCTAACTGCTTTTGTGTGCAAGAGGGTGTAATTCTTTAAAGAGGAATTCCTAAGAACCCCAACCCCTAACCCAAACCCGTATCCCATTTCCCCTCATAACAGAACTAAATCAAATTTATAAGAATCCAAGTCATTCCCCAATTGAGAAATGGTCAAAGGATGTGAACAGGCAGTTTTCTGATGAAGAAGTCAAAGCTATCTATTGCCATATGAAAAAATGCTCTAAATCACTATTGATCAGAGAAATGCAAATTAAAACAACTTTGAGGCACCACCTCACACCTATCAGATTGGCTAATATGACAAAAAAGGAAAATAATAAATGTTGGAGAGGCTGTGGAAAAATTGGAACACTAATGCATTGTTGGTGGAGCTGTGAAGTGATCCAACCATTCTGGAGAGCAATTTGGAACTATACCCAAAGGGCTATGGGACTGTTCATACCCTTTGACCCAGTGGTACCACTGCTAGGTCTATGTCCCAAAGAGATCATAGAAAAGGGAAAAGGACCCACATGTACAAAAATATTTATAGCAGCTATCTTTGTGGTGGCAAAGAATTGGAAATCGAGGGAATGCCCATCAATAGGGGAATGGCTAAACAAGTTGTGGTATATGAATGTAATGGAATACTATTGTGCTGTAAGAAACAATGAGCAGAAGAAGTTCAGAGAAACCTGGAAGGACTTACTTGAACTGATGCTGAGTGAGAGGAGCAGGACCAGGAGAACATTGTACACAGTAACAGCAACATTGTGTGATGAACAATGGGGATAGACTCTTCTTAGCAGTGCAACAATCCAAAACAGTTTCAAAGAACTTGTGATAGAAAATGTTCTCAACATCCAGAAAAAAGAACTGTGAATTATGAATGCAGATTGAATCATACTGTTTCTACTTTTGGACTGTTTTTTATTTTTCCTTCTTGTTTGAGGTTTTTCCTTTGCGCTCTGATTCTTCTTTCACAAGATGACTAATGTAGAAATATGTTTGATGTGATTGTGCTTTCTGTCTTGGGGAGGAGGGAAGGAAGGGAGTGGGGGAGAAAAGAAAAAAATGAAACTAAAAATCCAGTGAAAACAAATGTTGAAAACTATCCTTATATGTAATATGTAACTAGAAAATGATAAAATAAAATTTAAAAAGAGGTGGAAGATTTTATATCTATCAATCAACTGATCCATAGATGTGTGTGTGTCTATATAATGTACCAAATTATTTACACATCTCCCCTTTTAAAATGTGGACTCCAGAGGGGCAGCTAGGTGGCACAGTGGATAGAGCACCGGCCCTGGAGTCAGGAGGACCTGAGTTCAAATCCGGCCTCAGACACTTGACACTTACTAGCTGTGTGGCCCTGGGCAAGTCACTTAACCCCAATTGCCTCACCAAAAACCAAACCAAACCAAAATAAAATGTGGACTCCTGGAGGGCAAGAACCATTTCCCCCCTTCTCTTTGTATCCTCAGAACTTAGCACAGTACCTGGAACATAAGTGCTTAATCAGTGCTTGTTGACTGACAATTCTTGATTCAAAGCTAGTTCTTGCAGTAAGCTACTCCATCTTGGCTTGTGGGCATCAGTTCCAGTTCAGTCAGTTATACTTTCTAGAATTCTTTTGTGGTCTTAAGTAAGTGAGTGTAGGGGGACAAAGGTAGGAATGCAGCCTGTGGACTAGAAGAAAATTCATTCTTTTTGCAATCTTCATCAGGTTCACTCAAACCCTTCCTAAAATGTGGACTGCTTTCAATTGCATCGGAAGTTGTTTCTCCTTTACATTTCAATGTCTCTGTCTTTTTGTCTCTTAAAATCTTCAGCTTTTGCTAAGGTCTCAATAGGGCACCCTATTATACTACCTTGCCTCTTTAGGCTTAGAACTCAGAAGAGATTCACTCATTTTTGGCCTGGTATCTTGCTAATCCACAGTATGGGTAATACATAGAACAATTTACAGTTAAACATCTCACCTATTCTCCAGTACCCTTACTGGGATGCCTGATAAGACATCTAAAATTTAATGTCAAAACTTGAGGTCCATTTCTTACCCCAGTTACCCTCTCCCAAATGCCCATTAATATCAATCCTTCCAGGGGCATCTAGGTGGCACAGTGGATAGAGCACCAGCCCTGGATTCAGGAGGACCTGAGTTCAAATCCGGCCTCAGACACTTACTAGCTGCGTGACCCTGGGCAAGTCACTTAACCCTCATTGCCCTGCAAAAAAAAAAAAAAAAAACTAAACCAAAAAACAATATCAATCCTTCCCTACCACCCCCCTCCTCAGAACCTCATTTTCAGTTATTTTCTCCTTTACCTCAGACATCTTCTTTGTCACCAAGTCCTGTCAATTATTCATCCATAACATTTCTTAGCCTCCAAAAAGTCTGATGCTAAGGGTAACACTGAGTTCTAGGAGTTTAGGACAACAATTAAGTTCTAGCGAGCTGGAAAGGCTTGTAGACCAGGTCCTCCTATACCAGCCACAGTCTACTATCTAAGGACCATCTAGCAGAAAGACTCATTATCGAAAGATCAGTTATTAGGCAATGGCTTTTTTTTGGACCACAGCAAATCCCAACTCATACAAAACTTTAAAAATTTCCTTTAGTAAATTTTCAGTAAAAATTCAGTAAAATTTCCTACCATGGACAAGTGCATGAAAGGGAGTCTTATGAAGCTTAGTATCACAGCTTTTAAATTACATGATCCTTAACCACTAATCATCTTAATGTATAGCTTTTGTCCAGTGAACAACAAATTGGTACCCTCTTAAAGGAACTGATCTACATCCAGCACTTAGCTCTTGACTAACTCTTGATTAATATCGGGGCAGTTTTCCTTAATAACATCTTGAAAAATTATGTCTAGGCTCTTTTTTTGAGCTTTCAAGTAATCCAATAAATCTTAAATTCTCTCTCCTTGATTTATTTTCCAGGTCAATTGTTTTTCCAAAGAGATATTTCACATTTTCTTCTATTTTTTCATTTTTTTTATTTTATTGCCTCAAGCTTTCACTTGCCCAATTCTAATTTTTAAGGAATTATTTTCTTCAGTAAGTTTTTGTACCTCCTTTTCCATTTCTACTTTCCAATTCTAATTTTTAAGGAGTTCTTTCCTTCAATAAATTTTGTGCCTCTTTCACCATTTGGCCTCTTCTGGTTGTTTTTTTTTTTTAAGGTGTAATTTTTTTTAGTATTTCTTTGTGCCTCTTTACCAAGCTCTTTTCATGATTTTCTTGCATCATTCTCATTTCTTTTCTCAAGGTTTCCTCTACCTCCCTTATTTGATTTTTAAATTCCTTTTTTGAGGGGGCAGCTAGGTGATGCAGTGGATAAAGCACCGGCCCTGGATTTAGGAGTACCTGAGTTCAAATCTGGCCTCAGACACTTGACACATATTACCTGTGTGACCCTGGGAAAGTCACTTAACCCCCATTGCCCCGCAAAAAAAAAAAAAATTCCTTTTTGAGCTCTTCCAAAAATTCTTTTTTGGGGCCTGACACCAATTCACATTTTAATTTGAGGCTTTGGATGTAACAGTTTAGACTTTATTGCCTTCTGAGTTTGTGTTTTGAACTTCCCTGTTACCTTAGTAACTTTCTATGGTCAGTTTCTTTTGTTGTAGTTTGCTCATTTTCCCAGCCTATTTCTTGACTTTTATTTTAAGTTAAAGTTTGGCTATGCTCCCAGGGTGGAGGGAGCACTGTTCCAAATTTTAAGGTTTCTTTTCTCTTTCTTCCTTCCTTCCTTTCTTTCTTTTTTGAGGTTTCTTTTTGATGCTGTTTTCAGAGCTAGTTCTGGGGATCTGTAAGTTTTCAATTCTTCCAAGGTGGTATGATCTAAGAAGAACTATGGTCACTGTTCTCTTGGCCTGTGCTCTGATCAGTGAGTGACCACAAGTACTCTTTTTCCATCCTGGAATTGTGACCATGGTCCCTGCTACTCTATGGCCTCATGTTCTAGTGTGCTGATGCTCTTCCTCGTCCTAGGACTGAAACCCAGAACTGTGGATGGGCAATGCAACAGAGTCCTGAACCCAACACCAACAAAGGGTCCTCTATAATCTTCTGACCAGTTGTCTGCCCCTCCCCCTTATCATCTGGGAGTTATGGAAGCCAAGGCTACTGGTGCACTTGCCCCTGAAGCCTGCTGCTGGTTTTCCCAATGGGCTTGCCCTGGACTGCACTCTATTTCTCACCCCAGTGAGACAGATCTTTCCTGCTAACCTTCTTAGTTGTCTTGGGCTGAAAAAACTGTTTCACCCTATCCTTTTGTTGGTACTCCCATTTGAGAATTCATTTGGAAAGGAATTTGGGAGAGCTCTGGCAAATCCCTGCCTTTTATTCCACTATCATGGCTCTGTCTTCCCCAAATCTTAGTTTTGAAATCAGCAGTTTACTTATAGGATGGACAACTATACCCAAAGAACTTACTTAAGCCTTGTTTGGGGGAGATATATATTTTTAATGTTAAAAGACATTGGGACAGCTAGGTGGTACAGTGGATAAAGCATGGGCCCTGGATTCAGGAGGACCCAAGTTCAAATCCAGCTTCAGACACTTGATACTTACTAGCTGTGTGACCCTGGGAAAATCACTTAACCCTCATTGCCCCACCAGAAAAAAAAAAAGACATCGAAGATATGTTTAGTACTCATCCTTTACTATTATGAGTACTTTAGAAATTTCAATTTAATTCAGCATTTATCAAGCACCCACATCATGGGGGGTGGAACTTGGGAAGAGGAAGGGCTGGCTTTGGAGTTAGAAAGACCTGGGTTCAAGGACTCCAATGGATATATACTAGCTATGTGATCTTGGGCTAGACACTTGATATTTCAATGCTGCAGGCAAGAGAGTTTCCTATCTGCATCACAGGAAGAAGCTGCCTACATCGATGAAATCATGATCTTAAGCAAAATGACAAAAAAATACATATACATATATAAGGATCTGCATTGGGCACTGGAGGAGATAAAAAGATTTTTAAAAATTACAGTTTCATAAAAAAATTTTAAATAATTAAAAAATCAGTTTCAGACTTCTAGGGACTTACTCTAAAGTAAGGGCCATTCCCTAATAGATAAATAACCAACATACATGTAGGCAATTGTCACATAAAGAAATAAAAGCTATTAATAATCATATAAGATGCTTCCATAAGAGAAATGCAAAGTAAAACAACTAATAAACTGCCTCATATTCACCAGATTGGTGAAGATAACGAAAATGAGATATCTTTGTATTTGTATACCCAGCACCTAATGCAGTACCCAGTACACAGTAGGCACTTAATAAATGCTTGTTGATTGATTACCAATTGTTGGAGGTATGTACCCACAGGAGGATAAGTACACTAATGGACTACTGGTGGAACTATATCCAAAAAAACCCTGTACTGTACACATCCAGTGATAACACTAGGTAGCTGCTTCAAAAAGATAAAAAACAAAAGGAATCCATATGTATTTTTAAAAATTATAGCAGCACTTTTTGTTTTTAAAAAAATTAGAAACAAAGTAGGCACACATCATTTGGGAGATGAAAGAGCAAATTATGGTATATGGCTCTAACAGAATATCATTGTACTATAAGAAATGATGAATATGAGGAATTCAGAGTAAACTTCAAAGACTTACATGGACTAATATGAGTGGACTGAAATAGAACCAGGAGAACAGAACATCTACTGGATAGAGCACTGAGCCTAGAGTCTAGAAGGACCTGAGTTCAAATCTGACCTCAGATATTTACTAGCTCCATGATACTGAGCAAGTCACTTAACCTCTATTTGCCTGAGTTTCCTCAATTCTAAAATAGGGATAATGATAGCACCTATCTCCCACAGTTGTTGCTGAAGATCAAATGACAAAACATTTGTAAAGTACTTAGCACTTTGTCACGTAGTAGGTACTCAATTAGTGCCTATTCCCCTCAACCCAACCCCAGATTATTCCTTCACTCTCCCACCTCCAAAATATTCCTAATTTATCTTTTTTGTACCTAGACCTGGTCATATCACCACTCCTTTCAATGGTTCTTTCTTACTGAATGTTCTAACTCCTTTCCCTGGAATTCAAGCCCCACTTTCCCTCCTGGCAAACCGTCCCCATCCTACTTCTCAGCACCCTCTCTTACTGCTACTGCTCTTGCCAAACTGGACCTGCTCTTATTTTGTACATGGTTCTGCAGTCTTCATCCTCGGTTTCTGTGCTCATGATGTCCCCCCCCCCGACCCCACCCAGCTCCCCACCCCACTCCCTGCCTATGCCAGGAAGCCTCTCTCTTCCTCTCTGCCTCCATTCTTTCATCCTTTAAAACCAAATTCAAATGCCATGTCCTGGTTTCCCTTGATTCCCCCAGTCAATAAACATTTATTAAATACCTACTATGTGGCAGACACTGTGCTGAGCACTGGGGATAGAAAGGTAAGACAAGCCTTGCTCTCAAGGAGCCCATAGTCCAATGCAAATGACTAACTGCAAACAAACTATATACAGGATAAATTTGAAATAGTCAATAAGGGGAGGGGGTGCTAGAATTAAGGGAGATCAGGAAAGGCTTCCTGTCCAAGTCTTTAGCTGGGACTTCAAGGAAGTCAGGGAAGCAAAGAGGTGGAGATGAGGAGAGAGAATATTTCAGGCATGGGAGATGGCCAATGGAAATGCCAAGTCAGGACATGGCAGTGTCTTATTCAAGGAATGGCCAGTGTCAGTGGTTATCAACATATATGGAGGAGTGCAAAGTGTAGTAAAAATTAGAGAACTCTTCATAGGCAGCTTTTAAAGGACCTCCCCTTTTGGGGAAGGAAAGATTGAACGCTCCCTGAAGGAAGGCAGAGGGTGCTTCTGGAATGCTAGGCATCTTCTGGGACTCAGCCCTTTTTCGTGCTTGGCCCTTGTGGTGGTGGGGCATGTGCACTCTGTCTCTGGTGGTGAGAGCAACTGTAAACTTTCAGGTTCGATGAGTTAATTACAGAAAACCCTAAATTCCTTTGAACTAGCTTAACTGGAAACGGTCTGAGGATGGCATAGGTTAAGCTTAGAGTTAAGAGCATTTTTCTGTATTTCTATTTTCCTATTTCCTTATCTTTGATTTTTATTAGTTTCACTTTTGTTGTTTAATTCCCAAGTAATAAAATCTGATCCTTTTGTGAACTAAAGCTTAGAGGCTCCTTTCTTATTGGCCTGAAAGAAATATCTAAAAAGGGCAGTTCAGAGAGGAGGGTGAATCTAAAAGGTCCCTCATATTTCTGGGACCCCAATATTAAGGTGAGTCACCCAAATAACGCTCCATATATCAAATTTTCGCCCTCACAGAAGCAAGATTGGAGGTCAGCAGAGGTAGGGATGTATAAGCGGATCTGAGAATCATCAGGATAGAGATAATTGAATTTGATGAGATCATCAAGTGAAAGAGTACAGAGGGAGAAGGTCCAGGGTAGTGCCCACACAGATGGTTGGCAGGCATGACCCAAAGATCCACCAAGGGAGACTGAGGAGATATCAAATAAGAGAACCAGGAGAGAGTGTCACGAAATCCTGGGGTGAAAGGGGGGGGCAGATCGACGACAGTGTCAAAGGCTGAAGTAAAGTCAAGGATGAGGACTGAGGCCATTAGATTTGGCAACTAAGGATCATTAGTAGGATCACTGAAGAATCACTGAAGGATCATTGAAAAGTGCAATTTTGCTTGGATAATGAGGTCAGAAGTCAGACTGTAGGGAGTTGAGGGCAAGAGGAAAGGAACTGGAGGCACCAATTGCAGATGGCCTTCTCAAGAAGTTTAACCACAGAAGGCAGGAGAGATATGGGATGACAGCTAGAGGGAACTGATGGGTCAAGCGAGGGTTTTTAGAGGCTGGGGGAGACATGGGCATGTTTGTAGGCAGAGAGAAGCAGCCTGTAGACAGGAAGAGATTGAAGATAAGTGATAAAGTGAAGATTATGAAGGGGACAGGCTACTGGAGAAGAGAAGATGGAATGGGATCAAAGGTGAACATGGAAAAGTTTGCCTTGGCAGAGAGAAGGGTCATCTCAGGCGAAGGAGACGGTGGCAGAAGGCATCTGGGTGATATACAGTGAGAAAGGAAGAGGGAGTTCTCAGTGAATGGCCTTGCTTTTGTCAGTAAAATCTGAAGCAAGGGTCTCAGTTGAGAGGGCAGGCTTTCTTTTGCCCTACCTAGCCCAAAATCTCATGTAAGGCCTCATCTGCAGCCCTCAGGTACACTCATCATCAACTTCTTGGTACCATGTTTACTCATGTATAAATGATACACCTCTACTAAACAGATAAAGCATTTGAATGCTTATGATGTGCCAAGCATTATACTAAGCATGGGAAATACAAATACAAGTTTAAAAAAAACCCAAACAGTCCCCGCTTCAAGCTTACATCCTAACAGAAGACAACAAACAGAATTGCTGGCTGACAAGAGGAGAGGGAAGAGGAAAAGCACCCGTGTGGTGGCTAAGCAACACACAAAGACTCCCCTCTCCCTTAATGCTAGTGCCTTCCCTCTGTTGAAGAAACTTATCCTATATGCGTCTTATTTGTACCTAGTGTTTGCCGTTAGACTTGTCTTCCCCATCAGACTGTGAGCTCCTTGAGAGCAGGGACTGTCTTGTCTTTCACTGTATCCCCAGCACTTGGCACAGTGCCTAGCATATAGCTGGGGCTAAATAAATGTTAAATGACACAAAGAGAAAGAGTCAAGGAGAGAGTGAGGTAAAGCATGATTGAGGTCCTTTGCAAAATGGTGGTCCTAGGGAGGGAGTCACCAATGAGAACCCCAGGGTATTACCTACTAGACTATGTTCTATAAGGACATGCCATTTTTTATTCATTTTCTTTGGCATCTAACACATAGTAGGCACTTAAAAAAGTGTTTGTTGGCTTTAATTCACCAACCATGCTGGGTAACAGTTTACTATAATTAGGATCCATTCACAAGCCAGAGTATCCCAAATCCAAGTATTTTAAAAGGGGGCAGCTAGGTGATATAATGGAAAGAGCACTGGCTCTGAAGTTAGGAGGACCTGGGTTCAAATCTCACCTCAGACACTTAATGACTGTGTGACTCTGGGCAAGTCACTTAAACATCTTCAGCTACCTCCAGTCATCCTAATATACATCTTTCCACTGGAACCAGATGGCTCTGGAGAAGAGAGTGAGGCTGGTGACTTTGCACAGTCCTGCCTCACTTAAATCCAATTTGCTAGAAGTCAAGACATCACCTGGATGTCATGGTCCTCTTGGAGAATGAAGGACAAACAACAACAATATTTAAAAGACTGAAAGTTCATCAAGAACAGGCATTCTAAAACTTGGAATCCATGGACTCCCTCTCCCAAAAGACCCAAGGACAGATTTCAGGGGATGGGGGGGGGGGGGTTGTGAACCTGGATGGGAAATAAGTGACATCTCTATTTTTAGTAACTTTTCACTGAAATTTAACATTTCCTTTAGATATGATTGTGGGTAACAAAGCATTCTTCTGAAAAGGGGCCTGTAAACTTTACCAGACAGAACCCCGAGTAAAGAGGCAAAACTGATCTTTCCTGCTTCCTCTCCCCCACATACTCTCCTACTCTCCGTCTGGAGATGCTTCATTTGGGGCAGGACATGTTTCACAGCTCAGACATCAGGTATGCAAACTGCACATGTTGTGCTGAACAGACCAGAGAATTCTCTTGTGTACGTTACTGCAGCCAAGATCTCAAGGCTAGCAGTATGAGGCTGTGCTGTAAATAAAAGAAGGGAGAGCCAGTGGCTGACAGTCCTCACACCAAACCTGCTGATATCATGAACAGACTAGTAAACTACACGACAGTCTTTAAGGGGGACAAACCCATCACTTAAAAGGAAGACGTAAGTTGTTGTTAGGTCAGTTTTCAGTCTTGTCTGGCTCTCTGTGATCCCACTTGGGGTTTTCTTGGCAGAGATAATGGAGTGGTTAATCATTTCCTTCTCCAGCTCATAGCTCATTTTACAGATGAGGAAACTGAGGCAAACAGGGTGAAGCGAATTGCCCAGGGTCACACAGCTATTAGGTGTCTGAGGCCAGATTTGAACTCAAGAAGATGAGTCTTCCTGACTCTAGGCCCAGCATTCTATCTACTGTACCACTCAGCTGCCCTTAAGCACATGAGAGGTTCACAAAAATTATTTCTTAAATGAGTGGGAATGAATGGATTCCCAGACCATGATGGTCTTGGGGAAAGTTAAAGAAAGCATCAAGGTCCCATAGTTTCCTTGGCTAGTAGGCCAAATCTACTTAAAAATACACACCACAGATTCACACTACAATTACCACACAGTTTATTCAGAAGTTTTTAATGGTTAAAATGTAGAAGTCTTCTCCCTAAACAAATCACAACCCCCCAACCCCCTACTCTCCAACACACAGGATGCACACCCTGTATTTCTCTCTTCATTTACCATTCTGCAAAGCAAGATGGATCCAAGACATGACAATGACTACTTTATAATACAAAGGACTACAAATGTACATGTTAAAATCCCTTCGAATCCCTTTCTGCTAAACAAGCTATTACTGAGCAACTAAGAAGCCTAGTGCCAAACAGGTTTTCTCCATCTGGAGTTGAGACTTTCCTAATTTTCTTTTTTTCCTTTCAATCATTAAACCTGGAGCAGTTTTGTATGCTATCCTTATTCTATCATGCTCCCCAACCAGAGCAGGGGAATTCCTTTTTGCGAATGGCTATACTGACACACTTTCCTTTTAAAATTGATCTAAACGCTTTAAGATGGACAGAAACGAGCCTCCCAGCTGGAGCCTAGCCATGACCCTCTTGCACAGGCAAATTTACCGAACAGGTGCAAAATAATGCTTTAAGAATTATCAAAAGTTTAAAAAAATAATGCATTAATATGGAGCCTCCACATTGTTCTGACCAAGCCAGATTCCTCTAGAGGTGGCAGCTGTAAAAGAGAAGGCACTTTGGGCTAAGTTCAGGGTCTCTCATGGAGAGTACCCCACAGCAGGCATGGATGAATGTGCTTATTTATAGACATTACCCAGTGTCCTTTACACACATTTCATCCAATCCACATGAGACCCTTTGTGAGGGAGGAAGGGTCTCCTAGAAAGGCATCTGAAAAGAAAAACAATTCTCAATCATGGTACCAAAGTGAAAAGGCTACCTAAAGTTGGGAAAGGAGAGATACAGAGGAAGTGAGGAGGAAAGAGCTACAAACAAGGACGAAAGTATCTCTGCACCATTCCAATAGGCTGATTCCTTAACCTCTTTCCAGAAGGCCCGAGGAGTCAGCATGAGCAGAGCAGCCAAGAGATGGCAGTGGCTAATGCACCATTCCCTTGTTGAGTCCCAGGGTGGCTCTTGTTAATCCGCAGTCTTCCAGCTGGGCTGGGTTTCTTCAGGGAAAGTGGGTTTCCTATTGGCAGCATGACAAGATGAGCCAGTGGCCAGCTGGCCGGCCTGCCTGAGGGTTTTCACATACAGCAGTGAAGAGGAAGTAGGGGTTTATTTTTTTTCCACATGATCCAGGACTCCTTGGCAATGCATAATGGCTTTTCAGGTCGTCTAGGAGACCCAACTGGGAGGCCCTATCAACAACTCAAAAATGGAGTATGAGTATTTTGGGCAGGGGTCGGGGGGAGGGGAGAGGAGACAGTGATTGGGTGAGTAATCAAGGCCTAAGTGTGTCTTTCTCCTAGTACCATAAGTAAAGTGCATCATCACAAATGGAGGCCATGAAGAAAACTGAGAAGAATGCCATGAAAGGTGGCAATGGGGGAGGGGTATCTAATGAGGCCAGGGAAAATATTACCATCACTTCACACAACCGAGAAGCCAGAATATGCCCTCCACTTCCATTATTGCTTGATTTCCTGGGAACTGTAGGGCTATTTAGCCATGATGGGAGGACAACTGCGAGGACTAGCAAAGACACATCACAAAGACACAGGACTTGGCTGAGATTGGACAAGAATGAACTTACAGGCTCAGTCATGATGGATGACAGAATTTTCTTCATTCTAAAGAACTTTTGAGTACGTGTGAAACTGGCCCATCCTGCCCGTGAAGAAGCAGGACAGTTGTCTACGTCTGATGCAGTAGAAATGTGTTGGAGTCTTCGGATACCTCAGAAGTAGAAAATCCACCTATCACATTTCAGAAAGTTCACTGTTCACCAGGACAGAACAGGTTCTATAAAACCTCTTAGAAGCTCATAGCCCTTACACACGCATGAGAGAGAAGAAAGCCTCAGGGCTGTGCACAGAACCATGTTCCTCCAAATGATCCCACTTCACTGCTGACTATTTTCCTGCTTTCATATAGGAAGGTATTGCTCCTCGTGCTGTCAGGCCCTCAAAACGTTTGTAGGTGTAATTGATGAAAACCCAATCTTTGTTCTTGTAGTCCGTCTCTGGGTGGTTACTTGTGGCCACTAGAACAAAACAGAACTGGGGTTGACTCATCCTTTGCCTGGATGCTCTATTCAACTCTACACAATCTTGTATTCTCAAGACCTTACTTCAATTTCTAAAGTGGAAAACTTACCTTGTGGCCTCTCCACATATCACTTTTGGCTCTCATTTAAATTTTTAGTACCTAAGAATAATCTCCTTAAAGTGCCCCAATGAAAGATAAAAACCAGCAGCTTTTGCTTTTAGTTTCTGGCAAGTTTTTAAGCAAACAAACCAGGCCTTGAGGGCAGACTTTAAAGGGGCTGACTGAGCTGTATGAATAGGAAGCTTTATTTGCTTCCTGTCATAAAAATAATAGGATTTAGAGCTGGAAGGGACCTTTGAGATCATTTGTTTTAGCCCCTTTATTTTACAGATAAGGAAAAAGAGGCCCCAAGATCTTGCAGAGGGCAGAGCCAGTCAGTCTTCAAACCCCACAGCCCAGCTTCAGTCCTGTGGTCTTTCTACTAGACCAGTGCCATCAAGCTTAAATAGAAATAAGGGCTGCTAACCTGTATATAAAGTTCCCTGTGGGTGCATAATGACTTAGAAAACCACATATTAACATTATCTATGTTCAACTGTATTTTTACTTATTTTATTTACTATTTCCCAATTACATTTTAATCTGGTTTGCTTGCCCCCTTGAGTGGGTTCAGTCCATGTGCTTGATACCTCTGGACCAAACCACACCTTCATCTTTCCACATCCTTCAATGCATCACTGCTCTTAGGGGTTGATGCAGCTTCATGCTGAAAGAAATAATACTTAGGAAGGATTGAAAGGGTTTTAGCTTATGCATATGATCTGCATCCTTATGGTTTGGTTATTACTATTCCAAACTTGGGGGAAAGCTATGGCAACTATTAGAATAAACAAAGAGAATGGGAATAGAAAGGAATATAACTTCTTCTCAGTAATACATGGGACCTACATAAAAATTGACCATGTATTAGGGCATAAAAACCTTACAACCAGATGCAGAAAAGCAGAAATAATAAACACATCCTTTTCAGATCATAATGCAATAAAAATTACATTCAATAATGGACAATTGAAAGAGATTAAAAATCAATTGGAAATTAAATAATCTGATCCTAAAAAACAAATCGGTCAAAGAACAAATCATAGAAACAATCAATGATTTCATTAAAGAAAATGACAATGATGAGACAACGTATCAAAATTTATGGGATGCAGCCAAAGCAGTACTTAGGGGAAAATTTATATCCCTAACTACTTATGTCAATAAAATAGAGAAAAAGCAGATTAATGAACTGGGTGTACAACTAAAAAAACTAGAAAATGAACAAATTAAAAATCCCCAACTAAACATCAAATTGGAAATCTTGAAAATCAAAGGAGAGATTAATAAATTAAAAGTAAGAAAACCACTGAATTAATAAATAAAACTAGAAGCTGGTTTTATAAAGGAAAAAAAAAAACAATAAAAAAAAAATAAACCGTAATCGAAAAAAATAAACAAAGAGGAAAGCAGAGAGTGTTGTTACCTATTGGTTTAAGAATATCGGATTCAGGAAACTCATCAAAGTTTGAGGTGTCATCAATGCTTCTTATCTCAATTGATATTGCAGCAGGTCTCTCCCTGCCAAAAAGAGACACATCAAGAATAAAATTAGTATAGTTATCCCTTTCACATTGCCACTTTCCCCACTGCAGTTTTGATATGTTATGGGTCAGCATAAGAAATACACTAAGAATTTTGGGGGAGTTTTCCACAAGGCACAGATGACATGTGAAGACCAACAGATGACACAGAGCCTATGACCAAATACTTAACACAAATTTTACAGTAAGGTACTATAAATACCCTATAAAAGAAAAAGGAAAAAACCCCCAAAACCCAGACTTCTTCTCTAGTACTAAGGAAGGGGCCAAAATAGTTTATGCAGATTTTCCAGATCATAGGGACACTGCACCCTGAACACCCCCTACCCAATGTGGAAGGGATAATTGTAATTATAGGGGACAATATCAACCAAATTGAGCTTTATTCCTTTGGTAAAGGTACTATAGAACTGCTTAGGTCTTAGTAAGAACAATTATCTTGTCAATCTGATACTTTGGACTAGAAAACCAGTCTGGCCACAAGAAAGACAGCTCCAGATAGATGACATGCATTTTCTCTACTAGACCGGGAAAGGCTAATCAAGGCAGGGCAATGAACAGGCTCCAACTAAGTAAAAGAAACATATGGATAATTCCTCATCTTTCATGGTTATACGGCAGGGCAAGGAGAGAAAAGGTAAATGAAAACCAAAACCACACTAGACATTTCAATCTCCTGTCCCTTTTACTAAGTCAGCTACTAATCAGGACAGAATGCATTTAACCTCTCCTCTCCTCTTACTCACTTTCTAGGTATGAGAAATCTAAAAAGGCTGAGGGAAGGAAAAGGAAAACTATGGATCTGGTACATCTACCCTTGAGATGCTGGGGCTCTGATTCCTCAATGTCAGGGGGCTGGAGCCAGGCTGATTTCTCAATGGCCTGTTCAACACCAGGTGTTCAATACTAAACAGCCACTGAGGGCTGGCCCCCTCAAATCACTGTGGACAGTGCTCTATCACTGCCCCAAACCATATAGACTTCTATTCCTTCTTTTCTCTCCTCCAACTTCCCTTTCTTCTCTTTCCCCACATATACCTAAGGTCCAACACTAGCTTCATTTGCATCATCTGACCCTTAATGTTAGATCTCAATTTTCAAATTCAATTTCTGATTAAGTTGAACATTTATTGAGCAATATGTATGAGGTAATATAGAGACTGCTTAGCTCTAAGTAAGAATAATTCTTTTCTGATTATGATCCTTTAGTCTAGGAAACCAAAGTCTACCCATGGTTACTCCCTTAAGCACAATCATATATAATATAGATATCAGGAATGGCTGGCTTTCAGTCCATGTACCTAACTTGGCAATGATGCAGGTTCAATTCCCAAATAAGAATAAGCTTTCTAAAATGCCACATGGACTAAATGGTTTTCAGTAGTATTACCTGATATGTTCCCAGTCAACTCCTTCAAAAAAAGGATTACTCTTTATTTCTTCAACACCAGGTGCTCCGATTCTATGCTCCCATTCACAGCAGAATCTAGAAAAGAATAAGGCCAACAGGTCAATCTCTTTCTCTTCTATAGATGTAGACTTAGATGTGTATATGGAGATCTACATACATATCTATGTACACACATACACATGTATGTATGCATGCATGTACACACATACACACACACACAAACATACATACACACCCTATCTGCACCAAGCCTGGAATTTAGTTGGTATAAGGCATACCAATTAATTAACTGATTGATTAATTAATTAGTTCCCTCTACCAAAGCAGATCACCATCTGCTAGGCAAGTTTTGGTCTTAAGAGAACTGCTAAGTTAAGTGAATTGCCTAGGGTCACATATCCAGTACATGTCAGAGGCAGGACTTGAACTCAGGTCTTCTTGCCACAGAAAACAATGTACTACGTCATGCTGCCTTTATCATTAGAAAGAGACAGGTTGTTGTTGGTTTTTTTTTCATTTCCTTCTTGAAAGAAAGGGTTAAATGTTAAATTTTCAATTTGATTCCTAAGCACCAAAGACTATGCAGAGTTCTCTCTATTGGGTACCTTAAAATAAGATCCTTGGCTTTCTCAGAGATTGGAACTTCTGGAGGAAAAGTCAGCGTTTCTTTCCAATTCATCACCTTCTTATAAGTTTCTTGAGGAGTCTCAGAACAGAAAGGAGGGTAACCTGGAATTAGAAAAAGAATATGAGGGTCCCTATCCAGAGTCTAATATTTCCAAAGTGACTAATTATGATTACTTTGCTTAGCTGCTAAACATCGCAAACTCTTAACTAAACTAATTAATGTATCTTGCCATGACACAGGATTCCCACTGATGTTAGAAAAATCTAAGTTATCATTTCATTTTCTCAGAGTTCCTGAAACAGTAGGACAGTCACCCTCTTTGATGCTGCTGGGGAGACACCAGCCAAAAGTTTAGAGTGAGAGAAAAAAGAGGGAAGTAATTAGCCCAGGGCAGAGGAACCAAAACTACTGAAGCAGAAATGAAACAATACTAAAAAAACAAAAACCAAAAAAACCCACCTCAGACAGGAACATTCTCATATGAAAATGGAACAAAAGAACTTAAGTAGGTCTAGGAAGAAAATGCAGGATTTGAGATGACCTTCATTTCTCAGTTTGAAGACCCCTGAGAAGGACAGGCACAAAAGCATGCTCTCATCTACTACCTATTGCTCCTTCACACTTTCACCTCATATACATGTATCCTCGCCCAGATACCTCAAAGAAAGACACTACCCTTCTTTTAGAAGACTATCTTCATCCAAGTGTGTGTATGTGTGTACATGTATGGTCTGTACCCAGATAACTGCACAGATATATGCATCCCCAAACACCTAATCAAAACTGATGGTGAAGAGATACACATGTGGTCATTTTATAAGTGAAAATAAGTGAGTGAGTGAACACAAAGATGAATGATGGTATGGGATAAGTGGAGTAGAATCCAATTTTCCTCTATAGGAAGCAAGTGTTCCATAAATTTCACTGATTAAAAAGAATAGAGATGAAACGAATGAAAAAAGAAGCTGAAAAGTAAGGTGAAATCCAAAAGCAACCAATGAGACACTGAAAATCTCATGAATAAGTGACTGCTCTGAGATTTAAGTCTCATTTTGAGAAATTAGTAGGAGGAATCTTTACCACCAGAACCAAAGGAAATATTGTTTATGAGGAGTGAGCAGGGGGTGTCTACAAAAGGGATCCTTAAGACCTCTCCCAAAGACAACTGAATCTAAAGTCACTGAAGGATCTTTGGTTAGAAAGAATTAGGTCCTCAGATAGCCTGTAACTTACCAATGAGCATTTCATACATGATAACTCCAAGAGACCACCAATCGCAGAGTTTATTGTATCCAGTTTGCAAAAACACTTCAGGAGCAATGTAATCTGGAGTGCCCACTGTGGAGAAGGCCTGAAAGATTTACCAAACGTCAGAGGAAAATGCAGAGGGAAAACATATCCATTGTCATCCTGACCTACACAAAGAGCCCCACACGCCTCCAGGTCAAGTTTTTGATTTGCCCAAACAGTGAATCTTTTTAATATCATGAATACAGGTTTGTTACTGAGATAAAAGCATATGACTAAAATCTGGTAGTTTACTGAGCCCAAAGCCAATCTAGGTGAGGAAGAAAGGATATAGTACAACGGAAAGGATTCTGGCTCTGGAACTGGAGGACCTGGATTCAAATCCCAACTTTTAACATTTAATGGTACCTATGTGACCTTGACTTTCCTGGATCTGTTTCCTTATCTCTAAATGATGAGGATGGATTAAATGGCCTTGGAGGTTCCTTCTGGCTATCCATCTATAATGAGTTTCTTGTATTTAAAGAAATCAAAAGGTTTAGCCTTTGGTTGTAACATTTATGTCTAAAAGCCTTATTTTAAGATACGACTGAGGATCCTCCAGGACTTATTTGGCAAGTCTAAATGCTGTGTTTAAAATGTTATGTCCAAGGGGCGGCTGGCTGGTGCAGTGGATAGAGCACCGGCCCTGGAGTCAGGAGTACCTGAGTTCAAATCTAGCCTCAGACACTTGACACTTACTAGCTGTGTGACCCTGGGCAAGTCACTTAACCCCAACTGCTAAAACAAAACAAAAAAAGCCCCCAAACATGAAATGTTATGTCCATATGAAAGTCATGTTTTTAAAATCCCAATTGGGTAGTACCAGTAAGCCCCTAGAGAGCAAAGTATTAGTAAGAAGTATATGTAGGTACTAGGGGAAAATGTTGGTTTATTTTAAAGTTCACTTAAAGTTTTAGATTTGAAACTTATAGACTGGGTACTCCCCAAGAAAAGCAGGTATTTGCAATGCCAACTACAGATAAAAGAAGCTAGAGCTAGGTATCCTCTGCTTTAAAGAACAGATATTCTTCAACAAAGTTAGCGGTAAATGAAATTCCATTTTCCCCAGTGACTTACATCAAACAATTAGAGTATTCCTTTAGAAAATAAAAACCCTTTAACAGAATAAACTGAATATTCTTGGTAAATAAGGCATTCAGATGGTGGCAGAGCTGGTATAATATGGGGATATTGTGTTGCTTAATAGCATGTCTCTACTGGGAGTTGTCCTCCCCATTAGAGAGTTCACTTTTCTTTAGGCCACGTTCCTAACTTTGAATTCTTTCCCTCCAATCATTTGACCGATCCTTCTTCCTTATAACATGCTCGGAATATTCTCAGGTGTCGATCTGTTTCACCTTCACATTTACCATTTCTAGACCTTGACTAAGCTTTTCTCTCCCTCTCTCAGGACTGTTTGACCCCTGTAATAGCCATCTAAAACCGTATTTTCTATGACAACGTGCACGTTATTTCACATCAAAGCTTCGTAACCAAATGAGTTTCTCTGTTTGACTACTCCTACACATTTTATAGAAATGAGTTTACTTAGAACAATGGACACATATATTTGACCATTGGAGTCACGTTGGGGAAGCTTTCGTTTTCATTCTTATCTCTTAAGTATACATTGTAAAGTATATAGACATTCATCTACTTCCAAGTGGTTGAAAAGACACCCTGGAATCCTACTATTTAAACACACACACACACACACACACACACACACACACACACACACACACACAATAAAGCTGCTTGAGATGGTCAGTGGAGTAGAGGAAGTTACACTGCTGACACTAGATTAGCTCTTGTTGAACCTAGTTTGCAGCCTAATAGGATTTATGATGAAAGGTCAAAGGACACAGTTCTTTGCCCTAAGGATGATAAAACTAACAGGTGGCATGGCTTCAGCCCTAGGACAGGATATTATAAGCCTCTTGACCACCTATTCTCCATTTCAGCTGAGAAGGGAATAAAATGCAATAGCCCTAAATCACAGTACGAAAGACTGGTAAATTCATATGTAAAAAAAAAAACAAGATTTTTAACTACTAAGGGTTATAAAAAAAATTGCAACAGGGAAATTGCAAAATCTTCCTGGGTGAGCTAGAAGTGGCTCCCAAGCTATACTTCATGGATTTCAAAGGCTAATTTAAGTTATTTGTACTTGATTACTCAAATACTTAACAAGTGCTTACTATGTATTAAGACCTCTGCCAGGGGCTGGAAATAGAAAACTAAATAATACATTATTCCTACTTTCACAAAACTTAGAATGAACACATTTTTAAAATTAGCACAGTGGATTAAGGTTAAATTTGTGACCTTTAATTACAATGCTGTAAGAAACAATGACTAGGGGCAGCTAGGTGGCACAGTGGATAGAGCACCAGCCCTGGAGTCAGGAGTACCTGAGTTCAAATCCAGCCTCAGACACTTAATACTTACTAGCTGTGTGACCCTGGACAAGTCACTTAACCCTAATTGCCTCACCAAAAAAAAAAAAAAAGAAAAAGAAACAATAACTAAAGAATATAAACATGGGAAGATTTATATGAACTGATGCAAAGCGAAACAAGCAGAACCAAGAAAACTATGGGCAATAACAATAATAACTTAAAAATGTGTAATTATAACAACCAAGCTTGGCCCCAAAGAAGAGATGAGGAAATATGCCTTGTTTCCTTCTTGGCAGAGGCAGCAAGGATGGTGGGGGTGGGGAGCCACTGGGTGTAGAACATAACCTTCACTGTCAGATTCAGTTATGTGCTGGTTAATTTTGCTGAAGTACCTTCCCTCTCTCCCCCCACCCCCTTTTTATTCTTTGTTACAAGGGCCTGGGAAGCCATATATTTGATTTTTAATTTTTTTTTTTTTTGTGAGGCAATTGGGGTTAACTGACTTGCCCAAGGTCACACAGCTAATTAAGTGTCAAGTGTCTGAGGCCAGATTTGAACTCAGGTCCTCCTGAATCCAGGGCCAGTGCTCTATCCACTGCGCCACCTAGCTGCCCTAAGCCATATATTTGAAAATGAAGGTGATATAAAAGCAAAAGACTTTTTTTCCCCCAAGAAAAGATTGTAGGAGTGACTTCTTCATCCTGTTAGATGTAAAATAAACTTCCAATCAGTCTGCACTATTTGAGCAGCAGGCTCTATGGTGAGAAATAAAGGAACTTCTTAGCAGGTTCTGTTTCTGATCTTTTTTTCTCCTTAAGCCCAAAACTGAATCACAGATTTTTAGCAGCTTTGCTATTTAAAGAAGATCTGGAGTTCCCTAGAAAAAGGAGAACAGGTACTACACCAAGCTTTAGTATTCCCGAAACAAATACCTTAATGTCCAAAGAAATCAGAAGTGCCTTTCAATTCAGTCTTATCCAAGCAGCCACTGAGTTTCTTAAAGTGTGAGCAACCTTTATAAAACTTTGCTTTTGAGTACCAGGTTTAACTTTAAGCCACTAGGCTAATTTTTTTTATTGTGGAGGTCATTTAAGCTTTGTAAAAGTAAATAGTAAATGTCCCCCTTTCCCACCATAATCATGATTAAAGTAAGAATACTGATTCCTGGCTCTCAGCTAGTTTGGGACTGTGGAAAGGCAGACAACTGCAAACTCCAAAGTTCTTTACATCAACCAACTATAAATTCTTTATCAAAATCCTTCTTGAACTCCTATATGTTTTTCATTTTGAACATCAGCTCAGGTAAAGGGATTCCCAATGCTTGCTCAGCATTCATTAAATCATACATCCAAAAGATTACTTACTAGCTGTCGTCTATTTCTTTTCCAGGTTTCTGCTTTCCTTTTGGAATTCATATTCTGGAAAGCTAGAGGTAGGAGAAAATGAGCATGAATCAAAGTTCAGAAAGCTCTGTCCTACTTTTAGTTTTCAGATTCTTCAAGGGGCACTCTAAAGTTTTGTTACTTTGACTCACCTTCAAGTAAACACTAATCACTTTTTTTTGGTGGTAAGCTATAAAATCAGGATTCTCTGAGAAGCAAATTTTCTAATTCAGAATTTGCCATAATTCAGATATATAGAATGCCAGGGTATGGAAAGAAAAAAACTCTGTTGGCCAAGGACTAATTCTTAGAGGTCACCTAGTCCAAGCCCCTCCCAGAAGCAAGAATCCCTTCTACAATATCCTAGACAAGAGGTCATCTAACCTCTTCCTAAAGTTGCCTTCTACGACCCAGGTCTTTGGGTAGGAGAAGAACATGAGTAAATAGGTAAATTAATGGGGAAAAACCCCCCACCCCAACTATTTTTAACAGGCCTATAATCTAATATTAATCCCATCAAAGTTCTTAAAAGTACAAAATTTGTTTACTTCATTTCATAAGCACTAATTATTGCACTGCGGTTCATATGGCCCTGCTGTGGGAGTTACATAGCCAGCTGTATGTATCAGAGTTGCTAAATGAATACAAAATTTTAAGTAATTTTTTCCTTTTGAAAATTTTCAGGGTTTTGTTTGTGTGAAAGGAAAACCTAGGTTAAATTGTTTTGTTTTTAAAAAACAACAATGACAACAACAAAAACACAAACCAAACTACGGGCTCTGAAATTAAAGACATGTTAAAATGTATCTCCAGATGTCTAGGCTGTAAACTTCATAAGGGCAGGCAGTGAATTACCTAAATTTTGAATCCTTCAGTTAGCCCAGTGCGCCACACACACAGGCATTTAATAAATGTTTTACAGGCAAAAGAGAAAGATCAAGGAGAAAAAGTAAAAGACAGAAAGAACATTAAGAAAAACAAATAAAACTGGGTGCAGGAGTTAAAACTTTTCTCCATTTAAGATCCTTCTAAAAATGTTTATCTACATCAGCCACATGATCCTGGGAAAGTCACTTTGCTTCAATTTCCTCATCTGTAAAATTGGGATAATCGGTACTTACCTCCTAGAGTTGTTGTGAGTATTAAATTAGATAATAATTATAAAATGCTTAGCACAGTGCCTGGCACACAGTAATATAAATGTTAACCATTATTGTTGTTATAAGGATCAAATGAGATGATAAATCTAAAGTGCTTACTCAGCACAGTGCCTGGCCCACCAACAGATGTATACTGGGAGCTTGCTCAGGTCTGCTACAATTTGCACTCTACTGCCAGGGGCCAAGAGAACCCCAAGGTCATGTCCATGTCATGATCAAGTATGGGAATAGACTTCAGTGGCAACAACAAATTTTAACAATTAATTTGCCTCTTACTTATTAGTACTATTCATAACTTATTACTATATTTTTTTTTCTGGTGGGGCAATGAGGGTTAAGTGACTTGCCCAGGGTCACACAGCTAGTAAGTGTCAAGTGTCTGAGGTCGGATTTGAACTCAGGTCCTCCTGAATCCAAGGCCAGTGCTTTATCCACTGCACCACCTAGCTGCCCCCATTGTATTTTATCTAAAAGTAATATGATCACATTTTAAAAAATGACTCAGAACCACTGTACCAACCTTCATTAGTTAAATTGGTGAGGGGAAGGGAACATCTACACTCCCATAAGAGGTCTGTAATGCTTAATGTATTTATATGCTGCTCAAGGACAAGCACTTTGATCATAGCCATTGGCATGCTATCTCCCCCAGTAACTCTCTGAGCTCCTTGAAAGAAGTGACTGTGTTTTGCCTTTCTTTGTATTCACAGCACTAAGCACAGTGTCTGGCACTTAGTCTGTACTTAATCAATGCTTCTTGACTTGACTTGATCAAGATAAAATGTCTGCTGCTTGGGCTGAGCACTTTTATGGTGATGCTGTCAGTCACCTGGTTTTTCCTCTAGTCCTCTGGTTTTTGCCCATGGTCATCAGCAGTAACCTGAAAAGTGGATATGTAAAGAAATGTCTTAAGGCTCCACCTTCCATCTAAGGTTGGAAAGGACTGTGGGTCATCTAGCCCAACTGCCTCACTTTACAAATGAAGACACTGAGGCCTAAGGATACTGAGTTACTTGGCCATGGTCAGGCCAAGATGGGAGTTTATAACCCCATGATGAGCCATCTCACATGCCATCTATCCCAAATTGATTTCCAGGATCTAAACGGCGGCATCATTCTGAAAGCTAAACCTGAGAAAAAAATGCTTTTCTGTCATGAGTACAACTACACCAAGATAACACAACAAATTTGACTTTTTTGACTTATCCACTTTATTTTAACCACCAGGGAACCTCTTTTGAGGTTTTAGAAACTTACTGAAATCACTTGGGAGACTGTGATTCAAGTTCCTATAAAATTCTGTCCTATGAGCTTTCTTTAGTCCTGTGCAGAGGCCAAAGTCGGAAAGCTTCACGTGGCCCTAGGAAGAAAGCAACAAGGCAAATGAAGACCAGAAATAACAATGAGCAACAGAAAATGACGTACACCCATGGTGGCCACAACAACTCCAAAGTGAATGCTTGGTGATTTTTCAAAAATGAATCTAACTTCTGAAGAGTTCTCTATCTTCTTCAAGGTGTCCCAATAAGCAAACAGAAGTAATTTCCCAGGGCACAGAGTCAGAAAAACTTATCTGGTTAATGGAGGAGCCATGATCATCTGGGACAAGCTATCAAAGCTACTGGGCATACACTTTCACCAAAAAAAACCCACCAACAACCAAAAAACCCCCACAGTTCCATGTGTTCAAATGTGGTAAAGTAATAATAGATAAAAATAGGTAATTTCTGGTACAGGTTTTTGATCTATCGTCTTTGATTCCTTTCTTCTTTCTTTAGACTGGTAAAGTAGCTTGTTCTACAGGTAAGGGAAGAGAATCCAAATTATAAATGTCAAAGTAGTAGGAACCAGACACTTCTCAGCTCTCTGGAATGGAGATGAGTGTCTCCAAAAGCAGCAGAGTAGGTTCTTTGATGACCATGCATGAACAGAGAAGACCTCTCAATCAGTCCCTTCAGAGCATACTCTTTAAATCTTGAATTGCAGGGAAGTCTATAGTTGTGAGTACATGTAAAATTCAGCATGAACGATTACATTTCCAAAGCAAGTTAAACATGTAAATTAAATGCTGGAATGCAGATCCTTACCATATTCCAGCTTTATTTTATTATTTGACCCTACAACTTGAATTCTGCAGTAAGCATTAAAAGCCTAGGCTTTCTGTTGATGCCCAAACCACTGTGAACAAGATAAAGATGATAATTGGTACCTAATAGTCTTTTTTTTTGGTTTAGTTTTGTTTTGCAGGGTAATGAGAGTTAAGTGACTTGCCCAGGGTCACACAGCTAGTAAGTGTCAAGTGTCTAAGGCTGGATTTGAACTCAGGTCCTCCTGAATCCAGGGCCGGTGCTTTATCCACTGTGCCACCTAGCTGCCCCCACCTAGTAGTCTTTCTTTGCCCCACCTAACCCCTCCCTTATTTTAGCCCCAGTTGTCTTGCCTTGAAACCTGTCTTCTCTAGAAAACAAAGCCTAGCTCTGGAGCACGTTGGGCCCAACAGCATGGCAGCCTGGTTTAAAGCAGGCCAAGAGAAGAGGCTGATAAAAAACTCATAAACATTCATTCAGTTAAAAATGGATTTCATCCCCAATTGAGAAATGGTCAAAGGATATGAATAGGCAGTTTTCTGATGAAGAAATCAAAGCTATCTATTCCCATATGAAAAAATGCTCTAAATCTCTAATGATTAGAGAGATGCAAATAAAAACAACTCTGAGGTACCACCTGACACCTGTCAGATTGGCTGATATGACAAAAAGGGAAAATAATAAATGTTGGAGAAGCTGTGGAAAAATTGGAACACTAATACACTGTTGGTGGAGCTGTGAACTGATCCAACCATTCTGGAGAGCAATTTGGAATTATGCCCAAAGGGCTATAAAGCTGTGTATACCCTTTGACACAGCAATATCACTTTTGGGTCTTTTTCCCAAGGAGATTATAGAAAAGGGAAAAGGACCCACATGTACAAAAATATTTATAGCAGCTCTTTTTTCTTTTAATAGCTACTCTTTTTGTGGTGGCAAGGAATTGGAAATTGAGGGGTTGCCCATCAGTTGGGGAATGGCTGAACAAGTTGTGGTATATGAATGTAATGGAATTCTATTGTGCTGTGAGAAATGATGAGCAGGAGAAGTTCAGAGAAACCTGGAAGGACTTGCACGAACTGATGATGAGTGAGATTAGTAGAACCAGAAGAACATTATATACAGTATCATCAACATTATGTGTTGATCGGGCAGCTAGGTGGCGCAGTGGATAAAGCACCGGCCCTGAATTCAGGAGTACCTGAGTTCAAATCCAGCCTCAGACACTTGACACTTACTAGCTGTGTGACCCTGGGCAAGTCACTTAACCCCCATTGCCCCGCAAAAAAACAAAAAACAAAAACAAAACAAAAACAAAAAACCAAAAAAAAAAACCCATTATGTGTTGATCAACTGTGATAGACTGGATTTTTCTCACCAATACAATGGTACAAGAAAGTTCCAGGGGACTCATGATGGAAAAGGCTCTCCAAATCCAAGAAAAAAAAAAAAACAAAACTATGGAATATGGATGCTGATTGAACCATACTATTTCTTTTGGTTTTGGTGCTGTTGTTTTTCTATTTTGAGGTTTTTCCTTATTGCTCTGATTCTTCTCTTATAACATGACTGATGCAGAAATATGTTTAATGTTGTTATGTATATGTGTGTGCATGTGTGTGTGTATATATATATATATATATATAAATAAACTATATCGGATTGCCTGCTGTCTGGGGGAGGGGGGAAGGGAGGGAGAAAAATTTGAAATTGGAAATTTTATGTAAACAAATGCTGAAAGCTATCTTTACATGTAACTGGAAAATAATAAAATACTTTTCTTTAAAAAAAAAATGGGGGCAGCTAGGTGGTGCAGTGGATAGAGCACTGGCCCTGGATTCAGGAGGACCTGAGTTCAAATCGGCCTCAGACACTTAACACTTACTAGCTGTGTGACCCTGGGCAAGTCACTTAACCCCAACTGCCCCTCACCCCACCAAAAAAAAAATGAATTTCACAGAATCAAAGAATGTCAGAGCTGGGATGGACCTTAGAGACCATTTAACAGATAAAGAAAACTGAGGCCCACAAAAGCAAAATGACTTGCCCAAAATCATCCAGCCAGTTAAAGGCAGGGTTTGGAATAGAATACCGAAAGCAGAATTTCCACAGTGTTTGCTGGAGGGCTTTTGGTTGTCACTTTTACTTGTTATTTGTGTGTTTATGTGTAGCGGTCCTTCTCTTTTTGTATTTGCTTTTTCACAACTGCCATGGGTTTTGGAGACCAGAAGACTTTTAAAGCCTATCAGAACCGTCCTCGGCTTAAGAACAAACAGGATGTGAACTCGTGATTGAAGGCTGTGCTATGAGTTGGAAACGTGTGGTTTTCATGCACAGGCTTTGTAACATCTATTCTGGAAGCCCAGATTTCCTATCTTAACTGTGGTCCTGAATAAGTGAGATGTTATTAAAGAGTTAATAATACCAAATCAGTACAATATGACATCTTCTGGGGGCAGCTAGATGGCACAGTAGATAAAATACTGGTCCTGGATTCAGGAGGACCTGAGTTCAAATCCGACCTCAGACACTTGACACTTAGTAGCTGTGTGACCCTGGGCAAGTCACTTCACCCTCATTGCCCCACAAACAAAATAAAAAACAAACTATATTCCAACTATGTCTTTCAACCTATATAAAGTATACAAATGTACCCTTCTAAGAGTGGAGAGAGCTAGCAAGCTACCTCCAAGTTCTCTTATCTTAATTACTAGAAGTAGTATTGGTGTTAAAGCACAGCTAATTGACATTATTCTTTGATACCTTGCTATCCAAGAGGAGGTTATCTGGTTTGATGTCTCTATGGATAAATCCAAGTTGATGAATTGAATCTATTGCTAGCACCGTTTCTGCTATATAGAACTGTGTCTCCTCTTCAGTTAGAGTATCCTTTTTCATTAATAAGGTCATCATGTCACCTGGAAAAAGACACAAAGCAACCACACACAAAAGAATAACAAAAAATAAGTCCTGGTCATCTGACTTTTTGCTCCTGCTACTACTAGTGGAGGGCGGTATAATGAAGGGAGCCCCAGACGTGGGGCCAAGAAATCAGGGGTCACATCTTGGCTCAGCTTTGTACTAGCTCTATGAGCTTGAGCAAGGCACTCCTCTCTTTGAACATCAATTTCCTCATCTGCAAAATGGGAGAAATGAAACCCTTCTCACCTCTCAGGGTCGTTGTGGGGATTAAACTGCAGAATGTAGGCAACATGCTCGGTTAACCCTAAAACCCTAAGAGAACGTGAATCATTTGCTATTCTGTTCTACGGTCACACAGCTGGAAAAATGAGTACTTTTCTGTGTTCTGAAACTCATTTGCGCTCCAAGCTTAGGGTGGAAATGGAAAAAAAGAAACCACCCCAAAATGCAAAATAGCTTTTGTAATCAAGTTGACTAATTTTGTTCATAGGGCTAGAATTCTGCTTTTGGGGAATCAAAGGAATTCCTTATGACTAAGGAAGTGTTAAGAGATGCTAAATGTGCATCATGTTAATCGTGACGTGTCTGAAGGAGGGTACAGAGCAGAGTATCTACTCTGTTTTATTGTCAGTCTCTTCTAATGGCTACGATGCTATTCCTGTTTAAACACATACACACATATACATTTACTATTAAACAGCACTTCCACAAAAGTTGTACTCGTGTGCTATTAAAGAGCTATTGGGCAAATATGTGGACATTCTTCATTTTTAAGGATATTCTCTCTCATTTTTGTTCACAATACTGAATTGGGACACCAAACAAAAACACAAAATTGGCACTCACATAAATGTTAGTTGACAAAATTAAAAATGAATGATAATAATCAGCTGCATATTGGGATCTTTTTTTAAAAAGAATGGTTTCCATAAGCACACACTTAACACTTGTCAGGTTCATTTATTTTTCAGTTTCATAAAAAGCCATGTTAAAGGTGCATAATGTTACACCATCTACAATATTTTGAAAACAATAGAAAAACTTTTAACAATCAGAAGTTAACTTCCTTTAAGTTTCTGTGAAGCCAAAGTTTTATTATTTCTTTCTTTTTACAAATGAAAGGGTAAAAAGAAAATTCTGACCCAAAATCAGGAGTTAGAACAAAGCAAAAAGTAGGTAAATATGCACAGAAAGTACATTTAAAGCTAAGAGTAAGAGATGAAATACACAGTACAGGATTCATATGTGATTATAGTAAAGGAGGCAGTAAACAAGAGGGAAAAACCCTTGGATTTGAATTCAGTATCATGCTGTTTTCTACATTTAATCTCACTCACAATTTAGAAAGAGGGGAAAGTTATTTTTGGAACAAAGCAGATTACAAACAATTATTAAATGATCCAAGTCCTTTCTTTTTTTCTGATCAGATCTTGAAAAATCTGATTTCCCCCACTCATCGCCATGAGTAGGTGACACTCCCTCAGACATATCTGGGTGTACTTCAGCAACATGGCCTTGGCATCACCAAAGAGTTAGGCTAGCCACACTCAAGCATACTCAGGTGACTGGAGGACTCAAGCAGGGTGCTCTGTACATACAGCCTAAGTCCACTTAGACAATGCCAGATGCAGAGTCCAAAGAATGTGAAGAAAGTCATGAGAGGGGGAGCAGGAAGAGCATGGGCGAACTGGGGGCATGGGTGTGAAGGGAGTGGGAAGAGCAGAACTGTGGGCAGGCAGAGAAGAGTTAAAATCAAGAACCTAACGTTGAGTGCCAATTATCAAGCTGGGCCTCTCCAAATACCTGAGCACTCATATTCAATTTTAAGAATGTCTTGGGGCAGCTAGGTGGCGCAGTAGATAGAGCACTGACCCTGGATTCAGGAGGACCTGAGTTCAAATCTGACCTCAGACACAACACTTAACTAGTTGTGTGAGCCTGGGCAAGTCACTTAAGCCCAACTGCCTCACACACACACACAAAAAAAGAATGTCTCTACCTCACTAGGTGTCAATCCACTTTCTTTTCACAGACTGTTACTAAAAGGCAGATAATAATACTGTTTAGGACAAGATGGGAATCTTAAGTAAAAATTATCATTAGCAATTATTTCTTTTATTATTTTGCTCTAGGAAACAAAAAATGTTTTTTTTTTTTTCTTTTCCCCACCAAAACCTGCTCAAAGCTCATCTACCCACTGGGGAGTAATTCATGTTCATGAGCACAGATGGTATCAGCCTACAGTCACTGAGGTTTGCTTCTGATTTGTCTGGAAGATGCACATGCTAGATAAAGTAAAGCTTGGTGTTTATGAAATGTGAAAACTTCTGGCTGTCAATTTGGATAATGAAATATTTCATAATCATTAATTAGGGTTTTTTTTTTCAAAGGTGTTAAGTCAAATAATTGTGTAGCATTGGCACTGTCAGCTGGGGACTTATAAAATGATTTTCACTGGCAGGAGAGCATACAGAAAGGGCTCCCCAGTATACACTGATGTAAAAAAAAAATGGAATGTCCATCTGAAATCATGAGAATGGATGAGAAAGTGACTTATGGCACTAAGGTTGTAGGTAGCAACCCAACCCAACTGGACAGGTTAGTGTCCTCCTTTATAAACCTAAAAAAAAGATACAGAGAGTACCTTCAGTGAGCACAATGAGAAGTAGGAAGGAGGGTTAATTGGTGAGAGAGAAAACAGCCACAGAACAAAAAGGAAAAATGACCTTTTCATCATCAAGTAATTACCTCCAGGCAGGAACTCCATGATTAGGTAGAGGTTTAGCTTATCCTGAAAACTATAGAACATTTTCACAACCCACAAACTGTCTGCCTCCACTAGAATGTCACGCTCCGCACGAATGTGGCCAACCTGGAGGTATATGCATTTGATTAATGACAAGCCTTGCTCTGCTTTATTAGACGCATTTTTGTTCAAACAATTCAAGCACCGTTTGAAGATTCAGTTGCGAAATGATGCAAGAGAGAATAGATTTCTGCTGAAAGCAGTCAAACCTCCCAACCCCCAATTGGAAACACTGAGACACCAGCTTGAAGGTCCTCAGTGGTGAGGGCTCGACTGATGAAAAGGAGAAAAAAAAAAGCAAACAACAAACAAAAAACAGCCACACAGGTGGTTTTTAAGCAAATTGCAACTCACAAAAGAACCCAGTGATCCAAGGACTTTTCATAGTTAGAACTGTCCAGTGATTGCCACTATCCTTTTCCATGGACTCTTCCCCCAAAATAATCCTTAGCAATGGGAATAAGATAGAAACTGGGGCTCTCTAAATAACTTCCACCTCAAGATATATATAGAAATGAAATGAGAAACTCCCTCCTTAAAAATGTGACTGTGAGTCGGCCCTCTATAAGTCTTCAAGTACTAGTGCTTGACTAGTTTGATGCTATGTATACAGTAGGGACTCAACAAATGCTGACCAAACTGAACTGAAAGATGTGAGTGAGGCCCTGAGCCAGTAGAGTTCTTTACATTCCAGCTTGGAATACTAGTCTTTTAATCTCAACACACTATCTCTGAAAGCTTCAGTTTTAAATCGTGTTCCCTGACAGAAATGTGATGGACAGGGTGGGAAATCTTAGGAGGTTACAGTAAAAATATGGAAAAATTCAAACCAGGGGTAGGGAAGGATGGACCAAGAAAAAACTGCTTATTTTCTTAATCTTCCTTTTTCGACTTGTCCTTTACATTTTTAAATATCTCAAACTTGCTAATTTATGAGCAAACTGAACATATAACTCTGTGATCCCAAACTAACAAGTTATCTTAAACATGTAAAATACATTTTCATTTTTAGCTTTTTTTCCCTTTCCCCCAAGGTTTCAAAAATTTCAGAAATGTGAAATACCTACTCCTTGATTGGGAAAGATAGAGAGAGGAAGAAGGAAGAAGAAAGGGGCACCATCAGGAGAGACTGAATTTCTTTCCTTCCCAATCTCCATCCCACGTACAATGGTCTTCAGCTTGAGTGATCCTACATAGATCTCAGAGAGTCCCAATACGGTGCCATATTTTAGAATGTGACGTGGAAGGAATCACATCTTTTCTTGACAGAGTCATCTGATCTCCACAGGTATTGGATACTTTCTTTTGTATCTTTGGGCTCCTACTTACTACTGTGGAGCAGAATGGAAAGAGTGCTGAGGGCTTTTGTCTCCCCTCTCTGGTTCCCTGTAACTCCTAGTCATTTCTACATCTGAAACATCAACTGGCAGCCATAGAAACCCTGTTAGTTAAGGGAGGGCAGGCAGGGCATCACTACTACCTTCTCATCCTGCTGTGGCTAAAACAGCAGTCAGGACCTCAAGAAGTGAAGGTGGGATATGAATGAAATGGAAAACGAGAGGTCAGTCTCCTAATACAACATAAATACAGGTAGAGCTATAGGGTTTGTATGTCCCTTTACCTGCAATATACTGGTGTCTTACTATATATAGTTCTTCCTCTTAAAGTGAAAAAGAAACTGTGTTGACACTTTATCTACTTCACTTTCTACTTAGCAGCGGGACAGAAGGACCTGTCTAAGCCACAGAGGACACATCTACTCTGATCAGCTGAACGAAAACTAGACTCCTTTTCCCCTTACATAAAGTAGTATCTATGCCTCTAACCAAGTCTCTATGGGTCAAAACCATTATTGTAAATGGAGAAGCAGGAAACAAAATGTTCAGTTTTCTTCAGTTACCTTACATGGAAATTTAAAATGCTATCTTTTGTTTATAGAGATGGTTCTTAATGACCCACCGCCATATTCCAGTCATTTTTTGAGCAGAAGTGATGGCTTGCTATTAATCCAATTATATGCTAATTTACTCAGAAAGTAAAGGAATTGGGGGGCCCTTCTAGCTCTAAAATATCCTTTCTCTAACAAGCACCTGGAAGATGACTGGCCAGGGTGAGTGGTAGTCTGTGGCCCAGAAAGTAGCAAAGCTACCTAGTCCGTGCAGATGTGAAAGCCTTGATCTGGGCCCCTTTAGCACAGCGTTCTAAACAACTGAGCCAAGCAGGCACAAATGTAACTCTTATAATTATAATTCTGGTAGGTATTTCCATTAATCAGCATGAGAACATCAACAGAAAAATGGGCCAGTGCAGTGTAATAGAAAGAGAATCCTGCCTTCAAATATCAGGTCTGTTACTCACTAGGGCTATGGCACTGGTAAGGCACTGACCTCTCCTGGCTTCCTTATCTGTAAAATGGGACTAATATCATTTGCCCTGCCTACCTAAGGGGCCTGTTATGAGGAAAGCATGTGGGAAACGGGAAAGAGCTCTATAAATATGAAATATTAGGACTGTGATGAACCTACCACATTAGGGTTGTTACACAGTACTCCCCATCACACACTCTCAAGTTTCAGCCTTCACACTTAGCAGATACTTGATAAATGCTCATTGTACCAACCTGAATTATTGTACCCATAGAAAACAAACATCTGGGCAAGGGCACATTTAACTATACTATGCTGTATTACGATTTACAACAGGAATAAAGAAATGAATAAGCTAGGCTTCTTTACATATTTATTTTCAAAGCTCTTTGTTGAAGTAGGGTCTTCTGATTTGGAAAAAGATGTTAGTATATGAAAATATGCCTGATAGGAAATATGAATGTGAAACTAACACATACTTGTGAAATACAAACATACCTTCATCTAACAATAAATGTGAAAACTCTCAGAGGTTTACAAATAAACATTTAATTCGTTTATTTGGTAGGATTTTTTTCAATTATGGATAATAAGAAATGGTTACAAAAATCCCCCAAAGCATTTTAAATTTAATTGCACCCATGAGCATGTGCTAATTTTTCATTCCAGTCTTTATTGCTGTATGTTTTCTTTCCTTTTCCATCTCTCTACCAGTTATTAGATACTCATACTGCACAAGTGCTAAGTTATAGACTAATTTAGATTTAGTCCATAGGGATGAGTTTTGTGCATTTTGAGTTGGCAGAACTTGAAAATTACTGCTGGCACATCTGGAATCCTCAAAAGACATTTTAGGGACTTGACAGCTTATGGAATTGAGAGGGAAGGATTCCATTTCTAGAATATCTTCAATAACCTAGGGTTTAACCAAATTTCAAGAGCAAGTTGGATTGAATCCTTCACCCTCCTTACACACCTCTTCCCTGGAACCACAAAAGACTGAGTAAGAGTCCTTGTCCCTTCTCCAAAAGCCTTTCCATGAAGCTATGATCTCCAGCCATCTCTTTGTGCTGACTTTACCATATGACCTTCCAGCATGTAGACAATACATCAGGAGTTACAAAAGTCTAACCTCCGATGGTCAGCTTCTTCCTACGAAATACTTAACCAAAAACCTAGAGGTATGACTTAATTAAAATAAGCTCTCATTCAAATTTGTGTCTTTTTTAAACTGCCCTTCATTTCAAATCCCAATAGTTTGTTCTCAGAGTTACAAAATTTGCACTTTTAATTGATCAGTTTTCAAGATGGAGCATGATTTTGCATATAAATCAATCATGAAAGAAAGATTAACATGGTTACTACAGCATGTGTTCAAATTTATTATACTACTCAACTCCACTGACAAACCTAAGTTCCAACCTTCGTTTGTGTGTACCGAAGGAAGTAAAATGGGATAGATAGACTGAAAACCCCAAATCCCAACTCCTTGTTCTCAGTTCCGAAAACTACATACAAACAAGTTCAAACATTCAGCAGCTGGGGCACAATATGCTGCTCCTCCTCTCTGAAACCAGGTTTCACACTTAATTTTTAGTTCCAAATGACAAGTGTTAATACCTCCTGATTCTGTGCCAAGATACTGGTATTTACACTTTAACTTTAAAAAATGGACACAATAGATCCTAAGAACTATTTCCTTCAAAAATCTGCATATAGGAATGTTCATTCTTTAAAAATTGTACACGCTGTAATACAAACATCAGAGGAAAAATGCATTTGAATTTGCAATCAAGCTAAGAAGCTTCTAACAACAGATACTCACATAACCTGAATATTAACAGCTGCAGTTTCTTCTTACCTGCTCTTTTTCAAGCATATCTGCTTTGCGAAGTATTTTCATTGCATACACGTGACCTGTATCTTTCTTCTGAACAAGCCTCACCTAAAAAAATTGTAAAGGAAACACAAAGTCAGAAAGTACCACAAAGCACAAGGCTAATAAAAAAATATTATAAGAAATAACTTTATTTAAAGAGAAAACATTTGTCTTAAATCAGCAGAGCAGAACTGCTGTATTTATTTAAAATTCTTCCCAATTATTTAATCATTTAAAATCCAACAAAAATGCTACAGTCTGAAATATTCCCTGATCCCCTCTTCTCCCTAAGCCCAGCCAGTAACAACCTTCCCACAAACCTGGCAAAGCCAGTTTTAATGGACATGTCATGTATTATTATCATTGGTGTTTTATCTCCTTACCAAACTCTAATTATGACAAGGACCTTGATTTATCTAAGTTCTTTCCTCCCCAGTACTGCCTGCTTGAAAAAAAAATCCATTTATCAGATAAAAAAACCAACACACAGGAATATTGACAAATAATATGAATTTCAATCACCTTTCATATATCTGCCTGATTAAAATCTAATTTAAACTCCATATGGGTTTTAAAGATCTCGAACAAGTGATAGACAATCCCCACCCCCAGACCAACTTACTTAACAGTTTTTATTACTGACTATACTCTAGTTCACGCTCTTCATTCCAGCCAAGAAAACAACTTGACATGCCTTGTAAATGAGTCTCACCACTCTGGGCTATCCCAAATGCTATTCTGCCTACCTGCAATATCTTCTCTCCCCCTTCCTTCTCCCCTCCACCAAACTATGGCCTTCCATATGGCCTTCAGGGACTGAAAGTAAGGATGGTTTCTTCTCTTTCCTATGGGTTAAATAACAAATGATTTCATTTCCCTACTATGACCACATATAATTCTCTTTCATAGATTCTATTATGTGTGGAAATCTTATTGATTAAATGTTAGTCTGATAGCTTGGGGGCAGGGTTGGAAATAGGGAAATGTAGTACTACCACAAATAGCTCTGACAACACAAATGGCCACTGTGTCAAATGAGAATGAGTTTCTGGGAGCTTTGGGCAGTTGAAGAAAACAGAAGCACAAGAGTAATTAAGATGCCAATGTGGGCAAAAGCAATAAGCCAGTCACTTACAGAGGTATGGGTGTGAGAGTTGGACTATAAGGAAAGCGGAGCACCACGGAATCGACGCTTTTGAATTGTGGGGCTGGAGAAGACTTTGAAAGGCCCTTGGACAGTAAGGAGGTCAAATCAGTCAATACTTAAAGAAATTAGTGTAAGCTATTCACCGGAAGGTCGAATTCTGAAGCTGAAGCTCAAATACATAGTGAGAAAACAGGACTCACTGGAAAAGACTCTGATGTTGAGAAAGATTGAAGGCAAAAGGAGAAGGGGATCACAGAGAATGAGATGGATAGTCTCATGGAAACAATGAACATGAAGTTGGACAGACTTTGAGAGAAAGCAGAGGATTAGAAGGGCCTGGCACTATGGTCCATGGGGTCATGAAGAGTCAGACATGACTCAAGGATTGAACAACAACATTACCAGGGGATGACACACACAGCATTTCTGCCCCCTGATTTATACCATGTTTTCCCCCACCCCTGGCCTTAACCTGTTAACAGCTTTGCAGACCTGGTATACAACTGTTACTGTATTATATTTGTTGAACAGTTGTATGTTTTTACCTCACCAAATGCTCCTCTGCCTATTACTTTTAAGGACTCAAAGTCTTCCAGTCCAAGTCTTGTTCTTTTTAATCGAAGAAACTCTGTTTCCTTCCGAGCATGTGCTGATCTCCTGAGTCGTTTCTAAATGGTTAAATTAGGGGAGTAAAATTAGGATTCTGAAACTTCAACAAAATTACCATTTATAATTGACCCATCTGGAAAAATGGACCAAGGATTACTGTTGTTCATTATCATTTTCCATCAGCCCTCCCTCTATCTTTCAGCAAAATGATAGCATCCCACAGATGGACATCTCCTCACAGAGCCTTTATCTCCAAAGAAGATTATTAGATCACCCCTTTCAACACTAAATTCCTTTGTCCTTGGTATGCATGGGGGTCCATCCATCGTATCCAAGCTTTCTGTTTTTCTAAATAAAGGGTAAGCAAACAACAAACGATGACAAACATTTTATTTATCCCAAAAGAAGGTTAAAGAAGGTATCTGAAGTCTGAAAATGTGGGTCCCAGTATCAGCCCTGACACTTACTACCTACATGACAATGGTCACATGACTTTAGGTCTCCAAGAGCTGCTCTTTGTGTGATGAAGATGAGTGCACTACTTGTCTCACCTGGGGGTACAGGGGTCATTGTGAGCAAAGCCAACCTTAAAGGCCTCCGTGTGACTCTTAGTTATCATTCTTTTTTTTTTTTTTTTTTTGCGGGGCAATGGGGGTTAAGTGACTTGCCCAGGGTCACACAGCTAGTAAGTGTTAAGTGTCTGAGGCCGGATTTGAACTCAGGTACTCCTGAATCCAGGGCCGGTGCCTTAACCACTGCGCCATCTAGCTGCCCCCCTTAGTTATCATTCTATGCCCCATTCCCAGATGTGTTGCTCACAAGGTATGCTGTCAGGTTCTGCATCCACAGTGGGGCAGGACCAGGTAACCTCTGAGATGTTTTCTGATTCTAGGATCTTCTAGTCATGAGTAGATCACTCTCTGTCAGCTGCCTCTTCTGTAGAGTTGGAACAGACTTTGCAGAGGAGCAAACTCAAGCCCAGAAAGGAGACATGACCTGCTCACTGCCAGGTGGTAAGCAGCAAAGCTCAAGTTATCTGACTGTAAATCCAAAGCTCTCTCTCCCTGGCACTATCCTGCTAATAACTAGGATCATTACAAGGAAAGCACTTTGTAAATATTGAAGTAAGATAGAAAAGCAAGCTATTAATCATAGGCATAGAAATCTACAGCTGTGAGGGACCTCAGAGGCTATATATGTAGTTCAATTCCCTCATTTTACAGATGAGGAAACTGAGGTTAAGTGACTTCCCCAAAGTCACACAGGTGTTAAGTATCAGAGGTGGGATTTGAACTCAGGTCCTCTAATTCCAAATCACATGCTCCTGGTTCTCTTCTGATCATTTCCTATTTCAATATTTCCTTTTACTCATTTTCATGAGCAATATTTCCTTACAATGATTCAATATCATTTGTCCCCATAGCCCTTCTTTGTGGCTTTCCTAATTTGGCTTCGGCTTGCTGTGCTGTCACAAGTGGATTCCTTCACATCTTCCATGTTTTCAAATGGAAGGAAAAAGGGCAAAAGAGTTTAATTATGCCTTCAATATAGTTTGCCTATGGAACATCCAGGAGTCTTCCTAGAACTCGGCCTTCTAACAGGAGGCCCTTTTGATGAATTCCCTAGGCCTGGTAATGACTGCTTTTCCAAAATAGGACACCATTTTACTAGTTTTGGTCCTTCCTCTTCTTGGCATCCTGAAAGCTAACAATTTATTATCCTTTTTTTTTTTTTTTGGCAGGGCAATGGGGGTTAAGTGACTTGCCCAGGGTCACACAGCTAGTAAGTGTCAAGTGTTTGAGGCCAGAACTCAGGTACTCCTGAATCCAGGGCTGGTGCTTTATCCACTGTGCCACTTAGCTGCCCCTTTATTATCCTTTTTACTAAAGTCGTTTTCTGCCCTTGGATTCTCAATTAACTTAATCCCTGTAGAGAGTACTAAAACTGGGGCAGTTAGGTGGCGCAGTGGATAAAGCACTGGCCCTGGATTCAGGAGGATCTGAATTCAAATCCAGCCTCAGACACTTGATACTTATTAGCTGTGTGACCCTGGGGATGTCACTTAACCCTTATTGCCCTGCAAATAAATAAATACATAAATAAATAAATAATAAAAAAAATAAAGAAAGAAAGTACTAAAGCTAAAAAAATGTGATGGCTCCAGTAAATTTTTCTATCTCTGAATCAGAACATTGTCTCCTATAAGCCCCCTTTAAGACCTTGTTTAACAATACATGATCTGGGGGCTGCTAGGTGGTGCAGTGGATAAAGCACCAACCCTGGACTCAGGAGTACCTGAGTTCAAATCTGGCCTTAGACACTCAACACTTACTAGCTGTGTGACCTTGGGTAAGTCACATAACCCCATTGCCCCCCCCCCATAGAACAGTATATGATCTGTTATACTATTTTCAAAGAATGTATTTTTAGGCATTAGTTACCTCTTCATCTTTTAAGCCTTCTTCTTCCATCACTTTCTCTAGCTTCTTCTGTCTAGACACACACAAAAAAAAAACAAAAACAAAAACAAAACCCAACACTCCACTTAAGACTATGAAATAACCTTTAGATGACATTCTTTCAAAAGTCCATTAAGACTTCTATACTAATTTTTACATTTTAGAAAACTCATTATAGGTAGAGCTTCAATTGTTCACTCAAAAATACATTTGCTACACACACAAAAAGAAAAGTTAATGTTTGTTAATTCTGCATTGCACTGATAATTTAACAGAAAATCCTGTTAAACATTGAACTGTGTGTGTGTGTATTTCAGAATTTCCTCTTCCCCAAACCACAAAACAGCTGGTATATGATAATCTTTCATAACAGGCATGCATACACACACACACACACACACACACACACACTCTCTCTCTCTCTCTCTCTCTTATAAAATGAAATCAACTTCCTTTATTTTTACATCTTCCTTCTCAATGCCATATCATCATTGCCCAAGCAAAGTGAATGGCAAACGACACCTATTAAAGGCACTAGAACCCAATCACTTGGGGGTCAAAAGGTGACAGTTTGGTAGCACTGCCAGAATTTTAGGTTAAGGTGTTTCCATAATGCATCAGAAGAGGTTTTAGGGCTTTATTTTAGAAATCTGTGGCCAAGTACATTTCTGATCTACAGGCTCATATTAATTAGGTCATTATGTAAGTGAATTAAAATCAGCTACCATAATACTGACCTGCATAGGTTTGGGGGTAATATAATTCATTTGTTCATTCAATACCCACCATGAGCCAAGCGCTAGGCTAGGCTTTGGGGATAGAAAGACAAAAATAATAGTTCCTGACCTCAAGGAGCTTACATTCTTCAAGGAGAAACATCACATGCATAATACAAGTGTAAATCAACACAAGATTTAGTTAAAATGAATAAATTTAATATAAAGAAATATGGGGAAGGGTTATATGAATTGAGGCAAAGTTAAGTAAGTAAAGTCAAGAAAACAATATATACAACAACCCCAAGAATGTAAAGGGAAACAACAACAAAAATGAAAACTCAACACTGTAATGATGAGGACCAAGTTTGGCCCTGAAGAGATGAAGACTGGGTGTAGAACCCTGCATATTGGCCAATACATTAGTTACTCTTGCTGAACTGCTTTTTTTCTTTTTCATTCTTGGAAATGAAGGTAATATAAGGACAAAAGTTATCAATAAAAATTTTAAAACAAAATAAAATGAATATAGTTCAAGAAACTGCACTTCCAATCTATAAGATCAGAAGATGCAACACAGTAGGTACCTACCCTCTCTGGCAAATGAGAATCAGATGCTCCTATCCCTCCCTTCCTAGGGAAAGGATAAAGGCATCTATGTATTTCCTAACTCCCCACTTTCTTCTCCTAATTCTTGACTATCTTTTTGCATGAATTTTGTTTTGTTTTGTTTTATTCAGGAGTAGATGAGTGAGAGGAATTTAAAATTCTAAATTTCTTGATGGCAAGAAAAAAAAGAACTCTAAACTAATCAAGAATAGTTTAGCTCATCTCTTCTGTATTAAAAAATGCTGCATTCTATGATATAAACTGATGTACTTCAAAGCTATATATGTACATATTATATATGTGTGTATGTACAGACATGTATATCCATATACACATATACACGCGCGCACACACACACACACATATACATGATGATCTTGGGTTTTTGAGCATATTACTAATGGCTACCTATACTTTTACTTAATTTTACTTCTTCATGTGAGGAAAAGTTGTCATCAACAAAAAGTTCCACATCAGAAAATGATATGATTTTGTCAGTGGGAATGACAAAGCAGCAGCAGCGTCTGCTTTGGTGCTGCTCCCTAAGGACCATGAAATCTTTCTTTCTGACTTGAAGCTGCAGTCACCCACGTGTTGTCTTCCCTATTAGAATCTGAGCACCTTGAGAGTAGGGGCCTTTTCATTTGTATTCCCCACACTTTAACACAGAGCTTTGCATCTTCTAAGCACTTAATAAATGCTTCATTTACTCATTTATTCATTCGTTGTAAAGCTAACCTGATAGTGTATTTTTCAGGATTACTTCTTCAGTACTTCAAGGACCCAGGATTTTATTGGTATGGGTTCTCCTGTTCACTGGTGCATATCTCATATGCACAAAAAACCATGCCTATGAATGGTCTTCATGAGAACTGTGACCCAACTCTGTCTCTGGACTTAGCTAGGCTGATCCTAGTAGGACAGAGTCACTGCAGGTCACTGGACTTACACACTCAAAGTCTTTCTTTCCATTTTGATAAGATATTCTAGAGTTTATGCTCAGCCAGAAAAGTCCTCTAGTTCCCAAAGTCACATTGCCATGCTACATTAAGGGAGTAGTTGAGGACTTCTGTCAAAGAAATCAGGCTCTTTCACTATAGAACATACTTGTTTACAAAAGCATTCCCTTTATGGAGAGAGGAGACTGCCAGGCTCTTTAAGTCTCTTGGAGCCCATTGGAGACCTCGGGTTCTAGTCACTTTGCACATTTCTGGCTTCCAACTTTAAGAGAGAAGATGAAGGATGCCAATCCTACTTCAGGTGGCCAAAGGGAGAGTAAGACTTTAGGAAGAAGGTCATATGAGAGAAGCTAGCAGTCCCCATCGTGTCCCTATCCCAGTTTGTTATACTACAGGCTTTGGGTCTGAGGTGAGATCTAGGACTCTTTCTCACTCCCAGTGGGAGAACTCTTTCACTAGATATTGTCTGGTATGTGTTCTCCTATGTATACTTTCTTTGATTTCTGTTTGCTATTGACTTGAATAAATGGGTTTCTGTGCTACCCGCCCCTCTCCCCGCCAAAGGGAAGCATTCCCTATAAAGCTTCAAGTATAACTCGGTCAACCAAGGACTGTTCCTATGGGCTTTTCTTGTATATCCCCTCCCTTATTAGACTATTAGCTCCATAAGAGTTAGATGCAGGTTTATCTAAATTTCTCTTCTCCAGACCTTGGCATCGTGCTCTGCAAACAAGTCGTATTTAATAAGCATTTGTTGGATAACTGAATAGATCTGTTTCCCAAGGTGACCAGGAAAAAAGGAAAAGAACTATACGTTCTAAAAGGTTTCTAGCAGCACTCTTTGTGGTGGCAAAGAACTGGAAACTGAATAGCTAAACAAGTTGTGGTCTATGATCATGATAAAATACTACTGCATTGTAAGACATGATGAGCAGATTGATTTTTTAAAAAACATGGAAAGACTTGCATGAAATAATGAAAAGGGAACTGAGCAGAACCAAGAGAACACTGTATACAGTAACAGCAATATTGTCGAAGAATAATTGTGAACAACTAAGTTATTCTGAGTATTGTAAATACTTAAATCAATTGCAAAAGACCTATGAAGATGGTATCCACCTCCATAGAAAGAACTGATAAAAAGAAGTATGTATAGTACGGTCTTACATATATTTATAAATCTGCATCAAATAATGGCCTTCTCTAGTACAGGGTGGATGGGAGGAATTTGGAACTTAAAATGTAACAAAATTAATTTAATTTTTTAAAATATGTGAACAAATGACACAGAGCTAGCCTAGTTATATATGGCCAAAATGATAGAATTTTGCTCATAATGCAAATTGTGCCTGTGGTTACTTCTGAAAAGTACTGTACCAGTCCAGCTTTGCACTAAAGCAAAGGCCATGGTATATAAGGAAAATAACACTAGGTGAGAGTGCTCTCAGTTATTTTGATTCTTCCTTCTCTTTCATTCCCCATTATCCAATTAGTTGCCAAGTCTCATCAATTCTACTTCCAGAGCATTTCACACATCTGTCCCCTTCTATAAATTCACAAAACTTCTTTCCTACTTTTGGTCTTCATTACTGGGACTACTGTATAGACACTTAATTGGTCTTTCTACTTCCGTTCTCTTCCTTCTCCAACCCATCCTCCACACAGGTGCCAAAATGAGCTCTATTCCTAAGGCACATGTCTGACTAGGTCATTACCTTACTCCAAAATCTTCAAGAACTCCCTAATGTCTCGATAATATAATACAGATTCTTAAGTATGTCGCTTAACACCAGCTGTAACCCTTCCAAGCCTTAGCTCATCTATGTCCCAGTCAAGCTAGAATACTAGCTATTCCACAAACCCAGCATTTCATGTCCATCTTCAGTGCATTTGCCAGTTCAGTACCTCATACCTAGTGAGCATTCCCCCTTCATCTCCACTTCTCAAAATCATTACCTTCAAGATTCAGCTCCTCTATAAAACGTTTTAGAACTCCTGCCCCACCCCACTCCCAACTGTTCATGCTTGTTCATCTTCAATCTATCTCATATTTACACACACACACACACACACACACACACACACACACACACACACACAATTTTACTACAGTGAACTCCAAGAAACTGTTCCCATTGCTCAGCTGTATTAGAATGTTTACCCAATGATTAATGCTTGAAATGAGCAAGTCGAAGGCTAAGGTGTGGAAACCTTTCTGCTGTAAGTAGACACATCTCACTGCTATTAGCTAGATTACAAAAGATGGTTACAATGGGTTTTTACTATGCTAAATTTCACTTCATGCCCAGAACATGTGATGTCTTCAAGTAACTATTTTACCTCATTTCCCGTTCTTCATGTTGTGCAATAAGGTTGCTGTAAAAATTCTCCAATGTTACTTTTGTCATCGTAACCCGTTCCTTTGTATGGTTACTCATGGATGAACAAGGTGTTGAGCCTGTCATTGCCATGGCTGCTGGAAACCAAGGAAAATGGAGATGTTGGTTATTCAACTAGTTTTGCCATTTCTTCCCATGAAAACAATCCTAAGATAAGAGTCCTTAAAGCTTCAAACTGAAGCGACTTCTTAGTCTATGTACAAGTTCAACTATCATCGGAGACAGTGAGAGATGCAAGTCGTCTCTCCCAGAATCTGCATTACACATAAAAAGATCAATCAAAGTTCAGAGCTAGAAGGAACCATCAGAGGCAACCAGGACCAAGCATTTCATTTTACTGATGAGGAAGCTAGAGTGTGAAAAGCAATGTGAATCAGGCAGAGTTCTGTGGCTTCTCAGTGGCTGAGTAGGGGCCACAATATACCCGACTCTGCCCTCATCTCCTTAACATCATACTTCTTACCACAGTTTTGCAAGGAAAGCGTTCAGCTTTCAGAAGCAAGCCATCAGGGATGTTTTTCTTCTAAAATGAAAGCCATGTTTTTTCCAGACAGTTTTGCCAACCCATGTTCTCATTCCTGGCCAGATGGCTTAAAGAGTCCAACCTGTCCCATCCCTAGCAACATGTTACAGTACTTTACTCCTTCCCCCTCCCCCAAGCTTCCTCTGAAACAACACCCTTTCACCCCAACATAAAACCAGTTTGAAAACCAAGAGAGACTAATGGATAGATTAAGGGACAATCAATGATTTAATGAAAAGCTTACAAGATTCCTCTCTGTTCCCAATCATTTGGCTGTTTTTTAAAGATAGTTTGCTTTTTAGATTAAGATTTAAAAGGAGGAATCCTAGAAAGTCAAGTATGAACATGTACTTGTTATACCTAGGAAATAAAATGTTAAAAGTTCACCAGTTTTTAAAAACACATTCAGGCAATGAACAAAGGCTAATCCCACAAGAGGAAAAAGATTCAAAATGCAGGCTCAAAAACTGCCCCCACTTTCATTCCTAATGTGCCAAGATAAGCAACCCATACAGGCTCCAAATTATTCACTACAGACCTACCTCATCAAAATATACCAACTTACATTTTTACGGAAGGGAAGCAAATTCAAATGTTTTTCAGAGATCTACACTAGAAGAAAGAATTTAGAAACCTCTGCTTGGTTTGTGAAGCTTGGGTGTGGTTCCTTATTTGTCACTCTCATGCCCTCTCCACCCACAATGAAAACCACATGTAAAACTAAATACATTTTTGAGGAAAATTTTAACTCAGTCTTCCTTCTCTCTTTTTAAAAATTCAGATGTAAGAGCCATGTTTATTTGTACCTTTGGGTAGGGATTCTTCTGTCTGATAATGAGAAGAAATTTTAGGCCCAGTGTACCTTTGTTTGCATTTTAAGAACTGAAATGCTTTTGAAAGAAAAATCACAAAATTAAATGACATCATTTTACTGTTAGGCCAGATTTTTCTCATTACTTCAGAGATTGGAGTTAAAGAACAAAGATGATATTTCCACTGGTGGTATACACCCTATTTAAGGCTAAGGGCTGTGACAAAACGAAAAACAAACAAAAACAGTCAAATGTGGACTCCAACAGAAAGAAAAGGGAAAGGTATGAAACAGTTATAGGCTCATGGCATTTAGAGCTGGAAGGAACCTTCAAAATCATCAAGTCCAACCCCATCATCTTTCAGAGGAGGAAACTGAGGCCCAGAATCAGTGGACAGTGACTTGGCCACAGTCATACAGCCAGTAAGTGGCAGAGCCAGGAGTCTTTCTAACTCCAAGTCTAGTGCTCTCACCACATTGGCTCCTCAACATTATTTTTGAAATATTTTAAAGCCAGCAGGTGGTTATGTAAGGAGAAAGGTTAAACTTTTCTTAGCACTATGAATCCTCTGGTTAAATAGCTTCCAACTTTCAAATACAGGCTTCTTACAACTTCAAAGGCTACATTATCACTCCCTTTGACCTTTCTTCAAACTTCCTCTTTCTATAGTCATAACAAGGTTTAAGCCCAATCCTAATAACCTTTAGTAAAAAGATACTATTTCTCTGTAGCAATTCACATATTAGGTGAGGAACTATTCCTCCCTACCCCCACCCCCAGTCTCCCCCAAACCAAGAAAACTGATCTGATTTTATGCCAATGCATTTCCTCTTGCTTTTATTGACTAAATGCTTTCATTTAAAATTTCCTCATGTTCCAACCTGCAGGCCATTGGTAGCCCTGGACCTTTTCTGTTCTAGGTCTCCTCAGGCTAGGCAGAATACCTCTGATGTAGGTGATATGGGTCACTAAGAAGGAAAAGAGAAATCAAGAGATTAACTATATTAAGTGGCAAAATGTAACAGTAAAATTTTTATTTTGAAAATAGCTTGAGAAGCTACTGCAATTTATACAGGAATAGACAAAACATAACATAGCATATATGAGTATTCCCAATCTTGGTTTTAAAACCCCCAAGGATTTTTCTTTGGTTATCTCAAAAGGGTGTCACAAACTTCTCAAAATAAATAAATTTGAATTCATTTTTTGTTAAAGCCATGGTCATTAAAAAAAAATTAGCCTTGCCATTCATATGAGAATAATAAAGTGGATAAACACGGAAGTCTGACAGGACCTGAACAGGAAAAGTAGCTAAGGCTGAATCACATCTGTGAAGGTACACAGCACCATCATCTATCCCTAGCTGTTCCTTTCACAAAAACTCATCTTTTAAACACCAACAATGGAACATAAACACTCATGTTATAGCCATCAATCATGGAAGACTGGAAGAATCACATTGCAACTGACCCTGAGGAAAAGGGAAAGTGAATGTAAGAAAGCTGAGGCATACTGGCTATAAATTATACTGGAGAAGTAGTCTAAAAAGCATTATTGAGGTCCTGTGAGACCAGAAAGGAGGTAGACTGGTCACATAGCAAGAAGGAGGGGCCCTGATACAGTTGCATTAGTATCCACAAAAATTAAGAGAATCAGAGAAAGGCCTCTGCTACTTTGAATAAATCCTTCATGGAGGGTTTATGGAAAGACATGGAAAAGAACAGCACAGGATGAAGGAACTTGGAAGGGTTACAACATGCACTAATGAAAGGAATCTCCTTGATGTTAATTAAAGTTCATGGATCCACTAAGGGAGTTGTTTTTTTCAATTAAAATTCAAATTTCTTAAGAGGAGAGATCTTTACATATACATTTTCATTCTGAAAAAAAAAAAAAGTTCATGGGGCAGCTAGGTGGCACAGTGGATAAAGCACCGGCCCTGGATTCAGAAAGACCTGAGTTCAAATCCGACCTCAGATACTTGACACTTACTAGCTGTGTGACCCTGGGCAAGTCACTTAACCCTCATTGCCTCGCCCAAAAAAAAAATTTCAGCATTTTTTGGGTAAAAGGATATTTCATTACACATTTTCTCCCTCTTTTGGAAAAAAAGTCAGAGGCAAGTGAGACTTTTTTGGGATCTTTCAATATGGTTTTTCTGTCTAGAAGAAAACCACTAACAACTGATAACTTCAAAAAACTCAATAATCCCCAATACAGGCAAATACAAATCCTTCAGTTCTAAACATTTTGATGAAACTTGGGAAAATGATGAGGGAGAAACCTCTGGCAGTCTAAAAAACAAGTTGGTTAGCACTATCAGGTAAGCAGAGATGCTCAGTATATTAAACTTACTCTAAACACGTTCCCCCTACCAACACCTTGTCCGTCCCTGGAATTTATAAGAAGCAGCATGTGGTATAGTGGAAAGTGGGCTAGATCTGAAGTCAGCAATGGTCTTAGATTGATCCTGTCTCAGATTTTTATTAGCAATCGTAGGTTCAATCATAGGTAAGTTGATTAACCTAAGCCTCAATTTCAGCATCTCTAAAATGGGAATAACAACACAGGTTATTGGGTGAGATAATGTATGTCAAGTATGTTTAGAAAACCTTGAAGTGTTGTATGTCAGCTATTAAAAAAAAATATCCTGGGAATAAACTGCGGTATATTACCAACAAACTGTGCAAAAGGAATGATGCAAATGATATGAAAGAGATGTATAATTGAGAAAGGAGAAAGGTCAGTCACGTACCAAGTGTGAGGAAAAACAAATGGACAGCCCAAAGTTGCACTGGTACTTATTTTATATTAAGAAAACTTTAAAGGAAGACCCCCAGCATACTGGGTGAGTCTCCTGTGTGGGATTTATGGTATGACATGGTGAAGACTTAAAGAATGAGAAGGCAACAATCTACATTGTTGGCCAGAGGACCCATATCGTTTCACTGAAATCTTGAACATACCTCACTTAGAATATTGACTTGCATCTAAAGCCAATATTACATATTCATCAAAGGTTAATTGGTTAAATGTTTCATGTGTGTATACTTATTCTCTTCTGCTAAATAGTGAACTCCTGCACAGAATAAGCACTCAAACACCTGCTGAAACATACTTGTTGATTTCCGGTTCTCTTATGTTAAGATCCTTGTGTGTGTATAAAGGGGGATGGGGAAGAGAGCTGGTAACAATAAAGAGTTAGAGAACAGAACCCTTGCAATCACACAAGTAAAAAGTAAACTAATAGCTAGCTGATTTAAGTTTATGTGGGGTTTTTTTTTTAGATTTAGGGAATTTTTTCCTACATAGACTGGGTTGATTCAGAGCCTAGGTGACATTCACCCAATGCATGCTCCCTTGGGAGTTGTACAATAATGAATGAGATAGAACATTTCTTTCATTCCAACCCTGACTTCTCTGCCTTCATATTCTGAATAACAGGAAGGGTCTCTTTCATTCATTCAATGACCATTTTTAAGCTTAGACACTGTGCTAGAAGATGGAGATCCAAAGACCAAAAAAGAGAGTCCCTGTCCTCAAAATGCTTTTGTATATTCGGAAGCAGCATGTAAAGGAGATAACTGAAAACAAAGTTCAGTTAAGACAAATAATTCCAGGAAATTGCAACCTCAATTTACAAGATCAAAACATGCAACCCAGCTGCCACCCTCTTAAGAAGGTGAGAATTGGATACTTGTCTTCCCTCCTTAGGTCTTCAGCTTTTAAAAATCCCTTCAAGTCTCATTCCTTACTGGAGGGGGCAGGACTACCCTTTCTATACATCTTCTGATACCTACCTTCCCTCAATATTTTATCTGCATTCCCTCCTCTGCTCAGATATTCAAATCCCAGGTCTGGCACTTAGTAGCTGCATGGCCTCGGACAAGGCCCGTAACCTTTGAGAAGACAACATGGTGGAGTGGAAGCAACACTGATTGTAGTCAGAAGACCTGAGTTCAAATCAGTTTCTGCCACTTACTACCTGTGTGACTTTGGGCAGGTCATCCAACCTCTCCAAGCCTCATTTTCTTCATCTGTAAAATATGAGAATTGGATTACATGACCTTTAAGATGCCTTTCTGCTCTAAATCTATATCATGTAAACCTTTCTGTGCCTGTCTCCACATCTAGAAAAATGGGAATTATTCTTGCACCTTCTACTTCACAGTTGTTTCTAATAATGTACCTTAAGAACTTAATAAAGATCAGCTATTATTCTACTTTCTTAATCTCCTTAACAAAATCACCTATATTATTATTATATTTCCTATAGCTGTAAAGCACGGTCCCATACTGCACTGTTTTCTGTATTACTTCTTTATAACCATTCCTACTTCTCCTTCTCCTCTATCCAAAGCCTGATCTCCTAAAAATTAACAAGGCATATGGGAAGAAGTAGGCAGTCCCCAAAGTACCAAGGCTTGGGGGGGGGGGCAGGGATGGGGGCTTTGAAACATTCCTTTTCCAGAAAAATGCTCATGGCAACCTGGGAAAGGAAAGGGGATTAGAGATAGTATAAGAAGGTCTGCAGGTGGAGAAAAGAGCAAGCACAATTAGTTTAAAATATGGTGAGGAGAACAGAGAGAAGAAAAGAGAAAAAAACAGGAACAGACTGGGCATTTACTTCCATCCATAAGAATCAAGGGTATGAGGGAGTGTGGGGGGACTGGGAAATATAGAACAAATGAGGATTTGGAGACTGAGAGGTAGTAGGGGATTTCACAGACGGGCTAGGGGCTTGAGTGAAGAGGGCCTTGGGTTGTTGAAAAGGCAACAAAGAAGTCATTCTGAAAGAAGGGCATTGGAACAGGAAGCAGTTGGAGGGTTTTCAGGGGAACAGAAGGGAAGGCGGGGTCAGGGACAGGGCAAAGAGGAGAGACCACAAAAGTTGATCTGATAGGGACTGGAGGGAGAGAAAGGAGAATTCAAGACAAATCTGGGGTTGTTCAGAAGAGGACGATTTGGAGGGGAAATTCTCAATGGAGAGCTGGGGGCAAGAAGTGGGGTATGAAGGAAAGGGGAGGAGGAGAGGTGCCAAGGAAGTGGTGGTAATTCTAGGAGGAAAAGTTCAGTGAATGGGCAAGAGGTCAGAGTTAAGTGAGGGGAGAAGCAGAAGGGAAAGGTTTGGAGAAGCAGTGGGAGAAGGAAAGGTTTGGGACCGGGAAACAAAGGGAAGATTTGGAAGGGCTGCTCTCCGTCAGAGCTGGGAGCCGCTGGGGGGCGGGTGATTCTGGAAAGGGAGAGGGACTCAAAAGGGGCAGTTCTGGGAGGAGGGGGTGAGGGACTTGTCCACGGGGCTCCGTTTTGGGAGAGGAAGCAGAAGAAAGTTTGAGCAGGGCTTGGAGAAGAGAAAGCTGGGAGTGGGCGGTATCTGATAAGTGGGGGGTGTGCATTTAAGAGGAGAAGTCTTGATAGGGAGGAGGCTTGAAATGGGGGGAGGAGGGAGCCAGTTCAGGAAGGGAGCAAAGAAAGATTTAGGGAGAGGGGGTAGGGAGCTGGGAGAAGAGAAAGTTAAGGTAGGACCAGGACTGGAAGGGCAAAGAGGAAGGTTTAGATACTTTAGAAGGCTTAGAGAAGCGGGGTGCAGAGGAGGGAAGGTTTGGGGGTGGGGTGGAAGTAGAGGAAGCAGAGGGGAAGATTTGAAGGAGGGACGTAGAGGGGCTAGGAGAAGCGGAGGGTAGGGTCAGGTTTGGAAAGGGACACAGAGGACAATGGGGAGAGGAAGGGACCAAGAGTGGAAGAAGGGAAGAGTCGGGATGGGCTTGGAAGGGGGGCAAGGAAGGTGGGGAGAGGGAGGGAGCAGGGCTGGTAGGAGCGATGGGTAGGGGCAGGTTCGGAAGGCGGCACAGAGGGCAGTGGGGAGAGGGAGGGATCAAAGGTGGGAGAAGGGAAGAGTGGGGACAGGCTTGGAAAGGGACAAAGCAGGTGAGGAGCGGGGCTGGGAGAAAGAGAAGTTGAGTGAGCTTGGAAGGGGACTCGGTGGACAGTGGAGAAGGGGAGGAAGCAGGGCTGGGAGAAGGGGAGGTTGGGGTGGGCTTGGAAGGGGCCAGAGTAGGTGGGGAGAGAAGGGCGCGGGGCTCGGATAAGGGGAGGTCTGGGACGCGGGACGGGGTGACAAAGAAGAGGCCGCTCACCAGAGCCCCCCGGGCCGCAGGATCGAGCCCCGGCGCCGGTCCCTCCCAGCTGGCTTCGTCGTCAGGCCAGGACCCCCGGCGGCTGCCAGCCTGCCGGAAGAGGGGAGGAGCCTCTCGACGGCTGTTCGGGGTGGTTCTCAGGGGAAGGGAAAGAGAGGCTATTGGGGAGGGCAAGGACAACAGGAAGCGCCCCAACTGCCGGAAAAAGACGGCGGCGGAGAAGGTCCAAGACTCCTTCCCGGGGGCGGCGGCGGCGCCTCGGACTCGGAGAACGGGCGGGGGTGACCGAAGACGGAACGCGCATGCGCGACTCCGCCTCCACGTGCTCGCCTTCCCGACGTAGGCGGGGCGATGGAACGTACCTGGGAGAGGACTGGGACTAAAGCCACACGTCAGCGTGTAGTTGTAAACTTGGTTTCTGCAGTCGCTCCTGGTCCCTAGTACCTAGACTCAGACTGATCCTTGTTCAGTTACTCAGTTGTATTCCTAAATTTAAAGAGTTCCCCTTCTTCGTCCACTCTCTCCCCCCACCCTCCACAGTCCCTCCCCCGGCAGCTCGGGACTGCTGCGGAAAGAGCAAAAGAGCTCTGGATTAGGAAACAGGAAATTTGATTTCGATTCCTGGCCCCGCCCTTCAAGACAAGCGTTTATTAAGGACCTACTAGGTATCCTACATTGGGCTAAACCGTTGGAGATTAAAATAAAGCAAAAACATTGCGGTGCCTGGCCTCCAGGAGTTTACATTCCCAAGGGGGAGGGGGGACATTATGCGAACAACTACGTGCTGCATCTACATGCAGATGAGCTAAATTGGAGGTCATCACAGAGGGAAGGTGCCTGCTTGCAGAAGGAGGGACTTTGGTTGACGCTTGAGAGAAGTCAGGAGGTGAGGAGGGATAGGGTTCCAGGCATGGAGGAGAGCTAGTGGAAATGCCCAGAGGAGATGGATCGTCTTCTAGGAGCACCAGCAAAGAGGCCAGTGGCACTAGACAGAAGAGAAAGTGTTTAGGTGGAGAAGAGGGTGGAAGGTGTGAGATGAAAGCTAGACGGGAGTCAGATTATGAGGGGTAAAATACAGAGTATTTTTTATATTTGATCCTAGGATAGGGGGAGAGAAGGAGGGAGAGTGACAGGCAGATCTTCACATTAGGAAGATTAATTTGACAATTAAGATGACAGCTGTGGGGAGAGGGTAAAAGGAAAAAAAAATTTTAAGCTCTTGTTTGCCTCGGTTTCCTCATCTGTAAAATGAGCTGGAGAAGGGGCAGCTAGGTGGCGCAGAGGATGAAGCACCAGCCCTGGATTCAGGAGGACCTGAGTTCAAATTCAGTCTCAGACACTTGACACTTAGTAGCTGTGTGACCCCGGGCAAGTCACTTAACACTCACTGCCCCCACAAAAAAACCCAAAACAAACAACAACAAAAATGAGCCGGAGAAGGAAATGGCAAACTACCCCAGTATCTCAGCCAAGAAAATCCAAATGGGGTCAGAAGTTGGACAGGACTAAAACAATTCAACAACAACGACAAATGTCACTTAATGACAAGACAGGAGTCATTGGAAAATACCTTGATGTTGGGAAATATTGAAAACAAAAGTCAAAGGGGAGGGCAGAGGATGAGGTGGATAGATAGTGTCATAGAAACAACAAACATGAACTTGGACCAACAGTAGATGATAGAAGGGCCTTGGTCCATGGAGAGACAAAGAGTCAGATCACACTGAATAACAAGAAGTCACATAGTGCCAAGCGATGCTTAAGTGCTGAGAATATAAATAAAGGCAAAAAGACAGACCCTTCCCTCTAGGAGCTTACATTCTAATGGGGAAGATGAGGCAGAGAGAGCAACCAACAGGCTATCACAGTGGTTCAGAAAAGAGGTGATCAGGCCTTGTACCAGGGTGCTGGCAATATCAAAGGAGAAAAGGGGGCCTAAAAATAACTAACATTTATATAGTGCTTACATGTCAGCTATATGCTAAGCACTTTACAAATATTATCTCAATAACCCTGGGAGCTAGGTGCTATTATTATCCCTTTTTTTTACAGTTGAGGAAACTGAAGCAAGCAGGTTAAGTGACTTGTCCAAGATCATATAGCTGATAAGGGTCTGAGGCAAAATTTGAACTCAGGTCTTCTTGACTCCAGGTTTAGCATGCTGTCCACCTTACTACCTAGCTGGCCTCACATAGTAAAGATACCCTTCTCTGCACTTCACCTTTCTCCTTTGTAATATGAGGGACAGCAGTAGATAAACAGCTTATCTCAGAGTCAGGAAGACCAGGGTTTTATTCCCACCTTTGCCCCATGCTAACTGTGTGACGTTAGGGAAGTTACTGTACCCCCCAGACAACTATTTAAGGTTATAAGCTGCACTGGTAGAAAGCTTTTTCCACAAGGGAAATTTCCTACTTCAGAGGTGTCAACCTCAAATAGCAAGCATATTGACTTAGAAAACCACATATAAACATTTTCTACATTCTGTTGTATTTTTAATTTATTTTGTTAAATGCTCCCCAATTGCATTTTAATTTGGTTCAGCACAACAGGCATATTTCAGACCTCGTGGCTTACACAGTATTTAATGCCTCTGCCTTATACCACTGAAATCACAAGTTAGAGTTAACAGGAAAGGAAGTGGACTAGATGGTTCAAAAGGCCCTTTCAGTTCATGATTGACCCATTTTATAATGAAGGCCTTTACTTTCCACATGCACCAGAAGGCTTAACCTGTATGACCTCTTGTGGGTAGAGTTCCCTGAATTTGCCACCTGCTAGAGGAAGTAAAGACTTCCTTTTATCAGCCTACAAGTTTTGGGGGGAGGGGAGAGAAAGGGAGAGGGGTTAGTTCTAGTATTCCAGCCTCTCTTGAGACCTCAGTGATTTTGTCATCTTCCATCCTCTTTTAGAAGCCTTTGTCTTTCCTAATCCCTCTAACCCTGGGGGTGGTTGTCACATCACATGAAAGCTAACTCCCTTCTCTTCAGTGATTCTACTGGTTTGGCCCTGGATTCTCTCCTGCTTTCTGTTATGCCTTTCTTGAAGGGCAACAACCAAAAAGCATGGAGCTCTGCTTAAGGAGAAAATAGTGTTTTCTTTTTAATTTATCTTTCCACTTTTTATGGTTCTCAGCATTTTGTTGGAATTCTTGTCAGCAGCAGATCAGTCTGAACTCTTAAACTAATGACTCCAAGATTCTTTCCCTAGATCAGATTTCAGCATCCCTTAATTTTGCACCCTTTACAGTCTGAATTTGATGCTTGAGATGCTCTGAAGTGGTCTTGGCCCCACATCCTTACATCAGTATTTGTCTATAACAAATGAAACTAATTAGATGCTTTTCTGTCTGTTTAGATAGTCTTGAGACATCATAAAGTCATGATCTCTCAGCTGCAAGGGACCGTAGAGGCATCTAGCAGGGACCTAAATCTTTGTCATTAGGTTAGTGAAGCAGCTTGATTCTTGGTGAGTAATTTGTCTTCTCAGTGTCCCCAAGCAACTCTAAGACCAAGTTGTGGAGGAGTTGCTGATCTACATGAGTAAAAGAGGTTCCTCATGTGGTATTCCCTATGCCAATGAAATTAAAGGTCCAGATTTTTTTTAATGAGGCTATTTTACTTGTGAAGAGGGAAGGGGAGGTAAGAAAGAGGAGGATAAACAAGTGAAAAATAGCATGGAGGGAAACAAACAGTTATCATGACAGTTATCATAAATGTGAATGGAATGAACTCACCCATTAAATAGATGTGGATAGCAGAATGGATTATAAAACAAAATCTTACAATATGTTGTTTACAAGAAACACATTGGAAGCAGAAAGATACAGTGTAAAGGTAAAGGTCTGAAACAGAATCTATTATGCTTTAGGTGAAGCAAAGAAAGTAGGGGTGGCATTCATAATTTCAGACAAAGTAGAAGCAAAAATAGATCTACTTGAAACCTGGAGGGTCTTACGTGAGCTGATGATGAGTGAGATGAGCAGAACCAGAAGAACATTGTACACAGTATCATCAACAATGAGTGTTGATCTACTGTGATGGACTATATTCTTCTCACCAATGCAATGGTACAGAAGAGTTCCAGGGAACTCATGATGGAAGAGGATCTCCAAATCCAAGAAAAAAAAAAAAGAACCGTGGAGTATAGATGCTGATTGAACCATATTATTTCTTTTGTTTCGGGTGCTGTTTTTTTTTTTTCTATTTTGAGGTTTTGCATCACTGCTCTGATTCTTTCTCTTGTAACAGGATTAGTGCAGAAATAGGATTAATGTTATTATGTGTATATATATATGTGTGTGTATATATATCTATCTATATGGATATGGATATGATATATAGATATATAGATATAACCTATATCAGGTTACCTGCTGTCTAGGGGAGGGGGGAGGGAGGGGAGGAAGGGAGAAAAATCTGAAATTGTAAAGTATGTATAAACAAAAGTTGAGAACTATCTTTACATGTAACGGAAAAAAATAAAATACCTCATACATTAAAAAAAATAGATCTACTTAAGAGATAAAGAAGGAAACTATATCTTGCTGAGAGGTGCTATAGACAATGAAGTCATATCAATGCTTAACATATGCACCAAATGGTATAGCATGTAAATTATTGAAGGAGAAGGTCAATGAATGAGTTACAGGAGAAAATAAATAAGAAAACTATACTAGTGAGGGACCTTAACTTTCCCCTCTCAGAACTGGATAAATCTAATCGAAAAATAAACAAGAAAGAAGTTAAGGAAGTGAATAAAATTCTGGAAAAGTTAGATATGATAGATCTCTGGAGAAAATTAAATGGAAGTAGAAAGGAATATATCTTCTCAGTGATAGATGACAAAAATTGACCAGGTATCAAGACATAAAAATCTCACAACCAAATGCAGAAAAGCAGAAATAGTAAACACATCCTTTTCAGATCACAATGCAATAAAAATTACATTCAATAATGGACAATTGAAAGAGAGGTTAAAAATTAATTGGAAAGGGGGGCAGAGCTCCCCACATGATTTCTTCAAAAACCTCCAAATAATGCCATAAGACAATTCCTGGAGCAGTGGAATCCACAAAAGAATGGGGTGAGATCATTTTCTAGCCAAAGACAGATTAGAAGGTTGGCAGGAAAGGTCTGTTGTAATGGGGTAAGAGTGGAGCCCAGCCTTGTAGCTACACTGCGCAGATCCAGCCCCAGGCAGGCTGCACTAGAGGCAGCAGCAGCTACTTCTAGAATCCAGCTCATGAACCAGTGAGGGGGTTGAGTGATTGGCGGGGGGGGGGGGGGGGGGAATAGCAGGGTTTTCTGTTGGAGCTGAGGTGGAACTCTGTTGGGTCACCCATGCTGAGAACCAGGAAATAGTCTTGAGTTGTGGCTCAGGTGGGAGAGGGGTGCAGGCATGCCCAAGCTTGCAACTATAGTGAACCAGATTTCTGTTCCTGGGTTAAAGAGCAAGCAGGCCTGAGGTTACTTACTGACCAGAGCACAGGCCAGGCAAGTGGAAAACTTGCCTCTCCTTAAATCATACCACCTTGGACCCCCTAAAGCTTGGGACAGCGCATCCTGGAAGCAGTACCCCACTTTAAGAAGGACTTAAAAGTCAAGAAATAGTCTAGGAAAATGAATAGACAGAAAAAATGCAGACCATAGAAAGTTTCTTTGGTGACAAGGAAGATCAAAATACACCCTCAGAAGTCAAAGCTCCTATATCCAAAGCTTCCAAGAAAAATATGAATTGGTCTCAGGCCATAGAAGTGCTCAAAAATTACTTTGAAGATAAAGTAAGAGATGTAGAGGAAAAAATGGAAAGAGAAGTGAGAGTGATGCAGGAAAGTCATGAAAAAAAGTCAATAACTTGTAGGGTCAAATGGAAAAGGAAATACAAAAGCTCTCTGAAGAAAATACTTGCTTAAGAATTAGGATTGAGCAAATGGAAGCCACTGACTTTATGAGAAATCAAGACACAATAAAGCAAATCCAAATGAATGAAAAAATAAAGGACAGTATTAGAGGAGACATTTCAATATCGCCTTGGAAAAACAGCTGACCAGGAAAATAGATCCAGGAGAGATAATTTGAAAATTATTGGACTACCTGAAAACCATGATAAAAAAAGAGCTTAGACATCATCTTCCAAGAAATTGTCAAGGAAAATTGCCCTGATATTCTAGAAGCAGAAGGTAAAATAGACATTGAAAGAATCCACCAATCACCTCCTGAAAGAGATCTCAAAATGAAAACTTCCAAGAATATTATAGCCAAATTCCAGAGCTCCCAGGTCAAGGAGAAAATATTGCAAGCAGCCAGAAAAATTAATTGGAAATTAAATAATCTGATCCTAAAAAAAAACAAGTGGGTCAAAGAACAAATCATAGAAACAATCGATTGTTTCATTAAAGAAAATAACACCATATGAAAATTTATGGGATACAGCCAAAGAGGTACTTAAGGGAAATTTTATATCCCTAACTGCTTACATCAATAAAATAGAGAAAAAGCAGATCAATGAATTGGGCATGCAACTAAAAAAAAAAAACAACTAGAAAAATGAACAAATTAAAAATCCCCAATCAAACACCAAATTGGAAATCCTGAAAATCAAAGGAGAGATTAAAGAAAACCATTGAACTAATAAATTAAACTAGAAACTAGTTTTATGAAAAAATGAATAAAAAAGATAAACAATTGGTTGATTTGATCAAAAAAAGGAAAGAAGAAAACTAAATTACTAGTATCAAAAATGAAAGAGGTGGGGCAGCTAGGTGGCGCAGGGGATAAAGGACCGGCCCTGAAGTCAGGAGGACCTGAGTTCAAACCTGGCCTCAGACATTTAACACTTACTAGCTGTGTGACCCTGGGTAAGTCACTTAACCCCAAATGCCTCACCAAAAAAAAAAAAAACAAAAAAAAAAACCCGAAAGAGGTGAACTCACTACCAATGAAGAGGAAATTAAGACAATTGTTAGGAACTATTTTGCCCAATTATATGCCAATAAATTTGACAATCTAAATGAAATGGATGAATATTTACAAAAAATGTAAATTACTCAGATTAACAGAAGAAGAAAGAAAAAAACTTAAATCACCCAATTTTAGAAAGAAAATTGAACAAGCTATCAATTAACTTCCTGAGAAAAAAATCCCCAGGACCAGCTGGATTCACAAGTGAATTCTACCAGACATTTAAAGAACTATTAATTTGGGAAAATAGGTGAAGAAGAAGTTCTACCAAATTCCTTTTATCAGACAAATATGGTGCTGATACCCAAACCAAGGAGATCCAAAACAAAGAAAGAAAAATTATAGACCAATTTCCTTAATGAATATTGATGCAAAAATTTTAAATAAAACACTAGCAAAAAGATTACAGCAATATAACACAAGGTGGAATTTATACAGGAATGCAGGACTGATTCAGTATTAGGAAAACCATCAGCATAATTGACCATATCAATAACAAAACCAACAGAAATCATATGATTATCTCAATAAATGCAGAAAAAGCCTTTGACAAAAAAAGCACACATTCCTATTAAAAACACCAGAGAGCATAGGAATAAATGGAGCTTTCCTTAAAATGATAAAACATCATCAAGCATTTATCTGTAATGGGGATAAACTAGAAGCCTTCCCAATACAATCAGGGGTGAAGCAAGGATGTCCCTTATCACCTCCATTATTGGAGGTGTGAGGTTATACCTCAGAGTTGTTTTAATTTGCATTTCTTTTATCAATAGTGATCTAGAGCATTTTTTCATATGACTATAGATAGCTTTGATTTTTTTGTCCGAAAACTGTCTGTTCATATCCTTTGACCATTTATCAATTGGGGAATGACTTGTATTTTTTTAATAAAATTTTATTTTTTTTATAAATTTGACTCAGTTCTCTATATATTTGAGAATGAGGCCTTTATCAGAGATATTTGTTTTAAAAATTCTTTCCCAGTTTTCTGCTTCCATTGTAATCTTGGCTACATTAGTTTTGTTTGTGCAAAACCTTTTAAATTTTATATAACCAAAATGATCTATTTTACATTTTGTTTTACTCTCTATATCTTCTTTGGTCCTAAATTCTTCCTCTGCCCATAAATCTGACAGATAAACAATTCCATACTCTCTCTCTCTTTTTTTTTAGTGAGGCAATTGGGGTTAAGTGACTTGCCCAGGGTCACACAGCTAGTAAGTGTTAAGTGTCTGAGGCTGGATTTGAACTCAGGGACTCCTGACTCCAGGGCCAGTGCTCTATCCACTGCGCCACCTAGCTGCCCTCTCCATACTCTCTTAATTTGGTTATGGCATCATCCTTTATGTCCAAATCATGTACCTGTTTTGACCTTATTTTAGTATACAGTATGAGATGTTGGTCTATACCTAGTTTCTTTCATACTGTTTTCCAGTTTTCCCAGCAGTTTTTGTCAAATAATGAGTTTTTTGTTCCAACAGTTAAATCTTTAGAACAGTTTTAGTACCTTTTGAGGAAAAACTAACAACATTCACACATGGGAGCCCCTTAAATATTGATTGTGCCCACCATCCTATCCCATTGCAGTTCTCTATTCATGACAAAACATTTTCCCCAAACTCATAATACTCTCATTTTTTCATATTACTTCACTTTGGTTTTTCTTTTATGCAACCATGATATTCCTTTATCTAACCCAAACTTTGGGTACCAGTCAATCAACAAGTATTTATTAAGCCTCTAGAATGTGCTATATATCATAGATAAAGTACCTACTATACTACTAGCACCATGCCAGGTGCTGGGGATCTAAATACAAGCAAGTGAGATCACCCCTATCCTTAAGGAGCTTACATCTTGATAGGGGAAGACAACACATGAAGGGGACTTAAAAAGTGGATAAAGCACTGACCCTGAATTCAGGAGGACCTGAGTTCAAATCTGGCCTCAGACACTTGACACTAGCTGTGTAACCCTGGGCAAGTCACTTAACCCTCATTGCCCTGCAAAAAAAAAACCCAAACCCAAAACAAACCCCCCAAAAAAGGGTATGGGGTATATGGTGTCAAGGTTTGGAAATGGTGGCCAGGAAAGGCATAGGAGCCTAGGTCTAAGTAAGATATAGCAAAACCCCACCAATCAGAGGAGACATTCCAGGGGCAGAATCCAAAGTTCTGGGGTAGGGGTATGGAGATGAAGATGAAGGCCAGGTGCAGGCAGCAAGTTTTGATGAAGTATCTAGAGAACTACCCTGCCTTTTAGCTTAGCACTCGGGTGCTTCGGGAATGATGAAATTCCTGGTTGAGTCTGGCCTGCCAAGTAAGACTGTATCATCTAGTATGACTTAGTTTTTTTTAATTAATTAATTTATTTAATGGGGCAGTGAGGGTTAATTGACTTGCCCAGGGTCACACAGCTAGCAAGTGTCAAGTGTCTGAGGCCGGATTTGAACTCAGGTCCTCCTGAATCCAGGGCCAGTGCTTTATCCACTGTGCTACCTAGCTGCCCCTAGTATGACTTAGTATTGAAAGACAAAGGCACTTTGAGGATAGAAAAATAATCTCCTTATTGACCACTAAGAAGGACTTAACTTTTTATTTAATATTTTCTTTTCCCCCAATTACATGTAAAAATAATTTTAACATTCTTTTTTCAAATTTTGAGTCCCAAATTCTCTCCCTCCCTCTTCCCCTCATTGAGAAGGCAAGTAATTTGACATAGGTTATACGTATGTAGTCATACAAAACACATTTCCATGTAAGTCATGCTGTGAAAGAAAACACAGACAAAACCCCCAAGAAAAATAAAGAAAGTAAAGAAAAATTATCTTCAATCTGCATTCAGGTTCCATCATTTCTTTCTCTGGAGATGGACAGAACCTTTCATCACAAGTCTTTCAGAATTGTCTTGGATCACTGTATTGCTGAGAATAGCTAAGTTACTAACAGTAGATCATCGTACAATATTTCGGTTTTTGTTGTTGTTGTTGTTGTTTTGTTGTTGTTCGTTTTTTTTGTTTTTTTTTTTTTTTTTTTGCGGGGCAATGAGGGTTAAGTGACTTGCCCAGGGTCACACAACTAGTGTCAAGTGTCTGAGGTCAGATTTGAACTCAGGTCTTCCTGAATTCAGGACCAGTACTTCATCCACTGCGCCACCTGTCTGCCCCCTGATCATCGTACAATATTGTGTACAAAGTTCTTCTTGTTCTGCTCATTTCACTTTGCATCAGTTCATGTAAGGACTTAATGTTTTTTTTACAGGGCAATTTCCATATTTGCCATGTTACAAAAAAAGGGGGGAGAAAAATAAAGTGAAAAAATTGCTTTGATCTATACTTAATTCATCAGTTCTCTCTCTGGAGGTGGATAACAATTTTCATCATGGGACCTTTGGAATAGTAGTGGGTCATTGTATTGGTAACTGTATTTCAATATAATTGGCTTCCATTGCAATCCTGTGTATTTTATAGCATGCATATCAGTTGGGTTTTTTTTTTGTTTTTTTTTTTTTACTGAATTAATGATTTTCCTTCCTTCTTCCCTTTTTCCTTCCTTCCTTCTTTTATTACAAAGGAAGCCTGACTGGATAGGGTGTCAAGGGAATGATGGAAAAGTTCAGATAAAAAAATATATATATATATATATATCAGATGATATACACGGGTTGAATTAATGCATTTTAAAACATTTATTATGAGAAGGGTTCACCAGATTGCCAAAGGGGTCCATGAAACAAACAAACAAACAAAGATCGGTATTCTTGGTATAGGAGAAGGGTGACTTATCTGAGCATAATAATTTTTTTCTTGCTACCATTCCCATCAATTTCAACTGATGGCGATAATTCCATTATACCTAGATACCCTGTATTATTCTTCATTAACACGGGAAACACCTGTTCCATCATCATTCAATTACATTCATTCAACTAGCATTTATTAATTAACTTCTATATACACAAAGCTTAGATAAGAAATTACTTCTGCCAATCAAAGAAATGCCTATCAATTTGGGAATGGCTTAATAAACTGTGGTATATGATAGTAATGGAATATTATTGTGCTACAAGAAATGACAAGCAGAATGATTTCAGAAAGGCCTGGAAAGACATGTATGAAATGATATATAGTGAAGTGAGAAGAACCAAGAGAACATTGTGCACAGAGATAGCAATATTGTTTGATGAAGAACTGTAAATGATTTGACTATTCTCAACAATACAATGACCCAAGACAATCCCAAAGGACTACTGATGACACATACTATCCACCTCCAAAGAAAGAGATATTGATGGAACACAGACTGAAGCATGCTATTTTTCACTTTCATTTTTTTCTTTTAATCATGTTTTCTTGTATAAAATGACAAATATGGTAATGTTTTACATAATAATACATGTATAACCCATATCTGATTGTTTGATGCCTCAGGAGGAGGGAGGGGAGGGAGGAAAAGAAGAATAAAAATTAGAACCCAAAACTATAAATAAAAATGTTCATTACCAAAAAAAATGACTTATTCCCTGATGGATTTTACAGTCTAGTAGGATGGGCATGAATCATGAGGCTAATCAGCATTTGTTTCCCTGCTGCTGGCAGAGTGCACCCCACCCATAGAATTGTTTAACCACATTAGCCTTTTCAGGGACTGCATGGTCTTCCCATTATCTTGTATGAACTGGTACTCAGACACTGACCTTTCCCTGTAGGGAAATAAACACAAAGAGTTGTTAGATGTGGGTAGAATCATACCAGGTAGTTGAATGGTATTGTTCAGTTAGGGCTATTGATAATAACAAATGACTGAAAAGTTCATTAGATTAAATGCTATAGAATATAAATAGTTACTTCATATCTAGGGACAAGCATTTATTAAGCACCTACCGTGTGTGCTAATTATCCACATTTTATAGTTGAGGAGACTGAGTCAGGTAGAAGTTACATGAGTTGCCCAGCATTACAACAGCTAGAGTTGAACTCATATTTTCCTGACTTCAGACCCAGCACTCTATCTACTTTATCATCTAGCTGCCTCTGATCTATATGATGCTTTAAAGATTACAAAGTGCTTCATTAATTCACTTAAAAGCATTAAGAGCCTCACTTATATGCTAAAGGAGGTACACATTTTAAATAAAACTTGGCTCCTACCTTCATGGAGTCTAGTATGAATATATTGAAAACTCTGCCACACAATATTCCATTAGAGTTGTATTAGAGAATTACCAAGCAAAACTCTATTTGAGACAAATATCTACAGCCAAGAATCATTCCCCAGTTGATAAATGGCCAAAGGATATGAAGTTTTCAAAAGAATTGCAAACTATTATAAGCATATAAAACAATGCTCCAAATCACTAACAGGAAGAAAAATGCAAATCAAAACAACTCTTAGGTTTTAGCACAGCTTGCAATTGGCAAAGATGACAAAAACTGGGAAGAATCAATGTTGCAGTAGTTATGGCAGAGCTCTGAATTAGCCTAGCCATTCTTCAAAGGAATATGGAATTATGCCAAGCAACCCTTTGGCCCAGAGATCCCACTGCTCTTCACATACCCCAAGGAAATGAATGATAAAAAAGAAAGGTCTAATAGACAGCAAAATATTTGTAATAGTACTTTTTGTAGTAGCAAAGAATGGGAAAAAATAGGTTCCCCTCTAGTGGGGAATGGATTAACAAATTATGATATATGAATATAGTGGAATATTACAGCACCATAAGAAATGGTTAATATGAAGAAATTAGAGAAACACAGGAAGACATAAATTGATGTAGAGTAAAAAAAAAGAACTAAGACAATATACACAATGAATATAACAATGTAAACAGAAAGCAAAACAAAATAAAACTGAACACTATATAATTATTACGGCCAAACTGGAACTAGAGAAAAATGTATCTAACTCCTGTCTGTGGAAAGGTGGGGGACTAGAGGTGTGGAATGTTACACTGACTGTGTCTGATAGCATATGTATCGATTGTTTTTTTACTGAACTGTTTCTTTCTTTCCTCCTTCCTTCCCTTCCTACCTTCTTTTCTTCCTTTCTTCCTCCCTCCCTCCCTCCCTTCCTTCCTTCCTTCCTTTCTGTGGAAGGCTAGGTAGGCAGGGTAGCAGGGGCATGATGGAGAAGTTGAGATGAAAATATATACCAGATGATACACAGAGTGAATGAACTTTCCCCTTGGGAGCAACATATCTCAAATCAACTGAGAGAGAAAGTCTCAGTTCTTTTCCATATGGAAATTCATCAAAATCTCTGGTCGGCTGGGGATAGGGACATGATTGAGGTGCTGTCAGATTTTTTCCCAGTCTTTCTCTCCCTTCAGGGACCTGAAGAGAGTCTGGAAAAACACATATTTCTTCTCTGGAAACTAAAACCTAGAAGACCAAGATAAATCTCTCTTCTCCAAAACTGTTACCAACTATGCCCCTCACACAGCCTCCACCGGTGAGGAAAATCTTATGCAAATGAGCTTTGAGCTACAGATAACACTTAAAATGAGGTTCTGGAAGGAGCCAACCAATCAGAGGGAGGGGCCACAGGGGCAGAGGTGCTTACAATGAATAAAGCCTAGAAGTGCAGTCCGGGGTTACAGTAAATAGGTTTCTGGGGCATTTTAGAGAAAATCTGGGAGAGTCCTAAATGTAACCTGGAGAGGAATGAAAGATCATATAAAGTCCTAGATGAATGACACTTTGGGCATAGTCTGGACCTATGATTTCATCACTGTGGGTAACTCTCAATATGGGAACTTCTAGTGTGAAACTTCTCTGGAACATATCATTTTAGGGAGTTGCTTGGGGCCACTAGGATGTTAAGTGACTTGACCACGGTGGGTCAAGATAATGGAATGTGGTAGATAAAGGGATTTAGCAGATACTCAAAGGCCCACCTGGAGATTAATCTAGACTGATTGAATTAAGTGAGAGTGATTGACTGTTGATTGGCCTACTTCAAGCTAACTAGATTGTAAGCACATCTGGCTAGCCCTTAAGAAGGTATTGTTCTCAGAACCTAAAAACTTTGAACTTAACTTGAGACCACCTTCAAGTCCAGTGAACCAATGAATTTGAATGACCCTAGCCAATCAGCTTGAAGAACCTACCATGTATGGGAGGAGAACATGAAGGAGGAAGTTGATGCTGGTGGAGTTAGTCCTCTTTTGGTTCAAGACATCAGTCTGGTGGCAGAACTTCAAGTGGAAGGTTTAGGAAGGCTAGGATTTCCATGTTATAAGAAATCTGTTCTCGATCTTTCTCTCTCTTTACTATCTTATATCTTTTAATAAACTCTTAAGAAGCCTAAACTCATTTATCAGTGATTTTAGCCAGTTTCCCCCCCAAAACTGGGGGGACAGATTAGAACCCACATTTAGAATTTTAAAATATACAACAGTCACAAAACTATTATGTGTCACAGTCTAAGACTTAAATCCCGAATTTCCCCCATTCCAAGGCCAGTCTTTTCCACTGACATGCTGCCTCTCTAAATATGTGCTGTTATCATCACTGTTACATATTTTCCTCTTTTCCTCCTCTTCCCACTCATTTTGAGAACTCAAAAAATTTTTTTTTCTTTGTATGATTCCTTTTACTTAAAAGCTCTGCTTTGAATCTATTGTAACATGTGCTGGTCAAGCCTTTCCACTTTGGAGAGAGGCCCCCTGAAAAGCCCTTTAAGAAAACTAGTCAGAGAAATTTGCCAGGCAAAGTGTTAAAGGAGCAGGCAAAAGGATGAGGCTGAGGTATTTACACAGCTTAGACAATTGCAGCTTGCTTGAGAATGCCTATAGTCCCTGCTGCTGGGGAAGCTGATGCTGGTGGATCCCTTGATTCAGTAGTCCTGAGCTTTCATGGTACTAAAGCTGATCTAACATCCACACTAAATGCCTTACCAGGCCAGCTATCTCTTCATTTCTTTTTGTTGTTATTGTTCAGTTGTTTTTCAGTTGTGTCAGACTTTCCATGATCGATTTGGGGTTTTCTTGGCAAAGATACTGAAGTGGTTTGCCATCTCCTTCTCCAACTCATTTTACAGATAAGGAAACTGAGGCACATGGGGTTAAGTGTCTTGCCTAGGGTGATATAGCTAGTAAGAGTCTGAGGCCAGATTTGAACTCATAAAGATGAGTTTTCTTGACTCCAGGTATAGTGCTCTATCCACTGTACCCCACTGGCTGCCCTTAAAGAGAGTCGAACTTTCCTAATCCTAGTTCCTCTGCTGTTTTCATCTGTCATTGTGTGCTCAGGACTTGCTTCCAGACTTCAGTGTAGAACATGAGACTTATTACAAAAGAAATATCGATTTTCTATGCAGATTGGAATTTCAATGATATGAAAGTGGGTGGATTTATAAAAAGTTATATGAAGCAGTGTTGATCTTTGCACACAGTTGGTTGCCTGTCTCATCTACCCCAAAGTTTGTCTTTGGCAGCCCATTATAGTGATTATAACCATTCTGTATCTAGGTCCAACTACATCTTTCTCTTATTTCTCATACTTTTTCCTGTCTCTTTCTTACTGCTATGGTGATACAATTGCAAGGCTACCAGTGTTGAACTACACCAGCAGAGAATTTGTGCTGATAGCCAGTTAGAAATTTTGACCAGAGAAAAAGTAATTTATCTGAGCTCCCAAAGCATCTTCAACTTGTCAGGACAACAGTGGAGGAAGGAGCTGGGGCTATCGCAGCTGACTGGTCTTTTTCATTTGCAGTCTAAGACTGTGATCTCATTGGTATAAAGAATGGCAGATAAATTGGGGAGAGATTTCAGGGAGGCTACCTCTATCCATGAAGATGTACAGCTTTTCTGTAACTTGTAGTGTTAAGGATATGCCTGGACCACCAAAGGTTTATTTAAGGCTAGCCCAGATTCTTTTTTTTTTTTTAAGTGAGGCAATTGGGGTTAAGTGACTTGCCCAGGGTCACACAGCTAGTAAGTGTTAAGTGTCTGAGGTCAGATTTGAACTCAGGTACTCCTGACTCCAGGGCCAGTGCTCTATCCACTGTGCCACCTAGCTGCCCCTGCTAGCCTAGATTCTTACAATCAGTATATGACACAAACTGGACTTGAACTGAAGTCTTCCTGACCCCAATATCGGCTCTTTGTGTCACAGCTGGTGCTTCTCTAACCAAAAATACATAGGCCTTAATATTTGGAAAGGGGGGGGGGAGCCTAAATGTAAAAAAAAATATCACTTTATTTAAAAAATATTTTATTTTTCGGGAGCAGCTAGGTAGCATGGTGGATAAAGAACCAGCCCTGGATTCAGGAAGACCTGAGTTCAAATCCAGCCTCAGACACTTGACACTAGCTGTGTGACCCTGGGCAAGTCACTTAACCCTGTTGCCCGCAAAAACAAAACAAAAAAAACAAACAACAAAAAAATTTATTTTTCTCAATTATAAGCTACATTTAAAATTTTTTTGAATTCTAAATTGTCTCCCTCCCTCTCCCCTCTCCCCCTCCCACCTCCTCGACCCAGATGGTAAGCAATTTGAGATAGGTTATACATGAGTAGTCATGCAAAATGTATTTCTGTATGAGTCAAAACATCACTTTAAAAAAGTTTATCGATGCCTTTTTTTTTCATATCAGAGTCATTTCTGGAATGGCCTCCTCTAAAATTGAACCTTTCCTTATAACAAAGAAAAACATGTCAACAAAAATACCTGATAGTGGCCACAGCTGGAGCAACTAGGTGGCACAATGGATAGAGCACTGGCCCGAGAGTCAAGAAGACACACCTTCTTGAGTTCAAATCTGGCTTCAGATATTTACTAGCTGTGTGACCCTGGCCAAACCACTTAACCCTGTTTGCTTTGGTTTCCTCGTCTGTAAAATGAACAAGAGAAGGAAATGGCAAACCGCTTCAGTATCTTTCTAAGAAAACCTAAAATAGGGCCAAAACGAATCAGACACAACTGAAAAATGACTGAACAACAACAGTGGCCACATCTGACAATGTATTGTCACTCTAAATCATTCTTCCTTAGTAGTTCCCTGTTCCTTTGCCTAAAAGGAGAAGTATATTTCATTATCTGTTCTCTAAAACCCTTAATAGTTTTTTAGTTGCTCAGAATTCATCTTTCTTTTAGGAATATTTTCATTTATATTGTATACATTGTTCTTTGGGTTCTGTTTATTTCACCTTAACATTCCTTCATATAAATCTTCCCACGTTTCTCTGAATTCCTCATATTCTCGTTTCTTTTTGCAAAATGATATTCCATTGAATTCACATATTCACCTTTTCAACCATTTCCCAATTGATACCCACTTGGATACTTGTTCTTTGTTCCTCTCCAAAATGCTGCTGTGAGGGAGGCAGCTAGGTGGCGCAGTGGATTAGTCACTGACCATGGATTCAGGAGGACCTGAGTTCAAATCCGGCCTCAGACACTTGACACTTACTAGCTGTGTGACCCTGGGCAAGTCACTTAACCCTCATTGCCCCTCCCCCCAAAACCAAAACAACAACCACAAAAAAAAACCCCAAAACATTTGCTATGAAACAAAATGCTGCTGTGAGTACTTTGGTATTGTAAGGTATGTGTGCCCATGCAGGATATGTAAGCCCATCTGGGTTGTCTAAATGCTGCTCATGGGAGGCATTGATAGCTATGATCTGAGGAATGGACTCCTGAAAAAGAGGAGAACCAGCACAATAAGTGAGGAGGCACGAGCAAGTCCCCGGGGCACAGCTAGGCTACGTGCTCTTTCTTCAGCCTCTGAGGGGACACCAAACGAGAACTATATTTGATCTCCACTAACTATCACTAGGCTAGGAGTACATTGGGTTCAAAACAAAAAGCCACTTTTCTGATCACACTTAAAATGGGGAAGGGGAAATTACCTCAAGTTTATAGCTACTCGCTTTTCACCAAACAGATTACATAAAAGACCATCACAGGGGCAGCTAGCTAGATGGCGCAGTGGATAAGCACCGGCCCTGGATTCAGGAGTACCTGAGTTCGGATCTGGCCTCAGACACTTACTGGCTGTGTGACCCTGGGCAAGTCACTTAACCCCAATTGCCTCACCAAAAAACAAAAACAAAACAAAACAAAAAGACCATCACAAATATAAAAGAATGAGTAAACCCATTTATCCAAGCAAACAGGAACTAGAAATCAGAAAGTTTATACAGATTAGAATATACCAGAAAATATAAAAGAACAAATGAACTCTTTAGGTAGTCGTGAGGTGAGATTCCCCTTCAACCAAGAAAGAAGCCCCAACTTTACCCAAGGGAGGCAAGTCTCTAGGGAGGCGGGCTGGAAATCAGAGACATGCTGAGGATCTGGTTTCCTCTACATTTCTGCAGCTTCCAAAGTCTGTATGTCTGCCTCTCTCCAGGTATCTGGAGTCTGTCTCCAACAGTATCTACAACCATGAGGGTCTCTTTCAAAGACATCTCCTCCCAAAGTTCTCTCACCATCTCTGCCTCTTTCCAAGGTACAAAGCATTGAGTCAGTATTCTCTCCACCATTTAGGAGAGTCTCATGCAAAGTTCACTAGTCTTGGCTAGAAAACCAAGTATATATTGAGCCTTTCTTGCTGTCTTTGACATTTTGGGGGTATGTGTCCAATAGTATACATCACTTTTAAATCGTTTTGCATAGCAAAGAATTGGCAATTGAAGGAACGGCTAAACAAGTTGTGGTATGTGATTGTAACAGAATATGACTGTGCTATAAGAAATGATGAGCTGTTGATTTTAGAAAAAACATGGAAAGACTTGCATAAAATAATGAAGAGTGAATTGAGCAGAACCAAGAGAAATTCTATACAGTAACAGCAATATTATTCAAAGAACAACTGTGAACACCTAAGTTACTCTGAATATTGTAAATACTCAAATCAGCTATGGAGAACCTATAAAGGAAGATGCTATCCACCTCCAGAGAAAGAACTAATAAATAGAAGTGTACATAGTATGGTTTTCTATACATACATACACGTATACATACATACATACATGTATGTATGCATATATATATATATATATATATATACACAGAAATATATATCTGTGTCAAATGGCTTTTAGTGCAGGGATGGAGGAAGACAGTTTGGAACTTAAAATGTAACAAAAAAGAAATAAAATTTAAAAAATTTTAAAATCACTTTGCAAATTATCTTCCCATTCATCTGTTACTGTTTCACAAATGTGTTACACACACTTGGGTATATAACTTGCATGATGATACTTTCATACCCAGATTCTCTTTTGAAATTGCTTGCTCAGGACAGCTAGGTGGCATAGTGGATAAAGCACCTGCCCTGGATTCAGGAGGACCTGAGTTCAAATCCGGCCTCAGACACTTGACACTTACTAGCTGTGTGACCCTGGGCAAGTCACTTAACCCTCATTGCTCTGCAAAAATGAAAACAAAAAAAAAGAAATTGCTTGCTCAAAGTACTTTCACTATAGGCAATCTTTATAGGAACTCAAACCTAAGTCAAGGAGCAAAGAAATACGTAAATCTTTGGAGATCTAGCTAGAAGTCAACATTGCCACTATTTGCAATGTAACTCTTTTTTCTTTTCTTTTCTTTTCTTTTTTTTTTTTGCGGGGCAATGGGGGTTAAGTGACTTGCCCAGGATTACACAGCTAGTAAGTGTTAAATGTCTGAGGCCGGATTTGAACTCAAGTCCTCCTAAATCCAGGGCTGGTGCTTTATTCACTGTGCCACCTAGCTGCCCCCAGCAGGGTAACTATTTATTTATTTATTCATTCATTTATTTATTTATTTATTTATTTATTTATTTATTTATTTATTTGGCTAGGGTCAAGTGTCTGAGGTCGGATTTGAACTCAGGTCCTCTTGAATCCAGGGCTGGTGCTTTATCCACTGCACCACCTAGCTGCCCCTGCAGGGTAAATTTTAATCTCTGTTCTTTAGTCCATGTGGGTGAAGGAAGACTAGGACCTAGGAGCTTGAATAACTCTTCCTACCTACTCCACCTGTTCTAAAGTATCTGAAGGAAAAAGGGAGGAAATTTGGCAAGTAATTATACTGTGCATTGGGAAGAGACAGAGATGGAACTATAATTTCTCAGGGAAAAGTTGGGAAAACAAGCCAAAGAACAAAAAATAAAAATTAACTTAAGAGCAAGAAGTAAACAAGAGAAATTGTCCACTGACATCATCCTGTTTGGATGAGAGCCAGCTTTCAGGAGGAATAACATGCTGAGCCTCTCTGCTAGTCTTAGGAATGTTCTTTGGTTTTCTGAGTTAGGGAGATGGGGGTGGAGAATGGGCTAGGAACCCGGAATGAATCATAAGGCTTCCCTGTAGTTCCCCCAGGACTTTCTGAAGCATCACACACACACACATTTTCAGAGACCTCAATAATAACTTGACGGCTGTTAGCCATTACTCACCTATCCCATTTCCTTCTAATTCCAGGAAGATACTGAGTGGTGTATCCAACTATTCAAGATGAAATCCCCTTACACCAAATATGGCAGAACCTTGTTAGAGCAATCCTTTCAAGGGGACAAGCCTACCTTTTTAGGCTTTCGAAGTTACAGTAAAAGAACGCAATAAATTGTTCTGAACTGGTGGGGGAGTGGGGGGTGGAGATGGTTGGTTATGTTTTGGTGGTATAAATGGAAAGGCCTTTGGCCTAGGAGTCAGGGCATTTGGGTTCTAGTCCTTGCTTTGCTACTAATTAGCTGTATGACTTTGGGCAAATAGATTTATTTCCCTTAGCTTCAGTTTTCTCTCCTGTAAAATAATGGGGTTGAACTAAATAATCCCTTAATATTGCTTCTACCTCATAAAATCCTCTGGTTTCGCTCACTTTATAACTGAGCCCATGGGTTGAAAAGACCTTTTCTAATGGGTAGTTATATTTCAACCAACACTTCTGTATAGTAAAAAAGATTGCCAAGCTCCAGGTTATTTCAAGCAACATTTAATATAATTGGAGGAGGAGAAGCAAGGTGACAAAGTGAGTACGGTTCCCTTCTATCAATTCAAGAATAGCAAGAAATGCACCAAAATAAAAGAATAAAAACCCCCAGAAGAAAAAGTATCTCACAGAGAAGGAAAGCTGCTAACCTGAAGATAGGAGTAAGCAAAAAGAGACTCTAAAACAATAAATAAATATTATAGGGTAAATATTGGGAAACTATATGGGACATTGGATGGAGAGCTGGGCCTGGAGGCAGGAAGACTCATTTTTCTGAGTTTAAATCTGGCTTCAGAAACTTACTAGCTATGTGATCCTGGGCTTCATTCTTAACTCTGTGTGCCTCAGTTTCCTTATCTGTAAAATGAACTAGAGAAGGAAATGGAAAACCACTACAGTATCTTTGCCAAAAACAAAAACAAAAACAACCCAACCCAAATGGGATCATGAAGAGTCAGACACAACTGAACAACAACATAGGGTAAAAGAAACTAGAAAACAAATCAGAAAGAAAAATGTCCTAAAAGCAAAAATGGATCTATCACAAGACTTTTCAAAATGGCTATTAGGCTCTATAGGAGAAATTCAGGAATATTTGACATCTTTAAGAATGGAACTTAAATCAATGAATGAAGAGCAACGACAGATGAATAGGAGACTCAACAGTCTTTAACAAGAGAAATTATGAATAATAGAATGATCCTACTGAGAGAAAAAAAGTGACAGAAGTGACAAAACTGTTAATGAAATAAAATAAAGAACAACACAACTGGAAGAACACTTGAGAGTCTTACAAATGAAAATAGTGGAGCAGGAGGATAGAATTCAGATACAAACTGATAATAATTGTTTTCCTTGAAAAAACAGTCAGTTAATAAACATTTATGAAGTGGCTACTATATACCAGGCACTGTGTTAAGCTCTAGACATACAAAAAAGAGGCAAAATAAAGTCCCTCTCCTCAAGGAGCTTACATTCTAATGGGGAGACAAAGAAATATGTACAAACAAGCTCTACATAGGATAAATAAGAAATCATTAAAAGAGGGAAGACTATAGAATTAAGAAAGGTTGATAAAGTCTTCCCATAGTAGAAGAGATTTTAACTGAGACTTAAAGGAAGCCAGGGAAGCCAGGAGGGAGAAATGACAAAGTAGACCAGGAATAGAGGAACAGCCAAAGAAATGTCCAGAGCTGAGAGATGGGAGTGTCACTGGATGGAAGAGTATGTAGCAGGGAAGAAGGTATCAGAAGAATAAGTTATGAAGGGCTTTAAATGCCAAGCAGAGCATTTTACATTTGACTCTGGAGCTTATAAGGAGCCACTGGAGTTTTCTGGATAGGGAGTTACAGGATCAGACCTCTACTTTAGGAAAATCGCTTTGGTGGCTGAATGGAGGATGGATTGGAGTGGGGAGAGACTTGAGACAGGAAGACCCACTAGCAGGCTGTTAGTCCAGGTTAGTGTCAAGAAACAAAGAATTTGGGTGCAGCTAGGTGGTGCAGTAGATAAAGCACCGGCCCTGGATTCAGGAGGACCTGAGTTCAAATCCAGCCTCAGACATTTGACACTTACTAGCTGTATGACCCTGGGCAAGTCACTTAACCCCCATTTCCCTGCAAGAAAGAAAGAGAGAGAGAGAGAGAGAGAGAGAGAGAGAGAGAGAGAGAGAGGAAGGAAGGAAGGAAGGAAGGAAGAATTTGGCCTTCCCCCAGTGCATTCCTCTCACCCCTCAATTTTACCCTAAAGATGTCATCATGGGGCAGCTGGGTGACACAGTGGACGGAGACTCCACCCTGGACCCAGGAGGACCCCAGCCAAGGCCCAGCCTCAGAAACAAGATACTCACCCACTACACAACCCCAGTTCTAAAATTCTGATGAAGTGGATAAAGCACCAGACCTGGAGTCAGGAAGATCCAGGTTCAAATCTCAACTCAAACACTTATGAGCTATACAACCTTGGTCTATAACCCTGAATCCAAGAGCCTTGGAAATAGTGGTTTTCCTCAAACCACTAACAGCCCTTCTTCCAGTTCTGTCCTTATGCTCATTGAGAGGAACAATCACTGTGGAAAACATGGCCTTTTCCTCACTATCATCAACTCTTCATCAAATGACACTCACAGGTCTTCCTTCTTGATCCATTTGTTTGTTCTCAAGGATTTTAATTGAGTTTTTTTCCTCTCAAGATCTTTGCCTTAATTTCTGCTCTACTTGACATCTGAGAGGGCACAGCTGGTCTCAACTGGATTTCAGTGCCCTTTCCTTCAGGAATCAGGGAGCCCTAAACACATTATGGTATTCTGTCCCAATGACCTGTATTCCTTATGTTTTTTGATGAGCACTGCTACATGAAAATACACAAACTAACACCCCTCTCCCACTTAAAAGAAACAAAGAATTTGAAAGCCCCATGAAACAAAAAATGTGAAAGTCACACTTCAAGGAAATGTACAATAAAATTTCCCAGAGGTATTGCAAACAGAGAAAAAGCTGAGGATGAGCAGAAAACACAGGATTCCAATGGAAATGAACCTCAAATTCAATTAATGTAGAAATGAAGAGGATTTTTCAAGTAGCCTGGAAGAAACCCAATGGCAAAAAAAAAAAACCACCCACAAATAAAAACCAGCCAAAAAACCCTCCATCAATCTGAATTATACTTGAGTTCTAATTCAGACAAGAGATGAAAGGATACAGAATACAATATATTCAAAAGTGAAGGAAATTAGCCTAATACCCCAAATTGTCTATCTAGCAGAACTGAACCTATTAGTACCGTCCAGGCCTTCCAGATATTTTCAAGAAAGAGGCTCGATTTAGCTCAAGCCTTTGCTATGTAAACAGTGCATGAAGAAGAAATTTAATGAGGTAAAGTGGAGAGAGACAGAGACAGAGAGACAGAGATCAAGCAGGGATAAATGGAACTGGTCAATGAGGGTCTAGCCCTGATAGCATGAGCAGTAGGCTCCTCCTGTTGCCAACCCATGTGGGAGGGCTCCTGGAAATGAGTGATGACATACATTAGAGAGTCCCTGCCCCCTGGTTCAGGACAAGCATAGGTAATCTATGAATATTTCCTGTCTGCTCACTGCATTGTGAAGAAAAGTGCTTTAACTGGTTGCTAAGCCGGAACTAAAAAAGGCTCCAATGGAGAAGTCAATGGCGGAAGTCAATCAGTCAATAAGGATTTATTAAGTGCCTATTGGGGTGTTCAGGATGAACACCTCTAGTGTGAGGGCTTGCCAAGCCCTTTTCATGGCTGCTTATCCACCTTTGGTGTCCATCTGTCCCTTAACTCTCACCTATGACTCTAAGAAGCTGTAGGAAGTGCAGTGGCCATACCCTGGTAAAACCTTCTCAGGAGATGAGCTAAACAAGGTAACTGGGCAGCTAGATGGCATAGTGGATAAAGCACTGGCCCTGGATTCAGGAGGACCTGAGTTCAAATCCAGCCTCAGACACTTGACACTTGCTAGCTGTGTGACCCTGGGCAAGTCGCTTAACCCTCATTGCCCTGCAAAAAAACCAAAACAAACAAAACAAAAAAACAAGGTAACTGATGGGACTCAAACATGTCAGTGAGGTAGGTGATGTCTATACCAAGCATTTGAAGACTGGTGGAAAGGGCAGATGAGAGCAACTTGTTCCAAGTGCCATGAAGATGGCTAAAGTAGGTGTTGTGGAGTACTCAGAGCTTGGCTAGATATTGAAGACACCAAGGTTATCCACTACGTCCCTGGCCATTGCAAGTTATCTTGATTTTTTGTCTTACCACTGGATTTCAATGACTCTGGAAGAGGGAGTAAGGCTGATGACCTGGTGCAACTCTGCCTCACTTACATCTAATTTATGCATGAGTCAAGACATCACCCATGATGTCACTGGTCCTCTTCAAAAAGAAAGACAAACAATAATAAGTGCCTACTATAGGTCAGCCACTGTGCTAAGTACTGGAGACACAGATTGGCAAAAGATGGCCCCTGTCCTTGAGTACTAACACTCTTTCCACTCCACCACTCTACTGTTTCTCTTCCTTGGTCAATGATTAACTCTACTAATTAGTGGGAAGGGAGTAGAGCACCATTTAGGGGGCATAGAAATGGTTTCAGGGAGGGTGAGGGAGGGACAAAGAGAGCCTAAGTGAGTGAGAAGGCACAGTCTCCCTAGGAGAGGAGTGAGCCAGATTCCAAGTGTTATCTTTTCATGTTGTTCTCAAACCATATTTAGATAACTCATGAAGATGTTAATATCTTACATGGGCATACACTTTTTACACAAGGAAGATAAGATCTTAAATCAAGATGTAGGGAGTACTTTTCCCACTGAGATCAGTGACCAGTAGGAAAATAATCCATTGAAGATCATGCCATAGGTCTTACTTAGAGTAATAAAGAACCTAAAAAGTCATGTAATCCACCACTTAAATGAAACTTGAATTAATTCCCTTCATAACATCACATATGAATGTTCATCCTATCTCTTATCCTCCAGTGAGGGGAATTTCATTACCTACAAAAGCTGCCCATTTCATTTTTGTTCAAGGAAGAGTAGCATGTAAAATAGAAAGAGCACTTGCTCTGAAGTCAGAGGACCTGGGTTCAAGTCTAACCTCTGATACTTAAAATGTGATCTTGGGTCAGTCACTTAACTTTCCCAAACCTCAGTTTCCCCACCCATAAAATGAAAGGATCGGACTATCTGTACTCTGAGGTCCCTTCTGCCTCTACATCTGGGATCCTATGATCTTATATGAACTCTGTTTATTAGGATGTTTGTCATAATATTATAAACATTTGCATTTTTATAATCCTTCAAGTCTGGGAGTCAGAAGACTTGGGTTTTAAATGCATCTTACCCACTTCTTTCTAGGCTTCAGTTTCCTCATCTATATATAACCCAGTAGAATTTTGCCTTGTCTTTGTGCCTTTCTTGATCTCCCCCAAAGCCCTAACAATTCAGAGGCAGACAATATGATAGAACAAATTCTGAGACTTTTCTACCATAAAGGGCCCACTCTTGGGGTCTTCCCTTGTGGTTATTGTTGTTGTTGTTGTTGAGTCATTCGGTCATGTCCAACTTTTCATGACCCCATTGACCCCTTCTATCCTCTATTTCTTTTTACTTATTTATTTATTTGTTTGTTTTTGTAGGGCAATGAGGGTTAAGTGACTTGCCCAGAGTCACACAGCTAGTGTCAAGTGTCTGAATCTGGATTTGAACTCAGGTCCTCCTGAATCCAGGGCTGGTGCTTTATCTGCTGTGCCACCTAGCTGCCCTATTCTCTATTTCTTGAAGTCTGTACAAGTTCATTGTTTCCATGATACTATCTATCTCATCCTCTGCCATGCCCTTTTCCTTTTTCCTTCAATCTTCCCCAACATCAGGGTCTTTTCCAGTGAGTCCCATCTTCTTATTATGTGGCCAAAGTATTTAAGCTTCAACTTCAGTTTTGAACTTTCCAGTAAATAGCCTGAATTAATTTCTTTAAGTATTGACTAATTTGACCTCGCTGTCCAAGAGATTCTCAAAAGTCTTCTCTAGCACAATTCAAAAAATATCAGTTTTGTGTTGCTCAGATTTTCTTACAGCCCAACTCTCATAGCCATATATAGCTACTGGAAAAACCATAGCTTTGACTATACAGACCTTTGTCAGCAAGGTTATACCTCTGCTTTTTATTTTATCATTTTATTTATTTATTATTTATTTTGGTTGTTTTTTTGTTTTTGCAGGGCAATGAGGGTTAAGTGATTTGCTTAGGGTCACACAGCTAGTAAGTATCAAGTATCTGAGGCTGGATTTGAACTCTGGTCCTCCTGAATCCAGCGCCAGTGCTTTATCCACTGCACCACCTAGGTGCCCTCATGCCTCTGTTTTTTAGTAGGCTCTCCAGATTTGCCACAGCTTTCCTTCCAAGGAGTAAGTGTTCTTTAATTTCATGGCTGCAGTCATTGCAGTGATCTTTGAGCCCAAGAATATAAAACCCCAAACTGCTTCGATTTCTTCTCCCTCTATTTGCCAGAAAGTGATGGGACCAGTTGCCAAGAAGCTTCTTAATTCCTTTTCACTTTCTGCCATAGAGATCTATTACAGAGAGAGGATAATTATAATATATGACCTCTTTTGGGTGGGGGGGTCCATATGAAGTTGAGATATCACTAGCACAGCAGTAATATGGCATGCCCATCAGACCACACCCAACTAAGTCCAAATTCAAGGGGAGATTACATGATTATTAGTCATCCAGAGTATGATATAGACTGAGATGTAATGAATCCAGCCTAGTGACAAGATTGGGTAAGGAGGCAAGAATCCTTGCTTCTCTTAGGTAGTTATGTGACATAGTGAATAGAAAGATGAATATGGAGTCAAGATGACTTGAATTCAAATCTAGCCTCAGAAATGTATAAGGTGTGTGATCCTGGACAAGTCACTTAATCTCTCTTTGCCTCAGTTTCCTTATCTGTAAAACCTCTCAGGATTTTTAGGTGGTAATGCTTGCAAGCTCTATTAAATAGTAGCTATTTTTATTATAATAGAGTTTTGTCAGGATAACTCCCTGGTCATAACAAACACTCTTTTTCAACAACGCAAAAGGTGACTCTACACATGGCACCAGATAGTCAATATAGAAATCAGATAAAACAAGACCTAGATCTGAATGTAGCTTGGATCACGAGCTTTTTAATGCAATATTCAGACTTAAATTGAAAAGTAGGGAAAACCATCAGACCCTATAGGCATGACCTAAATAACATCTTTTCTGAATAGGAGGTGGAGGTGACAAATAGATTTAGGGGCTTAGATCTGATAGATAGAGTACCTGAAGAAGTATGGACAAAGGTTCACAATAATGTACAGGAGGCAGCAACAAAACAACTTTTTTTTAACAACAAAAAAAACTTTTTAAAGAAAAAGAACAAGAAAGCAAAATGGCTGACTGATGAGACTTTACAAATAGCTGAAGAAAGAAGGAAAGTAAAATGTAAAAGAGAAAAGCAAACATATACCCAACCTAATGCAAACTTCCAGAGAATAGCAAGGAGAGATAAGGTTTTCTTAAACGAGCAATGCAAAGAAATAGAAGAAAAGAATAGAATGGGAAAGACAAGAGATCTCTTTAAGAAAATGAGAGATATCAAGGGTAAGTTTCGTGTAAAAATGGGCATGATAAAAGTCAAAAAATGGTAGAGGTATAAAAAAAGCAGAAGAAATTAAGAAGAGATGGCAAGAATATACAAAAGGGAGTAGCTAGGTGGTACAGTGGATAAAGCACTGGTCCTGGATTCAGAAGGACCTTAGTTCAAATCTGGCCTCAGGCAAGTCACTTAACCCTCATTGCCCCACAAAAAAAAAAATTAAAATAAAAAATAAAAAAGAACTATACAAGAAAGATCTTAACATCACTAATAGATGCTATGGTTGCTGTCGTAGAGTCAGACATAATGGAGAATGAAGTCAAGTTGGCCTTAGGAAGCCTTATTAACAATAAGGCTAGGGGGCAGCTAGGTGGCGCAGTGGATAGAGCACCGGCCCTGGAGTCAGGAGTACCTGAGTTCAAATCCGGCCACAGACACTTAACACTTACTAGCTGTGTGACCCTGGGCAAGTCACTTAACCCCAATTGCCTCACTAAAAAAAAAAACACACACACAAAAAAAACCCCAATAAGGCTAGTAGTGATGGGATTCCAGCTGAACTACTTAAAAGCCTACAAGATGATGATATTAAAGTGCTGCACTTAACATGCCAGCAAATTTGGAAAACACAACAGTGGGCATGAGATTGGAAAAGATAAGCTTATGTTTCAATCCTAAAGAAGAGCAATGCCAAGGAATGTTCAAATAACAGAACAATTGTGCTCATTTTACACACCAGCAAGGTTATGCTTAAGATTCCATGAGGCTTCAGCAATATAGAAACTAAGAATTACCAGAAGTGCAGCTGGTTTTCAAAGAGGCAGAGGAACCAGAGACCAAATTGCCAATATTCACTGGATTATGGAGAAAGCAAGGAAGTTGCAGAAAAATATCTACTTCTGCTTCATTGACTACTCTAAAGCCTTTGACTGTGTGGACCACAACAAAATGTGGCAAATCCTCAGAGATGGGAGTACCAGTCTCCTGAGGAACCAGTATGTAAATCAATAAGCAATAGTTAGAACTGAACATGGAACAACTTGTTTAAGATTGGAAAAGGAGTATGACAAGGCTGCATATTGTCACCTGATTTATTTTACTTATATGCAAAGTACATTATGTGAAATGCCAGGCTGGAGGAATCAAAAACTGGAATTAAGGTTTCAATGAGAAATATCAACAATCTCAGATATGCAGATGATACCACTCTGATGGCAAAAAGTGAAGAGGAAATAAGAAGTATCTTGATGTGGATAAAAGAGGGGAGTATAAAAGCCATCTTAAAGCTTAACATGAAAACAAAACAAAACTAAGACCTTAGCAACTGGTCCCATCACATCCTGGCAATTAGAGGGAGAAGAAATGGAAGGAGTGTCATATTTTATTTTCTTAGACTCAAAGAGGTGGATGGATGGATGGAGACAGACAGACAGAAAGACATACATACTTACTGCAGCCATGAAATTCCTTGGAAGGAAAGGTATGGCAAATCTGGACAGTATACTAAAAAGAAGAGACATCACCTAGCTGACAAAGGTCTACATAGTCAAAGCTATGGTTTTTCCAGTAACAATGTATGGCTATTAAAAAACAAAACAAAACAAAACAAAAAACAACAATGTATGGCTATGAGACTTGGACTGTAAGGAAACCCGAGCAACACAAAATTAATGCTTTTTGAATTATGCTGGAGAAGACTTTTGAGAACTCTTTGGACAGCAAGGAGGTCAAATCAGTCAATACTTAAAGAAATTAATTCAGACTATTCACTGGAAGGTCAAATACCGAAGCTGAAGCTTAAAAACTCTGGCCATATTTGAGAAGATGGGACTCATTGGAAAAAAGCCTGATATTGGGAAAGATAGAAGACAAAAGGAAAAGGGGATGGCAGAGGATGAGATAGACAGTGTCATGGAAACAAGGAATATGAACTTGTACAGACTTCAAGAGATAGTGGAGGATAGAAGAGCCTGAAATGATATGGTCCATGGGGTCATGAAGAGTCAAACATGACTGAACAAATTAACAACAACATTTTTACTATCTGCCTTTCTTTGTCTTAGAGAAATGCTTCAAGAGTCCTGTTTTGTATAAATAAAACCAATGTAGCCAAGGAAAGCAGAAAATTAGGGGAAACAATTTTCTCAGATAAAAGTCTCATATCTCAAATATACAGAGAACTTTGTCAAATTTATAAGAATATGATTCATTCTCCAATTGATAAATGGTCAAAAGATTTGAACAGGCCATTTTTCTATGAAGAAATAAAAACTATGTATACATAAAATGCTCTAAATCATTATCGAATAGAGAAATGCAAATTAAAATAACTCATACCTATCTGATTGGCTAAAATGATAGAAGGGGAACATAACATATGTTGGAGAGGACATAGAAAAATTGGGAAATTAATATACTGTTAGTGAAACCATGAACTAATCCAATCATTTTGGAGAGCAACCTGGAATTCTGCCCAAAGAGTGAAAAAAACATACATATCTTTTGTCCCAGCAACAACACCATTAACTGTTTCCCAAGGTGTTCAGGGATAAAGGAAAAGAACCTATGTGTTCTAAAATATTTATAGCAGCTCCCTTTGTAGTGGCAAAGAACTGAAAATTGAGGGAATGCCCATCAATTTGGGAATGGCTAAACAAGTTGTTGTATATAATCATGATGGGATACTACTATGCTGTCAGAAATGATGAGCTGGTTGATTTTAGAAAAATATGTTAGGATTTGCATGAAATAATGAAAAATGAAGTGAGCAGAACTAAAAGAATGTTGTATACAGTAAAAGTAATGTTGTTGTTAAGGGCTAAAATTCTTGCTAAACTGTCTAAAATATCTAATGAGTGGTCGCCAATAAATTATAAGCTTTAGCAAGAATTAGACTTTTAAGCATTTATTAAGGAGAATAAGAATTTGGTAAAGAGAGAGAAAGGCCTAGATTCCTATCTATTAAAGGGAGAGCACATTTCTAGCTCCGCTCTCCACCAGAGTCCAAAGGAAAGAGAGCCCGAGACCGAGCGCCAGTCTCTTCCTTCCTCCTCCCACTAGCCTGCGTCACTTCCTGACGCCAAAGAAAAGACTCCTGGTCTTGCCCTCAAAGACCTTCGCTTCATGGAAGGAACTCTTCTACAGTAAGTCTCCAGTAGGTGGCGTTATTCCAATCGTTACATTGTTTGATCATGGTCCTCAGGTAGTCCAATTATTCGTAGTTTGTCCTTCCTGGATCTATTTCCAGGTTTGTTGTTTTTCTGAAGAGGTATTTAAAATTTTCTTCTACTTTTATATTCTTTTGATTCTTCTTTACTTCTTCCTGTTGTCTCATTGAGTCATTAACTTCCATCTGCCCAACTCTAATTCTTTTTTTTTTTTGTGAGGTAATTGGGGTTAAGTGACTTGCCCAGGGTCACACAGCTAGTAAGTGTTAAGTGTCTGAGGCTGGATTTGAACTTAGGTCCTCCTGACTCCAGGGTCAGTGTTCTATCTACTGCGCCACCTAGCTGCCCCCAATTCTAATTATTATTTTTTAAAATTATTATTATTTTATTTTTGGTGAGGCAATGGGGGTTAAGTGACTTGCCCAGGGTCACACAGCTAGTAAGTGTCAGGTGTCTGAGGCCGGATTTGAACTTAGGTCCTCCTGAATCCAGGGCCGGTGCTTTATCCATTGAGCCGCCTAGCTGCCCCCCAATTCTAATTCTTAAGGAATTATTTTCCCCAGTCAGCTTTTGCACCTCCTTTTCCATTTGGCCAATTGCATTTTTTAATGAGTTGTTTTACTCAATCAATTTTGTCCTTTTTCCAAGCTATTGACTCTCTCTTGCATAACTCTCATTTATTTCCTCAATTTTTCTTCTATCTCTCTTATTTGGTTTATAAAATCTTTTTTGAGATCTTCCAAGTGGGCTTTTTGGTCTCACAACTAATTCGTCTTCCCCTTTAAGGCTTCACATGTAGGAGTTTTATCATTGTTGTCCTCCTCAGAGTTTATGTTTTGATCCTCCCTGTCGCCATAATAATTGTCAATGGTGAGGGTTCTTTTGTGTTTCTTATTTATATTTTAGCCTTTTTTGTGCCTTTTAAGGCTGACTTCTGCTCCTGGGGTACAACATGCACTGTCCCAAACTTCTTTTGCTGGGGGCCAGGGGTCAGGGGCCAGGTTACCAGCTTTCGGCTCTGAAGTGTCAGCAGCTTGCAGTTGGGTCTGTTGGATAGCCGATATCCCAGTTGGCAGATTACCTCCAGCATTGGGGCTAGAGGCCTCACAACTATCCCACTGTGCCACTAGCTTGCTTAATTAGGACCAAGGGTCCTCAACTGCTGATCTGTGTTGTGACTAAGAGCCTTTTGCTGGCTTGCCTGACATCCTCTTTGCTGAGCTGTGCTTGCCTTTTACACAGATGAGACAGACCTTTCCTGAGATCTTCTGGGTTATCTTAAGTTGAAAGTTTGTTTCACTCTGGTTTTTATTTGGCAGGTTTTGCAGTGCTAGAATCTGTTGAGAGGCTTAATTTAATGTTGTTTCTGAAGGAAATTTGGGAGAGCTCAGGAAGCTTCCTGGTTTCACTCTGCCATCTTGGCTCTAGTAATGTTGTTTGAAGAATAACTTTGAATAACCAAGTCATTCTGAGAATTATTAATATTCAAATCAACCATGAAGGACCTATGAAGATACTATATACCTCCAGAGAAAGAACTGATATATATATATATATATATATATATGCACAGTATGATTTTACATATATTTATAAATCTGGATCAAATGGTGGCCTTCTCTAGTGCAAAGTTGGGAGGAAGGGAGACAATTTGGAACTTAAAATGTAACAAAAAAAATATTTCTTTTAAAAACTGAGAGGAAAGATTTCTTCCCTCTCCCAATTTCTATTTGTTACAGAAGTTCTTGAGGAATTTCCCAGAACAGAAGAACAGGTGACAAAAGGGGAGAGAAAGAATAAGGTAAGGATGTCTATGTTAGCCAGAGTAACATAGCTACAAGGCATAAGAGAGTGTATATATCTTAATTTCACTTCAATTTCATGTGCATTAAATTATTCATGGTTTACAGGTAGTCCAATGATTTTCAAATTATCTCTCCTGGATCTATTTTCCAGGTCAGCTGTTTTTCCAAGGAAATATTTCATATCGCCTTCTATTTTTTTATTCAATTGGATTTGCTTTACTGTGTCTTGGTTTCTCATAAAGTCATTAGCTTTCATTTGTTCAATCCTAACTCTTAGGCAATTATTTTCTTCAGAGAACTTTTGTATCTCCTTTCCCATTTGGCTTTTCAAAGTGTTGACTTTTTTCTCATGACTCTCCTGCATCACTCTCATTTCTCTTTCCATTCTTTCCTCCACCTCTCTAAATCTTCCTTCTATCTCTCCTACTTTCTCTTCAAACTCCCTTTTGAGTTCTTCCATAGCATGAGACCAATTCATATTTTTCTTGGAAGCTTTGGATGTTGGAGCTTTGACTTTGTTATTATCTTCTTCTGAGGGTGTATTCTGGTCTACTTCACCCCCCAAAAAGCTTTCTATAGTCCACTGCTTTCTTTGTCTACTCATCTCAACCCAGAAACAGATGTCTGATTGAAATCTGATTCTCTATGGTCAGAAGCTTGGCATACCTGTGCCCCTCCCCCACTGTGCCACCACCACTCAATTCAGCCCACTGATTTAGAACCAGAGCACTTTGCCCCAAATCCAGCAGAGACTACAGCCCCTTCAACCTGGCCAAACATTGAACACCCTCACCAGTCTGCAAGCCAAGCCTCAGAAGAAGCAGTTGGTGTTGAAGACTCCAAGGTGCTAGAGACGTGGTCTGTTCCTGGCTGGGTCCGGACCAGGCACCGAGTTCCTCTCTTAGCCCAATCAGCAGGTAATCCCAGTTGCAGTCTTTGGCTGGAAAATAGTCTCACTCTGTTCTTATGTGAGTTAGGCTGCTCTGGGGAGGTTTTATGGCATTAATTGGGAGTGAGTGGATGGGTTTATTGGGAGCTTGTGGGAGTCACAGTCTCTCCTCCATCTTGGCTCTGCCTCCCCCTGCATTAAATTATAATGACCTATATGCTGCTTGTCTGAATCCCAGGATACAGAAGAGAAATAAATTTAGAGAGCATATTATTCCAAGGAAATGGGAATGGAGCCAAAATAATTGCATTTATTATTTTTATATATGTAAGTTTAAAAAATTTTATTGCTTTTTTTGTTTTTATATCATCTGCATTTCCTCCTTTATCCATCTCCTTCCCCCTTTGAGAACCATCTCTTATAACAAAGAATTTTTGGCATTTATATAATTTAAAATTTTTAATTATTCATTCCTTAGATTTTGTACTTGGGAAACCATAGTACATTCAAGAAGACAGCCACTTTCTTTTTTTTCTCCAAGAACAAATTTGATGTTTTTTCTTCAAATCTGCCCCTCCTTTTCTATTTCCATCAGTATTTACAGCAACCATTTTGTTTGAAAACTTGGTATAATTTTTAGCCATTTAACACTAAAAATGTTTTTAACATTAAATTTTTAATTTTGAGTTCCAAATTTTCTTTCCCTCCAGTCCCTCCCTCCCTCATTGAGAAGAAAACAATATATCAATTATACATGTGAAATCATGCAAAAAATCTTTCTACATTAACCTATTGCAAAAAAAAAAATTAAAATAAAATAATGTTTCACTCTGTACTCAGAATTCATCAGTTCTGGGAGAGCCACTTTCAAGGGTAGAGTGAAAGACAAAACAAACAAAAAAACAGGGGCAGTGAGCCATTAGTGGGAGAATATAACCTTTAATCACCCTCTTGTGGCCATGGAAGGTAATGCAGTCTACTGAAGCCTCCATAGTCTTACTTGGTCCAACCAGGAAACATTCAAGTGGAGAGCAAGATATCGCTTTCTGTGACCTCTAGATGGCGCAGTGGATAAAGCACTGGCCCTGGATTCAGGAGGACCTGAGTTCAAATTGGGCCTCAGGCACTTGACACTTATTAGCTGTGTGACCCTGGGCAAGTCACTTAACCTTCATTGCCCTGCCCCCCCCCCAAAAAAAAATCTCTTGACTAAATTTTAATCCATGTGACAATTGTTTTGTTGTTGTAGTAGTTGGTGGTGGTGGTAGTCCTTTGTTCTGGAAGAGGCGATGTCATGACTTACAATGAATTGGATTTAAGTAAGGAAGGGATGTACAAGGTCACACCAACCTCACTCTCTCCTCCTGACCCATCTGGATCCAGTGACAAAAATATACAACAGGGGGGTAGCTAGGTGGTGCAGTGGATAGAGCACTGGCCCTGGATTCAGGAGGACCTGAGTTCAAATCTGGCCTCAGACACTTGACATTTACTAGCTGTGTGACCCTAGGCAAGTCACTTAACCCCACTTGCCTCACCAAAAAAAGAAGAAGAAGAAGAAGAAGAAGAAGAAGAAGAAGAAGAAGAAGAAGAAGAAGAAAGAAATAATTTAGGGGCAGCTAGGTGGCACAGTGGATAGAGCACCAGCCCTGGATTCAGGAGTACCTGAGTTCAAATCTGGCCTCAGACACTTAACACTTACTAGCTGTGTGACCCTGGGCAAGTCACTTAACCCCAATTGCCTCACCAAATTAAAAAAAAATTTAAAAAAATATAAAAATATATATAAATGTATTATATATTATATATAAAAATATAAAATATATATTATATATAATCATATATATATATAGAAACTCTTTGTGGTGGCTAAGAATTGGAAATCAAGGAATGTCCATCAATTGGGGAATGAATGAAGAAGCTGTGGTATATGATTGTAATGGAATATTATTGTACTATAAGAAATGAAAAGTAGGATAATTCCAGAAAAACCTGGAAAGACTCATATGAACTGATGTATAGTGAAGTGAGCAGAACTGGGAGGACATTGTACATAGTGACAGCAGTATTGTTCTATGAGCAATTGTGAATGACTTAACCACTCTCAGCAAAACAATGATCCAAGATAATCCCAAGGGACTAATGATAAAGCATGCTATCCACTCCCAGAGAAAGAACTGATATTGATTGAACACAGAAAAAAAAGAGCACTTGTGGATTGTACAAATATAACCTATATCAGATTGGTTGCTGTCTTGTGGAGTGGGGAGGAAAGGGAGGGAGCTCTAAATCTTATGAAAATGAATGTTGAAAACTACCTTTACAAGTAACTGGATAAAATAAAATAAATGTTTTTTACAAAAAAAAAAAATAGAAGTCCAAGTCATAGGATGGATGGAGACAAACTATCTCCTTGGACAGCCTGTTCTGTTTCTTTTTAAACTTCTAAGTGTTAAGAAAGTTTTCCTTACACTGAGCCAAAAGGAGCATTCTTCTGTAATGTTAACCTGTCCTCCAGATTGTTGTTTTTTTCTTTTTGTAAAAAGCTTAATTTATCGTCTGTGTGACAATCCTTCACAATGAACTAAGTGCTTATTAAAAGAAGTTAGCTTTCATGTCCATCCCCAAGTGTTTTCCTCTCCAGGCTAAACATTCCTGTCTCAACTAATCATTACACGGAATGGCCTCCTATATTTTCAATATCCTGCTTGCCCCACTCTGGGAAAACTTGAATTTGTCAATGACCCCAAAGGTAGCACCCCTAACTAGACACAAAATTCCAAATATAGACAAATTAGGGCAGGCTACATATGTACAAGCAATGGCTAAAAGTGCAGAGGTAGATTCATGCTTGATGTGTAAGACAAAACTTCCTAACAATTCTAACTCAAGAACTGCCTTGGGTGGTAAATTTCCCTTCATTAGGGTTCTTAGAGAAGAGGCTTGCTAGTTAAAATTTCTCTTTAGTTGTGGATTTTATAATAAGGCCTCTGAGATCCCTTACAACAAATTCACTTGTTCTTAATGTTGTACATCTATTGATGTGGTCTACACTCACATTAGTCTTCTTTGTCCTGCAATATTATACAGTAAATGCCATTGAATTGACAGGCTGCTAAAACCCCTAGGCAATTAGGAACCAGATTATATGGAAGGCATTGAAAATGAAGTTGAAGGGGGCAGCTAGGTGGCACAATGGATAGAGCACCGGCCCTGGAGTCAAGAGGACCTGAGTTCAAATCCAGCCTCAGACACTTGACACTTACTAGCTATGTGACCCTGGGCAAGTCACTTAACCCTCATTGCCCAACCAAAAAAGAAAAAGAAAGAAAATGAAGTTGAAGAGTTTGGGGTTTTATCCTACAGACAAAGGGAATGTACTAAAAGTTTTGAGCAGAGGCCAATATTTGCCAAAGAAGATGATATTAGAGGGAGACAGAACTATTAGGAAACAACTTTATTTTAATTTATTATTTTATTTTTCCCCTTACATGTAAAAACAATTTTTAACATCTATTTTTTTTTGCGGGGCAATGGGGGGTTAAGTGACTTGCCCAGGGTCACACAGCTAGTAAGTGTCAAGTGTCTGAGGCTGGATTTGAACTCAGGAACTCCTGAATCCAGGGCCGGTGCTCTATCCACTGCACCACCTAGCTGCCCCTTTAACATCTATTTTTAAAAGTTTGAGTTTGAAATTCTCCTCCTTCCTCTCTCCCCTTCCCTTTGAGAAGGCAAGAAATTAAATATAGGTTATACATGTGTAGTCATGAAAATATTTCAATATTAGTCAGGTTGTGAAAGAAAATAGACCAAAAAAATAAAGTAAAAAAAAATATGCTTCAATCTGTATTCAGACATCATCAGTTCTTTCTCTGGGGATGGATATGCCCTTCAGAACTGTCTTGGATCATTGTATTGCTGAGAATAGCTAAGTCATTCATATCTTATCATCCCAAAACATTGCTGTTACTTTGTACACAGTACATTTCACTTTGCATCAGCTCATCTAAGTGTTTCCAGGTTTTTCTGAAAGCATCCTGCTCATCATTTGTTATAGCACAATAGTATTTCATTATAATCCCATACCACAATTTGTTCAGCCATTCCCCAATTAATGGGCATCCCCTCGCTTTCCAATTCTTTTTCACCAGAAAAGAACTGCTATAAATACTTTTGTACTTATAGGTTCTTTTCCTTTTTGTTTTTTATTTTCTTTTTTATATATATATACAGACCTAGTAGTGGTATTGTTACGTCAAAGAGTATGCATGGTTTTATAGCCTTTTGAGCATAGTTCCAAATTGTTCTACAGAATGGTTGAACCAATTCAACTCATTTACAACTCCACCAACAATCTCTCATTTTCCCCACGTTTCCTCCAATATTTGTAATTGTCCTCTTCTGTTCTATTAGCCAATCTAATAAGTATGAGGTAGTACCCCAGAATTGTTTTGATTTCCATCTCTCCAATCAATAGTGCATTATAGCATCTTTTAAAATATGGCTATAGATAGCTTTGATTACTTCATCTGAAAACTTCATATCTTTTGATCATTTATCAATGGGGAATGGCTCTTATTTTTATAAATTTGACTCAGTTCTCTATATGTTTGAGAAATGAAGCCTTTATCAGAGAAACTTGCTTCAATTTTTTTCACAGTTACTATTGCTAACTGTATTTCCATCCATCCTATTCCCTCCCCCTGCGACTTATTCTATTTTTTTTCCTTTCACTCTGTCCCTCTTCAAAAGTATTTTGCTTCTGACTACCCCTTTCCTTAATGTGCCCTCCTACTTTCCTGCAGGGTAAGATAGATTTTATACTCAATTGAGTGCGTTTTATTCACTCTTTGAGTCAGTTCTGATAAGAGTAAGGTTCACTCACTCCCCCTTACCTCCTCCACCTTCCCTTCCACTGTATAAGCTTTTTTTTTGCTTCTTTTATGTGAAAGGAACCAACTGTAATAATTCAGATATAAAATGAAGGGGTTAGACCCAGGATTGTTAGTAGTAGGAATGGAGAGGAGGGTGGGGAGACAAGCATATTTATTAAGTGTCTACAATGCACTGAGACATTATGCTAATTGAGTTCTATACATGTCATTTGATTGGTTCTTTTCCTCCAAGGCCCCTTTTTTGATTCAGTGCTCAAAGCCCATGGAAAAAAGACCATAGGGCAAGATGGATGCATCATCCTATTCCTCCATGATAATAAAAAGAGAAAGACAAATGACCTTCTCAAAAATAATAACAGAGTCAACTTCTCATTCTTTGAGCAAAGTTTAACTGGAACAAATTTGTAATCCATACGTAGTTGGCTTCTTCAAACCATCCAGCTTGCCTCTGGATCCCAAACCCGTCTTATGAGTCAGCAAGAATGTCCCTAATGGAGGTTTTGATATAGCCCAAATTTAAACGGAATAGTAACAGGTTTATTTTGCATGTATATGTAAAGTACTTTGTAGATGATAAAGTCTATATCATAAATGATACTGTTATTAAAGGAGTTCAAGAGTTATTCTTCCAACTATAGATTCAGGATACAGTACAGACCCCCCCAAAAAATTCCCCTTATTTTAGGTTAGGAAAGGATCTTTAAGAAATCCTGCATGAAGTCCCTTTCCTTTCGATTTCAGAGGGCCCTGAGGCAGAGCCAAGATGGCAGAGAGAAGCCAGAAAGTTGTTTGAGCTCTCCCAAATTTCCCTTGGAAAAAAAATATTGAATCAAGCCTCTAAATGAATTTTAAAGCTACAAAACTAAGAAAAAATGGAGTGAAACAATGTGCCAGCTTAAGATAACTTAGAAGGATTTTAGGAAAGGTCTGTCTCACTTGGGTAAAAGGGCAGCACAGGAGGTGTCTGGGTAAACCAGCTGGAGGCACTTAGCCATAACACAGATCAACAGTTGAGGCCTCTTAGTCATAGCTCAATAGACTAATGGCACACCAGGTTAGTTGTGAGGCTCCCAGTTGCAATGTAAAAGGCAATCTTTCCAGATGGGGTATCCACTACACATCAGGTGCAGCTAGACTGGGACATCCCAGTGCAGTAAATAAGTTACAAGTGGCTGAGGCCTCAAAGCAGAAAGTCAGTGATCAGACCCCTGGCCCCCAGCAAAAGAAACTTGGGACAGTGCACCCTGTGCCCCAGGAGCAGAGCTCAACTTTAAAAGGCATGAAATAGGCTAAAATCTGAGTAAGAAACAGAAAATATTTGAAAGCAATTTGGAACTATGCCCAAAGGGTTATAAAGCTGTGACCCTTTGACCCAGCAATACCACTATTAGGTCTTTTTCCCAAAGAGATCATGAAAACGGGAAAAGGACCCACATATACAAAAATATTTATAGATGCTTTTTTTGTGGTGGCAAGGAATTGGAAATTGAGGGGATGCCCAGCAATTGGGGAATGCTCTGAACAAGTTGTGGCATATGAATGTAATGGAATACTATTGTGCTGTAAGAAACGATGAGCAGGCAGATTTCAGAGAAACCTGGAAGGACTTTCATAAATTGATACTGAGTGAGATGAGCAAAACCAGGAGAACATTGTGTGTTGACCAACTGTGATAGACTTGACTCTTCTCAGCAATACAGTGGTCCAAGATAGTTCCAAAGGACTCAGAGAAAATGCTCTCCAAATCCAGAAAAAAAGAACTGTGGAATCTAGATGCAGATTGAACCATACTATTTCTTTTTTTCTTTTTTTGAGGTTTTTTCCTTTTGCTCTGATTCTTCTTTCACAGCATGACTAATGCAGAAATATGTTTAATGTGATTATACATATATAACCTATATCAGATTGCTTGCTGTCTTGGGGCGGGGAGGAGTGGGAGGAGAAAAATTTGAAACTAGAAATCTTATGAAAACAAATGTTGAAAACTATCTCTACATATAACTAGAAAATACTAAAATACTTTTATGAATTAAAAAAAGGAAACAGAAAATAACTAACATCATCATAAGCTACTGTGACAACAAAGACCAAAACACAAACCCAGAAGAGAGCAATATTGTCAAAATGCCTACATGCAAAGTCTCAAAGGGGAAGATGAATTGGTCTCAAGACCAAAAAGTCTTCTTGGAAGAGCTCAAAAAGGATTTTACAAGTGAAAGAAGAGAGGTAGATGAAAAATTGGGAAAAGAAATGAGTTATGCAAGAAAGAGTCAATAGCTTGTAAAAAGGACAAAAACTGCCTGAGGAAAACAATTCCTTAAAAAATACAATTGGCCAAATGGAGAAAAAATCCACTGAAGAAAACAACTCCTTAAAAAGTAGAATTGGACAAATGGAAGCTAATGACTCTTTGAAATATCAGGAAGCAATCAAACAGAATTTTTAAAATGTAAAAATAGAAGAAAATGTAAAATACCTCATTGGAAAAACAACAGACCTGGAAAATAGATCCAGGAAAAATTACTGGACCACATGAAAGCCATAATCAAAAAAAGAACCTGGACAGAAAATTTCAGGAAATTATCAAGAATTTCCCCAATATCCTAAAACCAGAGGGTAAAATAGTCATTGAAAGAATCTGCTGATCACCTCCTGAAAGAGATCCCATAATAAAAACTCCAGGGAATATCGTAGCCAAATTCCAGAATTATTGGGTGAAGGAGAAAATGCTGTAAGCAGCCATAAAAACCCAATTTAAATATCAAGGAGCCAACAGTCAGGATTATACAGGACCTGGCAGCTTCAACATTAAAGGATGGGAGGGCTAGGAATATCATATTCCAGAAGGCAGAGGAGTTTGAATTGCAACCAAGAATCAACTACCTAGCAAAACTAAGCATACTCTTTCAGGGGAAAAGAATATTCAATTAAATAAGGGACTTTAAAACTTTCCTGATGAGGGACAGCTAGGTGGCACAGTGGGTAGAGCACCGGCCCTGGAGTCAGGAGGACCTGAGTTCAAATCCGGCCTCAGACACTTAACACTTACTAGCTGTGTGACCCTGGGCAAGTCACTTAACCTCAATTGCCTCACCAAAAAAAAAAAAACCAAAACCCAAAAAAACCCAAACCAAAACAAAACAAAACTTTCCTGATGAAAAGACCAGAACTGAACAGAAAATTCAATCTTCAAACATAAGACTCAAGAGAAGTATAAAAAGGCAAAACGTTATTCAATAAGGTTAGATTTCAGGGGGCAGACAGTACATATACTACTTGTTGCTTGGTAGGGCTTTTATTAAAAACTAGGAGGAAAACCACATCTTGAGAAGTCTAAAAATTATTACATGGTTCCAGTTGAAGTAATTTGACATGTTTTGCCTGAAGAGAAGATGATGAAGAGATATGATAGTTTTCAAATATATGAAATGTTGATTCAAGGAAGAAATTCTCTGCAAAAATTATAGGGAGGCAAACTTCTGCTTAAATCAGGAACAATCAAAGCTGTCCAACAATGAAATGTGTTGTCACAATTAAAACTGACTGTGGACAATGTTAGGGATTTCTCCAATGGAAGGAAAGTTGGACACCTATTTTTCAATCATGTACCATCTTATCTTCTCCACAACACAAATGAATGCCAAGGGCTGAAACCTGAGTTGTGTCATAATTTGGACACCTTGGTCCTGGTCTAGTAAAAGGGAAATTTGCATATATATCCTAGTTATATGTGTGTGTGTGTACACATACACACATACACACACATACACACACATACACACACATATGCATACATATATGTATGTATAAAATATATATATTTATGCATACATACGTTATATACACACACTTTATATATACATATACACACATTTTATACACACACACATATATATATACATATATTAGTATTATCCTAGCATATATCCTAGTATTTTATAATATATATGTATATCCTCATATGTTAATAACTCCCTCTCCCCCATTCCAAGTCAGAGGAAAAGGAGTTCTAAATTAGGAGACAGCTCTGGAGCCAGAACACCTGGCTTCACATCCTGCCCTGGATGTTTGCCCCTGTAAGACCTCAGGTAAGTCATTTAAACACTATTTTTTCATTTGAAAAATGAGAACCTATACAAACTCTGAGGTCTCTTGCAATTCTACAATTGGGATCCAGTTTGTAATGAGGTGCCATCTTAAAGAAGACAAAGGAGGACCTTTGATCTAGAACTGGAAAGGATCCTAGAGGTGATCTAATCTAACTCCCTTCTTCAACATAAGAGATAAGGGATGTCCAGAGAGAGTAAGTGACTTAACTGAACTCATACACTAGTAACAGAAAAGCAAGCACTGGATTCACATGCAAAGTCAACAATCATTTATTAAGCATCTACTAGCACTGCGCTCAAGGCTGGTGATACAAGGAAAACCACCCAGTACTAGCAAAGAGTTGCCTGACCCTCTCTGGCTGAGAGTTCCTGAAGTTGCTGTTACTTCCACTGCCACTGCCACCACTACGGCAGCCACCTCCAAGACCCACTGCTTGTGCTGTTGTTGTACTCCAGGCTGGGCCCCTACCCTGTATTACAGACCTCTCCTACTGACTTCCCAAGTTGCCTTAGGCTGGAAAAATGTTTCACTCTGACCTTTTGTTGGTTCTTCTGCTCCAAAATTTTGATTTGAGGTTTTTTTTTAAGTTATCTGGAAGAGAATGTTGGGAGAGTTCAGCTGGGCCAATACTACACAATCTTGGCTCCACCGCCAGTCTATTTTTTTGATACTATAAAAGATCTCTAATTTCATTAGAATGTGCAATTCCCTACACCCACAAAAACTGAAATCCTTCCAGGATTTCTCATCCTGCTCAATTATTGTTTATATTTTCCCCCAAAATCCTTCATGGGGATTTGCTTGTTATATTACAACCTTATTCTCTATTGTTCTTTTAGGACCTCTTCAGTCCATCAGTTGTCTCCATTTATTCTCTACTCGTTACAATTTATTCTTTAAAAGTCTGAATTGAGTGGCAAGTATAAAAAGGCCACCAAATGTTTCCACCAGATTGTAGACCTCTTCAGCCATTTCCCATTGTTGCCATTTTTTCAGTCCTAACTCCTTCTTTGTGCAAAGCAAATGGCAACATTGGAATAAGTCCAGAAGCTACCTAATATGGTGGTAACTCTGGAAGCATTCATTTTCCAATTCTTTTGGTTTAAAAAGGCTTTGTGTCTTTTTTATACTTTTTCAGTAAATATCTCTAACAGCTAATTGATGTTAATTGGCTAAATGATGTTGAGGAAATATCAATGGGTAATGAAATTGGGGCAGCAATGGCTGATGATTGATATGGAAGGTGGAAAGTGGACACACCAGAATGGACATTATAAGAGGAGTACCCCCTAGTACCTCTTAGGAGTACCCCTAGAATCCTGAGGAGAAAATGTCGACAGTCATAATCAGGGTGACCCAACTTTCTAGTGTGCAGGGTAGGGATATCAAGTCCAGAGTCTCACAGTACAAACATTATGACATATTGCAAGTAAGGCAATAAAATGGCATAAGGGGGCATCACAAGTCATCCTGATTTATGTCTAACCACGGGACTGTGATGACTCTGTTTTTGTTTTTTTGTGGGGCAATGAGTGTGAAGTGACTTGTCCAGGATCACACGGCTAGTAAGTGTCAAGTATCTGAGGCCAGATTTGAACTCAGGTCTTCCTGAATCCAGGGCTGGTGCTTTATCCACTGTACCACCTAGCTGCCCCGATGACTCTGGAGGAGAGTTGAGGCTGATGACTTTGCACAGCTCTGCCTCACTAAAATCATATTCACTTGCAAGTCAAGACATCACCCTTCTGAGGTCATTGGTCCTTTTCAAAAATGAAGGACAGGGGCAGCTAGGTGGCACAGGGGATAGAGCACCAGCCCTGGAGTCAAGAGGACCTGAGTTCAAATTCGGCCTCAGACACTTAACACTTACTAGCTGTGTGACCCTGGGCAAGTCACTTAACCCCAATTGCCTCACTAAAAATAAAAATGAAGGACAAACAACAACAACAAAATGGTATAATTATTTCATATGGATGCATTGAATAGAATAGCAACTAAATACTTAAAGGAAATGTCAACTTCAGTTCAGTGCAAAAAGACCTAAGCAGCAAGGTATTGAAACTGGGAGAATTTAACTCTCCTGTATCAAAACTGGAAAACTCTAACAGAAAGATAAACATGAAGGAAGTTTCAAACTTAATAATAAGGATGATAGCAAGCATTTATATAGTGTGTACTATGTGCCAGGTACTATATTAAGTGCTAGGAACAAAGAAAGGCAAAAACAGTCACTGCTTTCAAGTATTTCCCAGTCTAATGGGGAAGATGATATATAAATAACTATGTATAATTAAGATATATTCAGAATAAATTAGAACATAATCTCAGGGGGAGGGCCCTAGTGTTGAGGGGGAACTGGATTTTATCTGAAAATTAAAGGAAGCCAAGAGGTAGTATGAAGAAGAGCATTCCAGAAATTGGACACAGCCAGTAAAAAGCAGTAACCCATCTCAGCTCCAGAAAGCTGATGATGAAACATATCTCAATACTGGACAGACAGCTGATGAGCCGTAAATACAGATTGAAACTTATGTTTCTAGATATAGGGGGAGAAAAAAGTTTAATATCCTCATCTTGTGAATGATGGAACTGAATCTGGGTGAGGAAATTGAAACCCAGAAAGATTAAGTGACTTGTTTGACATTCGAGAAATAGGATGTGATAGAATAGAGAAAGGAAGAAAAGGGAATAAACATTTTTATGGCTTCTACTAGTACAGCGCTAGGCACTGTACTAAGAGCTTCACAATTTTTATCTCATTTGATAGTCATTCAGTGTCTGAGGCAGGATTTGAACTCAAGTCTTCCTGACTCCAAGCCCAACGCTCAATCCACTGCACTACTCAGCTGTAATGCCACTTACATAGACATCTTAGATTATTCTTATTATTATTATCATCAATACATTCCCTTATATGAAAGGATTGTTCCATCTACTGTATTTATATCTCTAGTACCCAGCAGAGTGACTGGCACATAGCAAACACTTAATAATTGTTTATTGGGGCAGCTAGATGGCACAGTGGATAGAGCACCGGTCCTGGAGTCAGGAGTACCTGAGTTCAAATCCAGCCTCAGACACTTAACACTTACTAGCTGTGTGACCCTGGGCAAGTCACTTAACCCCAATTGCCTCACTAAAAAAAAAAATTGTTTATTGATTGATTAATTGATCAAGAGGCAAGATGATATAGTGGCTAGAGAGAGCTGGTCTCAGGGCCCGAAAGGCCTTGGTTCAAAAGTCTTGCCTTTGACACAGACTATCTTTGTGAGCCTGGTCAAGTCACTTAAATGTTCAATTCTTTAGGCAACGCTAAGATTTTAAGTTGCAGGAAAGGTATCCATCTGCACTGATAAAGAGTTTCCTCACCTGAGAATTCCTTATACTAGTGAAAACAGGGATCCAGTCCCTAACCCTATCTTCTGACACAACAGGTGCTTCCCAATAACAGCCAAACAATCCTTTATGTAGTACATTCCCTGGTGGGGGAGGGGCATGGAGGGGGAAGGGAAAAGATTAACAGCTATTAACAGAAAGGTTGGTACTAGCACTGAGCATTTTCTTTAATCTGAGTTTTGTTGCTTCTCCATATTGTTTATTTGCATAATTGTAGTCACTGTGTATAGTGCTCTTTTGGCCCTCCTTTTCAACCCTGAATCATTTCATATAAATCTTCCCATGTTCTTCTGAATTTTTCATATTTGTCATTCCTTATTATGCAGTAATAATGTATTATATTCATATATTGTGATTTATTCCCAAGTTATTGAGCACATTTTATTTCTAGCTTTTCATTATCACAAATAATGCTAACAACATTTATGTGTGGATATATGCATCCACATTTATATATATATATATATATATATATATACATATACATATACACACATATATACACACATGTGTGTGTGTGTGTGTGTGTGTGTGTGTGTGTGTGTATGAGTAGCTAGGTGGCACACTTGATAGATGCCAGGCCTGGAATCAGGAAGACTCATAGTGATTTCAAATTGAGCCTCAATATTTACCAGCTGTGTGACCCTGGGCAAGTCACTTTTTAACCCTGTCTGCCTCAGTTTCCTCATCTGTAAAATGAGCCATAGAAGGAAATGGAAAACCATTCCAGGATCTCTGCCAAGAAAATCTGAAATGGGGTCACAAAGAGTGAACATGACTAAAATGATTAAACAACAGCAACAAAATATATGTATGTGTGCAGGGTTGTGCTAGTCAATGTTTAACAATTTGCTTTCTGAAAAAAAAAATGCAGGCCATGCTTTTAAGTTTAATCTGCATTATAAACATTTCCTCCATCATTTTCTTAAGTCTAGACAATCAACAAAACAATAAATCAAGCCATGATTTGTAGTATTTGCTGATTTCCAAGGTATAAATGCTCACACTGAAAATTTAACAATCAGCTCTTCTGAGCTGGTAAGAATTAACTCCAGCACACCCTTGTATGTATACATTTTCTTGCTATTAGTAATCGTGTGGGCTGGGTGGGGCAGGGGCATAGTTTCACAAATACAAATTCTGGGTCATGGGGTATTAACAATTTGGTAACCTTTCTTTCATAATTCCAAATTGTTTTCCAAAACAGTTGAACCAATTTAAAACTCTGACAGCAATGAATTAGTGTGACATGGCTGGTTTGGGGTTGCTCCCAAAATCAGAAACCACAAATATGGGTGTGCCTTGGTTTAAAAAACACACACCCATACTCCCCCCCCCCTCCACAACACACACAAATTGGAGTTTACAAAACTTAGGAAATGACTGTTATCAAATAAGTATTTGTTTTACAAGAATATTCACCAAGGCGGTCCTTTAAAAAGTGATCTCCACGACTGCATTTCTCCCAAATTTAATTTACTTGTTTTTAAAGAGCCATTATATAAAGCAAAAGTCCATGTAGACAGTTTGTTTTGTATCACAGTGCATGGTGGGAGGAAAGATTCACGGCAGACAGAACATGTGTTCTCTTCTCCCAGTTTTACCAGATGAATCTCAAATTGTCTCAAGTTCCATTAAAATTAATCTTGTTCATTTTTTAAACTAAAGTTGGGTCTTTCATTCCCAAATCTTAGCCAAGATTGAAAGAGTTTAATATGTCTTCCCCCCAAACCACAAAGCAATTAAAATCAGCCACACTTTTAGTTTTGAAGGGCTAGAATACCATATCTTAGGCAAATCACTTCATCTTTAAACCACAGATTCCTTCCTTTGAAACATTTTTTTATCACTGTCACTTTGCAAAAATTTCTCTTCTCTTCATCCCCTCCTCATAGAACACCTTTTTGTTACAAAGGTGGACAGTAGGGCAGCTAGGTGGCGCAGTGGATAAAGCACCAGCCCTGGATTCAGGAGGACCTGAGTTCAAATCCAGCCTCAAACACTTGACACTTACTAGCTGTGTGACCCTGGGCAAGTCACTTAACCCCCATTGCCCCAACAACAACAAAAAAAAATGTTACAAAGGTGGACAGTTAAGCAATACAGATCAACAACACATCAGCCATGTCGGAAAATGTATGCACCATTCTGACCCTGTCCTCCATTATCTCTCTGCTGACAAATGGGAGTCCTGCTCTGAAGTCACAACTGGCCACTGCGTTGAACAAAATTCTGAAGCTTTTCCAAGTTGCTTTTCTTTGCATTATTGTGATCATCATGTAAAATTATTCTCTTGGTTCTACCTACTTGCCTGTGAATTAGTTTACAAAAGTCTTCCCAGTTTCTCAGGATACTTTATATTCCTTGTTTCATAATAGAATACCATTTATTCTTATACTGTGTGTTCAAACTTTCTCCAATCAATGGGCACCACTCAACTTCCAGTTTTTTCCCTACTATAAGTACGTATATATAGAACCTTTCCTTCTGTCATTGACCTCCTTGGGTTATATGCATAGTTGTAGTATGGTTGGAACAAAAGACATGTACCCCAAAGATGTCATAATAAGTACAGTGAAAGTCAGGATTTTCCTCCTACCTCCAGAGACTTATCTATGAATAAACCACTGGAAAATGTTGTCACCATTTTGTAAGTGAACACGTTATGCAGAACTTCCATGTCTTCTTAAATGCATTTAGATTTAAAATTAGCCACCTTCAGGGGAAGCTAGGTGGTGTAGTGCATAAAGCACCAGCCCTTGATTCAGGAGGACCTTAGTTCAAATCTAGCCTCAGACACCTGACACTAGCTGTGTGACCATGGGAGAGTCATTTAAACTTCATTGCCCTTCCCCCACCCCAAAAAAGCTACTTTCTAATTTGCCCCTTTCTTTCTTTTTTTTTTTTTAAATCATTTTTGTACTTTTTAAGCCCTGGACTGCAAGTCTGGAGGCCTAGATTTTATTCCATTTGATTTAATTCAAGTGCTTGCCATGCAGAATACACTGTGCTAGGAATACAAAGGTAGGATAAGATGCAGTTCCTGCCTTCATAGAGCTTTTAGTCTGCTGAGCAGAGAAAATCCCAACATGGACCATTAGAAAACATAAGAGTGCATTAGAGAAGTGGAAAACTGAGAGTTGTGTGAGTTGTTCTAGACTCCACTGTCCCTGGAGGGGATGTAAATTTTCTTTCTTTTTTTTTTTTGGTAGGGCAATGGGGGTTAAGTGACTTGCCCAGGGTCACACAGCTAGTAAGTGTCAAGTGTCTGAGGCCATATTTGAACTCATGTCCTCCTGAATCCAGGGCCTGGTGCTTTATTCACTACACTACCTACCTGCCCCTAAATTTTCTATTATAATGTAGTTGTCAAGGTAATGGCATATTTAAATAAGGCCTACATTTGCACCTAATTTCAGTTAACAATTAATTATCAGCATTTTCTGCTTAGATTGTCTCTCAGTATCCACAAATAGTTGAATTATTTTTCCTGCTGAGATTGCTGAATTTATTAGAAAGATAAATCAAATACAATAACCTAAAATATACAGTAAAAAAAAAATGAAAAACCATATGTTATGTGGAAATAGGTGGGGGGTTGGGATAGGGGTAGGGGTTCTTAGGAATTCCTCTTTAAAGAATTATAACCTGGGGGCAGCTAGGTGGCAGTGGCTAGAGCACCTGGAGTCAGGAGTACCTGAGTTCAGGTCCGGCCTCAGACGCTTGACACTTACTGGCTGTGTGACCCTGGGCAAGTCACTTAACCCCAATTGCCTCACTAAAAAAAAAAAAAAAAAAAAAGAATTATAACCAGGGCAGCTAGGTGGCACAATGGATATAGCACCACCCTGGAGTCAGGAGGACCTGAGTTCAAATTTGGCCTCAGACACTTAACACTTACTAGCTGTGTAACCCTGAGCAAGTCACTTAACCCCCATTGCCCTGTAATAAATAAATAAACAAACAAATAAATGAATGAATAAATGGATAAATAAATGAAAATAATATCCCCACCAAGTTCTCTTCTCTAGGCAAAACATATTCATTTTCTTAAATTAATTCACGTAGGTCATGTTTTCTGTTCCAATCAGTACCCTGGTCAATCTCTTTCCTGGATTTGCTCAAGCTTGTCTATGTCCTTCCAAAAAAAAATGCAACGAGATTACTAGTTTTCCTGGTTTGGATACTACATATCTCAGTTAAATCAGATCAAATTAGTTTGGAGTTTGTTTGGGGTTTTTTGGCTACCACATCGAAGTTGACTTATCTTTAGATAATCTTTATCTTCGGTCTGCTAAAACCCTCCCACTCTTTTCCACACAAATTGTTATCTAGCCCCAAATTCTCCATTCTGTACTAAAATACTTTTTGTTTTTACCCAAATGACTTTACATTTCTCCCAATAAAATTTCATCATTTCAGTTCTAGACTATATATCTAACATGTTAAGATCTGCTGGATCCCTATCCTATAATCCACTGTGCTCATTATCAATCACAGTTTTGTGGCATCTGCAAATTTCTTGGGCAAACCTTCTATTGCCTTCATTCAATAACTGGTATAGTTTTTTTAAGTACAGAAAAAGAAAGAAACCACACAGGTTTCAAGATGAAGATTACAGAGGTAAAGTTAGGTTTGATTTCAGCAAAACTATCCCAAGGTGGAATGAGCCGTCTTGGGAAAAAAGTGGGTTTCCCCTCCCTGGGGATCTTTAAGCTGGATGAACACTTTGTCATGTCATAAAGGAGATACTTTGTCAGATTGGACCAAATTACCTCTGAGTTTTTCCAACTTGGATTCTGTGATTCTGTTATTCTATGAAATTTCAAAGAGCTCCTATCCACGAAATAAGATGTATATGCAAATATGATCATCATCATCATATAAATTAGAAAATAAGAAGGGAATAAGAAGATAGTGAGGTGCTAAAATAAATACAAAGCCTCCTTGGGAGTTAGTCCCACCCCCGTCCCAACTATCATTCACAGATTGGGTCCTCAGGATCACAGTACTCCAGAGTTCACACTGCTAAAACTGTATTATTCCACCAGTATACTCACTTAGTAGCTAGGTGGTACAATGGATAGAACACTGGCCTTGGAATTAGGAAGATTTATCTTCGTGAGTTCATACCTGGCCTTAGATACTTACTGGCTATGTCATCCTGGGCAAGCCTCTTAACCCTGCTGGCCTTAGTTTTTCACCTGCAAAATGAGATGGAGAAGGGAAAACCCCAAATGGCAGAGTCAGACATGACAAATTGACTAAAAACTCTGTGTGTATGTATGTGTGCATGTAAAATGACCCCAATGGGGTCATGAAGATTCAGACATGACTGAAAAAGTTTAACTGAACAAAAAAGTGTACAAACAATACGTACAGGATATATTAAAGACCATCAACATGGGGAAGACACTAGAGTTAAGGAGGAACAAGAAAGGCTTCTTGCAGAAGGTGAGCATTTTTAGTTAGACTTGTAAGAAGCCATATTTGTACTTGAAGGAAGAAATAAGGAGGCAGAGAATTCTAGGCTTGGGGGATTACCCATGAAAATGTTTGGAGTCTGGTGATGGAGTGTTTTCTATAAGAAACATTGAGGAGATCAATGCCCATGGATTTCAGTGTAATGTAACGATTGGAATGATGCCACCTGCTGGAGACTTACTGTAGAAGAGTTCTGCCCATGAAGCGAAGGTCTTTGAGGGCAAGACCAGGAGTCTTTTCTTTGGCGTCAGAAAGTGACGTGGGCGAGTGGGAGGAGGAAGGAAGAGACTGGCGCTCAGTCTCACTCTCTTTCCTTTGGACTCTGGTAGAGAGCGGAGCTAGAAATGTGCTCTCCCTTTAATAGATGGGAATCTAGGCCTTTCTCTCTCTCTTTACCAAATTCTTGTTTTCCTTAATAAACGCTTAAAAGTCTAACTCTTGCTAAAGCTTATAATTTATTGGCGACCACTCATTAGATATTTTAGACAGACTAGCTAGAATTTTAGCCCTTAACAGTAAGTAGAAAGGAATGATATATAAGAAGGTTGTGAAGGGCTTTAAAACCAAATTGAGGGGCAGCTAGGTGGCACAGTGGATAGAGCACTGGCCCTGGATTAAGGAGTACCTGAGTTCAAATCCAGCCTCAGACATTTAACACTTACTAGCTGTGTGACCTTGGGCAAGTCACTTAACCCTCATTGCCCCACAAAAACCCCCCAAAAACCCAAACAAACAAACAAACAAAAAACCAAATTGAGGATTTCGTAATTTAATCCTAGAGAAGCCACCTCTCCCACTTCTTTGTAGAGAAAAGGATCCATGGATGTAGAGTCTTTCATAGAATCTCACTTTCAATATGTTGGTTAATTTTGCTAAACTGTTTTTTCTCCTTTTTATTTTATTTTATTGTTATAAGAAAAGGCTTTCTAGAAAAGCGATGAGGAGAGAAGGAAGGGGAAGGGAGGGAGGGAGGGAGGGAAAGAAGAAGCATTTATATAGCATCTACTATGTTCCAGGCACCATGCTCAGGATTTTACAAATATTATTTCATTTGATCCTCACAACAATCCTGGGAGGTAGGTGCTGTTATTATCTCCATTTTATAATTCAGGAAACTGAGGCAGGTGGTGGTTAAGTGACTCACCCACAGTCACACAGCCAAGTAAGTATCTGAAACTAGATTTTGAACTCAGGAAGATGAATTTTCCGGATTCTTGGCCCAGTGTACCACTTCGCTGCCTAAGGAAAGATGTACTAAGAAACTTAGGTTATATAAAAAGATTAATAAAAATGTGTTTAAAAAAAAAAAACACATCTCAAGTGTAATTTTTCAGGTAACATAGTTTGAGGATAAGATCTGGGGACCACAGATCATCTTAGCATCTCTCAGAGCTCTTTACTTCATCTACACATAAGGCCAACCCTGAGCAGCCATCACTTATCATAACAGCTCCCCTGGGAAATCTCACAGAGCACAAACTCAGTGAAGTAGACTTCTGGTCAGGATGTGTGGGTGTGGCAATGTTTCACAGAGATCTGAGAAGTCATGTTCCTCTACTGCTAGCTCAAAAAACAAAACAAAACAAAACCCAAGGCAATTCAAACATTTCCACACTGACCTTAGAAATTACCTAGGGATAGGATTACATTCATTCAACAATCATTTTTTGTTATTATTTTTTCTAGATCTATAAAATATTTTTGATAGTCTGGTATAGCGCTAAATAAATAAATTGGCTTATCAGTCATCATTTATTAAACAAATACAAGGATAAGTAAGGCACTGTGAGATTTAAAATTGGATATACGAGCATTAAACTCCCCCTTTTAACTTTTCCCATATATATATATATATCCCAGACCACTAAGAAAAAGAAGCCTCTGAGCTTTAATCAGTGAGGAATTAGTTTTTATTGCTTGGGAATTAATTAGACAACAAAAGGTGATGCCAATTAGGGAAATAGGAAAGTAGAAATACAAATGAATAAACTTAGATCTAAGCTTAGTCTATATTCCTTTATAAAACTCACCGAATCCCAAACTGCCTGCCAGGATGAGAACCAGCACACCCAAAGCTGAACATAAACCACCATAAACCATGTGCGCCACCACGGCTAAGTTGAAAAGCCAGAGAGAAAGTGAACTTCTGTTCCTCCCTCAGTTTTAAGCTGGCATCCTGGAAGTTCGTCGTGGTCTCTTCCCCAAAAGGGAGGTCCTTCAAAAGCCGCTTCAGTAGCATGCGCTCAACTCTCAAATGATTCAGCTAAAACTTCTGTTTTTTACCACATTCCCCCCCCTTTTTAATTTGAAAAACAAATGAGTTTGCTCAATGAAACAGCCAAAAATAATATCCTATGCTAACTAATAATATGTTAATATCAATATAGAAAAAGAGAGAGAGAAAAGTTTTATCCAGAGGGGCAGTCCCTCATGAACACGACGCTTTGACATTGATCTTGCAGAGGGAGGGCCTCTGCAGAGAGTACATGTTACAGATGGTATATAATAACAGAAAGAGATAACAAAAACCAACAAAACAAAACTGTTCATATAAAGTCTCTGAGTTCTCTTGTCTTCTTGAAGTGGTAAGATGTCATCAGGAGGAAGCTGGATTCTAGTCTGGAAAACTGGGCTCTGGACTCTGGATTCTGATCTGGAATACTGGATTCTGGATTCTGGTCTGGAAAGCTGGATTCTCTTCTTTAACTGTTTGAATTGCTGGATTTTTACTAAACCTTAGCATAGCATTGTCAATGATCAAATTAATAAATTTCATTATAGCACCATCCCTACCCTCAAGGAACCTGCAATCTAATAAGAAATTTTATAATCTATTTCAAACGTAGGTTAGTCAACCTATGCCAGTTAAAGTCAACAAACCTTAAGTCCCTACTATCCCCAGATCAGGTCAGCTAGCTGGCACAGTAGATAGAACAGCAGGCCTGAAGTCAAGGAAACTCATTTTCCTGAGTTCAGATCCAGCCTCAGACACTTACTAGCTGTGTCATCCTGGGAAAGCCACTTAACTCAATTCCCTTATCTGTAAAATGATCTGGAGAAGGAAATGGTAAACCACTCCATTATCTTTGCCTCCCTGCCCCCTAAAAAACCCACAACCCAAATGGGGTCAGGAGAACAACTTCCTGATTCTAGACCCAGTGCACCACCTAGCTGTCTCTAGAAAGACAAAAAATAACACACGTATGCAGATAACAAAGACACAGTTAATTGTCAACAGAACTCTCTTTACAACAATATTGTTGCTCAGCAAATGTCACTCTGGAAGGGAGTTTGTCTCAGGAGCACTTCCCTCCTCTCTCCCTTCAGGGGACTAGGTGGAATTGATTTTTCTTGACCACATCTTTCTCTGCCCATGGGAGGCAGCTTAGGGAAGAGCCTCTTCTTAAGAGATATTTTGCTTTGTTTTATTATTATTCTAAGGCAAGGATCCCAGTTCCACAAGGCTTCCCTTCTCTTCTAAGTGAGAAAGATTAAAAATGCAGTCCATTAATTAAACTCATAAAAGCTCTTGAGTCCCCGGGCAATTCTTCTTCTTCTTCTTCTTATTATTATTACTAGGCTAGAGAAGAGGTTTTGTACTTGTCCTTCATCCAGAACCCATGGAAGCATGCCATCATGAAACTGGTATGCAAGGCTGATGAACTTCTCTGGACAATGCAATTTCACCATGATCTTCCATGGGCCCTCATGACTGACGGCATCAAAGGTCATGGTCAGGTCAACAGACCTCTGTCCTGCTCCTGGCATTTCTCTTGTAGTTGTCAGGCAGCAAACATCATGCTGACTGTTCTACAACAGGGCAATGAGGGTTAAGTGACTTGCCAGGGTCACACAGCTAGTAAGTGTCTGAGACCAGATTTGAATTCAGGTCTTCCTGACTCCAGGTCCTGTGCTGTATTCACTGCACCACCTAGCTACTTTTGTATGGAGTGGGAGGGAAGTCTTTGCAGCAATTTTCTATGATAAATTATTAATAACCAGTATCTTGGAGAGATTCAGAGCTCTCCCCTTCTTCCAAAGTCCTGATTTTAAGTTCAGTCTCTTGAAAGACATCACTGATAATTGAGATTGAATTAATTCTCCTTAATCCTGGTCAGGCCTGCCCTAACCTGACAAGGAATTTAATTGGGCAGCTAGGTGGCGCAGTGTATAAACCTGAGTTCAAATCCAGGCTCAGATATTTGACACTTACTAGCTGTGTGACCTTGGGCAAATCACTTAACCCCAATTGCCTCACAAAACAAACAAACAAAATGAAACAAAAAAAAAGGAATTTAATTTAAAGTGGAGAAGCCCATTGTGTTGTACTCAAACTTGGATGAAGACTGATTCTTTTATCTAGATAGCCCAAGACTGGGAGTGTTCTGAGTGTAGAGACGTTTTCTCTGTCCATGGATGACATGATGTCACTCTCAACCCTTCATTGAACACCTAATCTTCAAAGGGTATATAAAATTTGAGCCTGCCTGCCATGATTGTCTTTGGTCTGAGAGAGACAGCCAAATGACCATCCCTGAAATGATGTCTCTTGAACCTTTTTAAATGTTACAGAATTAATGCAGAGTAAAGTGAGTAGAATCAGGAGAACAATATACACAACAACAACAACAAACTTATAAAAAAAAAATTTGAAAGACATGAGAATCCTGATCAATTTGATGACCAACCACAAAATTCCAGAGGACTGATGATGAAGCATGCTACTCACTTCTTAAGAAAAAGGTGATTAGGGGGCAGCTAGGTGGTGCAGTGGATAGAGCACCAGCCCTGGATTCAGGAGGATCTGAATTCAAATCTGGCCTCAGACACTTGACACTTACTAGCTTGTGACCTTGGGCAAGTCACTAAACCCTTATTGCCCTGCCCCTCCCCCAAAAAAGGTGATTAGCTCAAGATGCAGAGTAAGGTGTTCATTTTCAGGCATAACTAATGCAAGATCTTGTTTTTTTATAATTATGCCTATCTTTTACAGGGGCTTTGATTTTATTTCCAACTTTGGTAGACAGGATAAGGGTAGGAAGGATGGTGTAAACGTGAGGGAAGGATAGGGTAACAAAAAATAAAAGGAGGAAAAAAGGAGAAGGGTACTGGGAAAATGTAGGTGATGTAAAAATAAAAGATAATAATAAAAAAAATTTAAAGAAAGGAGAAGTATTGAGGCATCTTTTTAAAAACATGCACTAGCTATGTGATCCTGGGCGAGTCACTTACTTCTGTTTGCCTTAATTCATTGGAAAAATGGCAAATCACTCTAGTATCTTTGCCAAGAAAACCCCATGGACAGTATTGCCATGCTATGATCCACAAGGACACAAAGTCAGACACAACTGAACAAAAACAATGAATTATTATTATTAATTCATCCTGTATATAATTGTACATAATTGATTACATATGGTCTCCCATTAGACTGTGATCTCCTTGAGAAGAGGGACTGTCTTTTGCCTTTCTTTGTATCCCTAGCACTTAGCACAATGCCTGGTACACAGTAGGTGCTTAATAAATGATTGTTGGTATACCAGAGGTGGAATTTAAACCCAGTTCTTCCAGACTTTGAAGCCAGCTTTTGATACACTATTCCTTCTAAGGAAAGGGAGGATTCCTGGTTAGTTGGCAAAGGTCACATTTTAAAATTATCCCTACCCCCACCCCCACAACAATCAATTAAGTCTCTTGGTAAGAAAATATCTGAGCAAATAGGTGGTGCAGTGGATGGAGTGACAGGCTTGGAGTCAGGAAGACTCATCTTCACGAATTAAAACCTGGCCTTGGGGGGGCAGCTAGATGGCGCAGTGGATAGAGCACCAGCCCTGGAGTCAGGAGTACCTGAGTTCAAATCTGGCCTCAGACACTTAACACTTACTAGCTGTGTGACCCTGGGCAAGTTACTTAACCCCAATTGCCCCACTTAAAAAAATTAAAAAAAAAATCTGGCCTTAGGTACTTACTAGTTGTATGACCCTGAACAAGTCAAAGTCACTTCACCCTGTTTGCCTCAGCTTCCCCATCTGTAAAACAAGCTGGAGAGCACCAAAAATGGGATCATGAAGAGTTGGACACGACTGAACAATAACAACTAGATGATTTCTACTTTGAAGCAATCAGTTGCCAAGATGCTTTTGTCTCAGTCCATTTCTCTCAGAACAAAGCTTCCTAAGTCACCTATCCAGAGCCTAATAACTACTGGGCAAATCACAGCTTAAGCCACCTCCTCCAAACTAGAGGGACTGTTACTTCAGAAGAGACATTCGTCTAGGCTAATTCCAGCTTTGTGAGAGCCCTGTTTGTCTGGGCAAAGGCAGGTGTATAAAAGAGTCTGAACATCTAGGCCAAATAATCCCTAGTGAAAATCTGCTACAGCAGATGTACCCTGCCCTGCTTAAGGCTGCCTTGACCAACATCATTTCTCTCTAACATGCAAAACACACTGTATCATCATTATTTGTGTATGGCAATGGTTTGACACAATTCACTGTCTTCTGCTTCATCAAATTCATTAATGGAAGTAGAGGGAGGAGAGAGGGGAACCAATTAATGGTATTTGGCAAGGCATGCCTGCACTCAACGAAGTGAGCTGAGGGATGTTCCTTTTGAATCACTTTCACACAAAGTGGGGAGCGTGTGGGGACTTACTGAAAGGAGATTTTGTCTAATTCTCTCTTTTTAGAGATGAGGAAACTGAGGCCCACAGAGAGAACTCAAGTAGCCCAGGATCACACAACTAGGAAGTAAAAAGAGTCAGCATTCAGTCTGGATCTTCTGAACTCTTTGAACCAGCCTCATGGGTTGCTCTGTAAGTATAAACAAACAGGGTCTAAACAGGAAGAGTTCTTGTTGGAGTCTCTTCCAACACAGTCCAGATTTCTTTCTTTCTGGGTTTTGATGTTGTTGTATTTGTTTGTTTTTGAGACTAGGTCTCCCATCTCTCCCAGGCTGGAAGTGCAGAGGCCCTCCTGGGCCCAATCAGGTATGAGTCCTGGCCCTGATCAGCATGGAAGCTTTGACCTCCTATGCTTCTGACCTGGGCTGATTCACCCCTCCAAGAGCTCACCATACTGGTGTGTCTGACTTAGTGAAGATGCTCAAGATTGATGTTAGCCCACTGCTGTCTAGTACTACCGAACCCAATGGATCCACCAGGAACAGAGACTACAGGTGTGTACCACTACTCCATACCAACACAACTACTCAAGACAAGCCAGTGTTCTAGTAGAGGGATACACAACTGTATTACATTCTTCTAGAGCTGCCTGCACACTCCTCCCACCCATCTACAAAATGCTTTGGGGATGACTCATCCCTGAAGGAGGGAGTTTAGTCCAGTAGAAACAGCACTGAGCCTGGGTACCTCTCTGGGTCTCAGTTTCTTCATCTGCAAAATGAGGAGATATGCCAAAAAGAGAAAAAGACCTATTTGTACAAAAATATTGATAACAGATCTTTTTGTGGTGGTTAAGAATTGGAAATCAAAGGAATGTCCATCAATTGGGTAATGGCTAAACAAGCTGTGGTATATGATGGTGATGGAATATTATTGTGCTAAAAGAAATGACATGCAAGATGATTTCAGAAAGTCCTGGAAAGACTTGTACGAGCTAATGTACAGTGAAGTGAGCAGAACCAAGAGAACATTGTACACAGAGACAGCAAATATTGTTTGATGAACTGTGAAAGACTTAACTATTCTCAACAATACGATGATCCAAGACAATCCCAAAGGACTATTGATGAAACATACTATCCACCTCCAAAGAAAGAACTGATATTTGATGGAACACAGACTGAAGCATACTATTTTTCATTTTCACTTTTTAAATTAAAGTTTTCTTGTACGAAATGACTAATATGGTAATGTTTTACATAATCATAAAAAAGAAAGAAAGAAAGAAAGCCAAGGCATGAAGCCCAGGCATTAGGATGAAAAAAAAAATGAGGGGGTGTGGACAGATGTCTTCTGAAGTTCCTTCTAGATCTACATCCATAATCCTAACACCAGAGCTACAAAAATAAAGATGGCCTCTGATTCCAAGGGACTTCCTTTCTAATGACAGAAATAATACACAAAAGGGAATGGTGGACAAGTGAGATACTTTGGACCAGAAAGTTACAGGGATGGTAAGCAGGGCCAGAGAAGAGCACACCGACACATCCCACAGGAACACTGGCAAAATTCATGTGATTGTGGTCCTTGGTTCCAGGTTGGCATATCATTGAGGAGATTTTGGAGGAGGAGGTCAGAAAGGAGGAGGGGCATTAAGCATGGCTGAGTGCCTAAAATAATATTCTACCAATCAGTGAGTCAGGCAATCAATAAACACTTATTAAGGACCTCCTATGTGCCAGATACTGTGCTAAGTCCTGGGGAGCAAAATAAGGCAAAAGACACTCCCTGCCTTCAAGGAGCTTACAATCTAATGTGGAAAACAATATGCAAACAAATTTATACCAAACAAGTTATATACAGGATAAGTAGGAAAAAATTAAGAGAGGGAAGGCATTAAGATTCAGAGGAGTTGGGAAAGGCTCCCTATAAATGTGGGATTTTAGTTGGGACTTGAAGGAAGTTGGGAGATAGAGGTGAGGAGGGAGAGCATTGCAGGTATAGATTATGAAATAGACTCAAGAAGACAATCTATAGAGTAAGATAATCCATCCATCCGTCTGTCTGTCCACATGAGTATATGTGTGTATGTATGGATAGATAGATGGACATATATATACAAATAAATACATATATACACATGTGAGAAATAAATACAGGGGGCAGCTAGGTGGCGCAGTGGATAGAGCACCGGCCCTGGAGTCACGAGGACCTGAGTTCAAATCCGACCTCAGACACTTAACACTTACTAGCCGTGTGACCCTAGGCAAGTCACTTAACCCCAATTGCCAAAAAAAAAAAAGAGAGAGAGAGAGAAATAAATAGAAAAAATAGATAATGAGTTGAAGTGAAAACACAGTAGGAGGGAACCCTAGAAGAAGTTTCTGAGTCACTACAAAGTTCTTTTAATTATACAAAACTGGTGAGACAGTGAAGTGAGCAAAGCCTACAGAAGGAAGTTCCTTTGAGATATGGTCTCTGGTCTGATCATCCAGAAGGACATTCTGGGTGGCCAGAAAGGAGAGATGTGTAAATAAACAACTGTCCATATATTACCCTCCATAATAACCTTGTTTTGTGCTCTAATCTATTATTCGGGAAAAGGAGAAAGAAATTGAACTGTAGCTGAGCTCTTTGTAGTTTTATCATTCTCCTATCAATTAAGATTTTTTTGATGAACAGATGAACAGATGAACAAAGCACTAACCATCCTTAAAATACTCACTGGTAATATACCAACTACCCCCAATAGAAAAATTTTAATTAAAAATACTTAAACTTGGGGCAGCTAGGTGGTGCAGTGGATAGAGCACCAGCCCTGGATTCAGGAGGATCTGAATTCAAATCTGGCCTCAGACACTTGACACTTACTAGCTGTGTGAGCCTGGGCAAGTCACTTAACCCTCATTGCCCTGCAAAAACAAACAAACAAACAAACAAACAAAAACCCTTAAACTTCTCTAGCCACCTACTAAAGCAAAACTCCAGCCAAGATTTAAGAGCTTAGGGGAAAGACAGTGGGAATGCCTCACTGTGTGCAATGGCACTTCTCTCTCTTTCCTCAGTAGCGGAATAAGCTGCTTGATGAATTGAATCTCCGGTGGAATTGAAATCAGGAGACTGTACTCAAATCTCACCTCAGGTGCTACTTAGCTGTGGAGTCCATAGACAAGGCAGTAAATTCCCTAAAGCCTCCGTTTTCTCACCTGTGAAATGGGGACACAAATACTTGTATTACTTACCATAGCAGCACTGAGGACTGGGCTCCTGGTATGACTCTGGCCAAGTTGCTTATCTTGTCCTCTAATAAAAAGTGGGGGGATGGGTCTAGATGACTTCAGAGACCCTTTCCAGCTCCAGATACATGTTTGTATATTGGTTCCTAGAAAGACTCATGGATTAGCATGATGCAGGACTCTCATTCCAGAAAAATTAGGGTGCTGGACAGGAAACCAAGAACCCAGGGACTAGAACTAATTGGGTTACAAGACCACCAGCAAAGCTGATAGTATTAAGCTATCGGTTTACAGCTCCTTACATTTTGATCCACTCTTCCTCCTTACCCCTTTTCCCCCAAATCTGGTTCTAGAGTCTGAACTATTAATTGACCCAAGCTGTAAAGTTTACAGTGACCATCCATAACATTAAGAAGTTTCAAATGGGCGGTTGCATTGAGGGACCGATGGCCACCAGGGGGCAGCATGAAGGCACCAAATGAAGAGGGTTTAAAACCTGACATAAATAGAAGATGGAGGGACCAAAACCAAGTTTCATTTACTTCAGTTTTGCATAGGGCAGAATATAGGCCTCCCATCAGGATGAGAAAATAACTTCATTCTACAAAACTGGATGCAAATAAGGTTTTGCCCACGTTGAAACCTTTCCCCAATCTCCCTAGATTGGGTGGCTGGCCCATAGCTAGCCAAGTGTGTAATGTGCAAGTCGAAGTATATAAAGAAGGCCCCCCATAGCTCCCACACTCACTGGCACTGACATTTAACCATTATGACTTTTCTTCTTTGTTTTGTTTTATGGTGGGTGGTTTTTGGTTGCTTTTTTGGATGGGGAAATCAAGGTTAAGTGACTTGCCCAGGGTCACGAAGCTAGTGTCATGTACCTGAGGCTGGATTTGAATTCAGGTCCTCCTGAATCCAGAACTGGTGCTTTATCCACTGTGCCACCTAGCTGCCTCTCTCCTTTGGTTTAAGATTTTATTCCCAATTAAAAAGCAAAATACCAAAAGGTTAAAAGAAAAAAAGAAAAGGAAAGGAAAAAAATAAGAAATCATAGAAAAAAATTTTTAAAAAAGAACAAAAATTAAAAACAAAAAAGAACAAAACAAAAAGAAAAAACAAGAAAAAAGAAAGAAAAAAACCAAAAAAAGCAAAATACTTCTAAGAAGCTTCACACATTAAGAATTTGTCAGTTGGGGTGGCTAGGTGGCGCAGTGGATAAAGCACCGGCCCTGGATTTAGGAGTACCTGAGTTCAAATCTGGCCTCAGACACTTAACACTTACTAGTTGTGTGACCCTGGGCAAGTCACTTAACCCCAATTGCCTCACTAAAAATAAAAAAATAAAAAAGAATTTATCAGTCATTTACAACTTACTTCAGATGAGTTTTGAATCATAGGATAGTAGATTCAAAACCTCATTTTGCAGATAAGAAAACTGAAACCAAGAGAGGCTGTGACTTGCCCAAGGTCACACAGCTAGCATGTAGCAAAGCTGGGTATTCTGACTCTACAGCCAACCTACTTCCCACCATATATACTGTGCTGACTCTCAAGATCCACAGTTTTACTAGCTGTATATTTTCTTGGCCTTATGCATCTATAAGTTTAACATAACCTCTCCTGGAAGCAGATTTTGATGGAGTAAGAAGAGAGAGAGTATGTGCTACTGTAGGTAGGGAGAAGGTACCCTGAAAGTAAGGAGGGAAGACAGGTGTTGAGAGGAGAAGCTAGGGACTCCTGAAATACAATTTCACTGTTTTGCCAACAGCTAGTCCTGATTCAGACCTCCTTATTTTCCCCTCATTTCATAGACTGATGGATAGGAAAGTAAAAGGACATCTTTGTGGCCATGTAGGAATCCCCTGAATCCCCCACAGTTCTCATAGTTTGTATTTCCCCAACAAATATGTGAAGACAGTATAGTGCAGTATGAAGGTTCCCATTTAAAATTCTTCTGTCGTTGTTCAGTCGTGTCTGACTCTTTGTGACCCCATTTGGGGTTTTCTTTCTTTCTTTCTTTTTTCAAGGCAATGAGGGTTAAGTGACTTGCCCAGGTTCACACAGCTAGTAAATGTCAAGTGTCTGAGGTAGGATTTGAACTCAGATCCTCCTGAATCCAGGGTCGGTGCTCTATCCACTGTGCCACCTAGCTGCCCCCCATTTGAGGTTCTCTTGGCAAAGATACTGGAATGGTTTGTCATTTCCTTTTCCAGCTCATTTTACAGATGAGAAAACTGAGGCAAACAGGGTTACTTGCCTAGGGTCACACAGCTAGTAAATGTCTGAGGTCAGATTTGAACTCAGGAAGAGGAGTCTTCCTGACTCCTGGCCCTGCACTCTAATCACTGTGCCCATTAAAATTCTTCAGTGGTACCTTAAATAGTAAATAATTGTAAAGAATATTATAAGTAATACATTAAATTACCCTAAGGAGTTCACAATGCATTTTTTGTCCTTGTTCAAAGGGTTTTAAGGTACAAAAAGCTTTGAGAATTACTGCTGTTGGGTATAGAGTCCAATGACCTAAGTTCAAATCCTTACTCTGTCACTTAACATCTATGTATGGGGGCAGCAAGGTGGCGCAGTGGATAAAGCACCAGTCCTGGATTCAGGAGGACCTGAGTTCAAATCCAGCCTCAGACACTTGACACTTACTAGCTGTGGAACCCTGAGCAAGTCACTTAACTCTCATTGTCTCGCAAAACAAACAAACAAAACCCATCTGTGTATACCTGAGGCCTCAGAGGTTTCCTCACAAACTTGAAGGTCCCTTCCTGCTCTAGTTTTAAAACCCTAAATCATGTAAATTCTCTCTTCCTCAGTTTCCTCATCTGTAAAATGAAGGAGTTGAACTAGATGACCTTTAAAGGCCCTTCCAACTCTCTATAATCTTTCTGAAAAATCAAATCATAATACAATAAAGACTCATCCTGAAGATGGTTCTAATGATTTGGGCTTATTTTGTGTTTTGTTTTGTTTTTAATCCAGGGAATGGACCTTCTGAGAGGAGAGGACCTTAGATTAGCATTTATCTGTGTGATTTCAGATCTTATTCTGAATCACAAGTCCGTACAGTTCACAAAAAGCAATTTCTTCCTATCTCTACCCTGTCTGCTTCAGTCACACTCCCTGTTTTCACTATGCAGGCTGAATCTTAAACAGCGAGAACTAGAGAATCTGAAATAAGGATTCCTCTCCCTGCTGGTGCCTTAAAAGATATTTGCTTTGATTCGGAGCTGCGATCCTCTTTCCATAGAACTGGGTGGTTTGGGGGACCTACAACAGGGAAATGAGAGACCAGAAGAATGTGGGGAGAAAGTGGGTGGAATTGAAAGAAAGGGCAGGAAAATTGCCTTGAAACTTCCCAGGGGCAGAAATGCAGGCAATCATCCTGCTATCCTGCTGGGGGCAGGAAGCATTCATGATGACCAAACCTGTGTATGGAACACTTTGTTCCACAGGCTTCCTTCCCCAGGGCTTCCAGGGTCGAAGGAATGTGTTTATGAACAAAGCCAACAAACCTTGTAATGCCGGTTATAGGGTCACAGAACATGGGATGTCTGTCAGACCTGGAAGGGGCCTTGGATCTCAGAATGTTAGAACACAGAAGACAAAGTCAGAGCCCAGAAGGGACCTTAGAGATCAGGGAGTTCAATCCTCTCATTTTAAATGGGTAGAGACTGAGGTCCAGAGGTTGGCTAGCTAGTAAGTGGCAGGACCAGATCTCTTGATTCCTGGGCTCTTTCTGCTACAACAGTGTTTTTTGGGGTTTTTGTTTGTTTGGGGGGGGGGGTTGTATTTTTTTGGCAGGACAATGAAGGTTAAATGACTTGCCCAGGGTCACACAGCTAGTAAGTGTCAAGTGTCTGAGACTGGATTCGAACTCAGGTTCTCCTGAATCCAGGGCCGGTGCTTTATTCACTGGGCCACCTAGCTGCCCCCTACAGCAGTGTTTAAAGTGGTAGATTATATGTACAACATTCTCTCTACTGTCTTCACACAGGTTTTTCCTTATGCTTGGCACCCACTCCCTTCTCAAATGTGTGTTGGAGAATCCCAAGTATTCTTCAAAGCTCACCTCAAGTAGCACCTCCTACATTACACCCTTCCTGAAGCTGTTCATCTCCCCCCTCCCAATTACCTTACATTGACTTTCTTTATCTCTTGTGCATATTTATCAAAGTATTCGTTGTTCCCTTCTCTCCCTTCCCCTCATAGACTGTAAAGCCTTAAGAACAGGGAATGTTCCCTTTTTTTGTTTTTGCCAGTGCCTTTGGCACGCAGTGGTGGGCATTTAATAAGTATGTGTTGATTGACTGGTGGATTATGTATCCTGTATATATTTATACGTACATATTGTTGCCCCCTATAGAATGTAAGGTGGTTTTTAAAAAAACATTTTTTTGTGAGGCAATGAGGGTTAAGTGACTTGCCCAGGGTCACACAGCTAGTGTCAAGTGTCTGAGGCTAGATTTGAACTCAGGTCCTCCTGAATCCAAGGCCAGTGCTTTATCCACTGCGTCATCTAGCTGCCCCCAGAACGTGAGGTTTTTGAGGGCAGGGAACCATCTCGTTTTTGTCTTTTTATTCTCAGTGCTTAGCACAGTGTTCGGCACATAGTAGGGGCTTAATAAATCCCAGTTGATTTCATTGGTCCATTAATGTTCATACACGTCACTTAACACAAATTATAAAAGTCCTTTCTGGGTGTTTTAACAACTGTAACTTTTTTTTCTATCAAAATGAAAAAGTTCATGAACTGCCCTCGATCTTTCTGAGTCTGAGATCTTAAGTTTTTCCTTCCCATTAGTCAGTTACCTCAAGTGTTAACTCAGGTCCAGGCACCTTCCGAGCCAATGGACCTCACAGAAAGAACAACTGAACTTGGAGTTGGCTTAGCGACTGGGAATGTCCCCAACAATGAGCAAGGCACTTTCTCTTTGTGAGCTTCAGTTTTCCCATCTATCAAATGGGGATGGTTGGGGGAGGGTCGGGGGAGGGGATGAGGAGCGGGGAAGAGATAACAGTTGCCCTACATGGTATCTCAAAGGGAGAGTGTTGTGAGCAAAGTAAACTGAAAAAAGTTATAGAAACGTGGGCTGTTATCTGCCTTCCTTCCTCTAAGATACAAACCAGTCAACATCTCCTCCCTTGGTTACACTCAGCAGGGATTTGCAAACTCCAGCACCCTCTGGGATACAACAACTAAACAAATTAAAAGTCTCTCCCTAAGACTCAAGGGAGAGACTAGGAGAGCAGGAGGTTATTAGAGTTACAGTCAAAGGTGCCTTAAAAGGTGTTTTTTTGTTTTTAAGTTTATTGTATTTCATCATATTTTAATTTTTTTATTTTTGTGGTACTGGGTCTTAGGAACAGGAGTACAGTCACACTCTTGACAAGCAGTCCAGGTGACACCATTCCTGAACCACCGTGAGAAGATGAAAGGAAGGGGGTGGGGGATTGGGGAATATTTGGTCACCACCTCTCACCAGTTTCGTTGCCTCTAGAAATCCTGTTGTCTCTGTCTTCTCTCCAACCACTTACTTAGGAATAAAGGTGAAATGACCCCTTTTGAAAGCAATAAAAATCTCCCATTCAAATATTTATCTGAGTTATTTAGGTGGCACAGTAGACAGAATGTGGAGCTTGGAATCAAGAAGACCTGAATTCAAATCCTGCTTCAGACATTTACTAAATGTGTGATCCTAGACAAATCATCTAACTTTTCTCAACTGTTTCCTCATCTGTAAAATGTGGGAGTTGAGGGGGGGGGGGCGGCTAGGTGGCGCAGTGGATAAAGCACCAGCCCTGGATTCAGGAGTACCTGGGTTCAAATCCGGCCTCAGACACTTGACACTTACTAACTGTGTGACCCTGGGCAAGTCACTTAACCCTCATTGCCCCGCAAAAACAAAACAAAACAAAATGTTGGAGTTGGATATGATAACCTCTAAGATTCCTTGCAGTTCTAAATCTATGATCTTATGACTTATTTGTGATCCTGTGACATTTGTATGTTAAAGGTAACTTCCATCCTGCCTAGAGAAGTCCTCATTGCCTTCTCTTAAACTGAAAATTAAGAGGAAGGAGGGAAATGCCACATAAAACTCTTAACCCTGTTTACTATAAAGGACATCTGAATAATAGGGGAGGAGGCACCTGTTAATCCACAGGAGAAAATAACTGGGAAAAAGGCCAAGGAGCAATAATTGTGGCCCCGGATACTTATATGACCACAGAGTAGGGAAAGTAAACAAAGTGAACTGAAGATATTAACAAGGAATAGTTGTTAAGTCTAGAGAGGAAGCCTGATCTGGTAAAGTTTTTTGATTAAAAAAATTATTATAGAGTAATACTATTATTTTGTTATTTTTATTATTTTTTTAACATTTACTATTAGTGAGGACATTTTGAGCATTTTTACCATTATAAATATTTATATAATGTACCTAATGATTAGCACAGTCATAAGTGAATATGATTTATAAGTCTATAAATATACCTATACTTACTTTTTAATAAATCAAATTCATGTGATACCATACTAATAATTAGGGACATTGTAAAACTCTTGCAAAATCAAAATCTGAATGGTGAGATAAAGATGAAATGTTTTATTTTTTAGCAGTATCAAATAAAACAATATTTTACTTATTAAAACCTAAACCTTTTTTTGCTCACTAAATATATTTTGATATATATTATTTTAATGGAAACAGTGTGATTAAATATATTTCATTAGTCTTCAAAATATTGGTTTAACTCCTTTGTTGATGCAGAGATTCAAAGGACTGGTTCTAAGTTTGGTTTGTTTTGATACTGTATTTTGATGGTTGCCATAGCTGACAAAGCTACCTCAGAAAGATATCAATCCAAATGGAAGAAGGACTTCCCTGGCAACATACTTTTTTTTTTCAGTCCCACTCACCAATTATACAAAGGTTTGTACTGAAATTCAGCCAATAAATTTCCATCTTCTTTGATGCCAACTAGTTATACTTGCAAATTTATTGAAAAGGGTTGTATTTTTCTACTTTTAAATGGGGTTCAAAACCCAACAAAGTCCTTCATTTGGAAGATTTTTACATAGGCTAGAAAATTCCATATCTACGCTTTGGAAAGTATGCAAATATGAGGATTTTTATAGGAGATACACTTTGTGTTTTCAATAACCCAGAGAGAAGAGAGTGAGTATCTAGGTGGAGAGGGTGGTTGGCAGTGTCACAGAGTTGACTTAGGAAAATTCTAAAGTGAGCAAAATTTATTATTAGCAACTGCCCTGAGGGGCCAACACCCAGTTCACAGGAGGGGGAGGAAGTGTTGAGCTACAATGGCCTTAGGGGATAGTGTGGTTTGTGTTAGAGACAAATACATGGGATGTGATCCATCTTTCCACTCTCCCATTGATCCAACATCCCTGGGGTCAGGCCATGGCCTCCTTGTAATTAAGCAAAGACCACCATTTTGGAAACCACTGGGACCCTGGATGGAGAACTCATCTCTATCTAAATAGAAGACAAAAATGCTCTATTTGGTATTCAAAGACCTTCATAACCTTGTCTCCTCCTACCTTTCAAGTCTTATGTCCCACTCCCTACCACTTAACATACTCTTTGATCCAGTGACACCAGCTGTTCCATGAACAAAACACTCTATTTCTGGGCCCCAAGCATTTTCTCTGGCTGTTCCCCATCCCTGAAACTCCTTAACTCTGCCTTTAAGTTCCAACTACAACCCTACTAAAATTTCAACAAGAAACTTTTCCTAGCCTAGTCTTAATTATTTACCATTTATCCTGTATCTATAGCTTATTTGTATATATTTGTTTGTACCTTGTCTCCCCCATTAGACTGTAAGCTACTTGAAGACAAAGACTGTCTTTTGCCTCTTTTTGTATCCTCAGCACCCCCAGCGCTTGACACATAGAAGATTAATAATACTCGTTTATTGATTGATTGATAGATCTTAGAGTCAGACATGGCTTCAAGCTCTTTCTCCGATGTGTGTGACCTTGGAGGTGTTGCTCAACCTTTAGGTGCCCCACACAGCTTTCTAACGTTATAAATTCCATACTTACAGATCTTTATCTATCGTTTCTACACCAGGAGTGCCACACACTGGTGAAATTATAGGTCTGGGCAAAAAAAAAAAGTTGAAAATAACCTCTTGGGAAACAACAGGTACATCTGGAAGAGTATAGAAGTCTTCCGAACATGTAGAGAGGTGAGAAAACTGAGAGACATGGTGGGGAAGGGGTATGTGGTGTGGTAAAATATGAAAGTTTTTAACAGTCGGTTAGGATAACTGAAAGACGCCAGTTTTTCAAGGACCACCCTTTTGGGGAGGAGATGAACAGTCCGCCTGCTGCGCATGTCAGACTGCCTGCCGGGTACAGTCCGCCTGCTGCGCATGTCAGACTGCCTGCCAGGTACAGTGCGCCTGCTGCGCATGTCAGACTGCCTGCCGGTTTTTTTTTGACTTCCGGGGTGGAGAAAAGGAGGGAGGCCTTTTTGCCTGCTTGGCGGGACTCCTGACGGCGCGGCACGGACTCTCTCTCTCCAAAGGTGGCCTTGTCGGTTGGTGGCCTTGTCGGTTGGTGGCCTTGTCGGTTTGGTGAGTTGTTATAAGGAATATAGACTAAGCTTAGACTTAAGACGATTTGTATTGTGTTTCTACTTTCCTATCCTTCTAACCAACATCACCTTGTGACTATCATAACTATAAATAAAAAGGTCTATCTAGAAAACCAAAACCTGCTTCCATTTACTAGTTTGGGAGATAAATTAAGGGAAAGGTTAAGTAGGGGAGATTTATGATCTAATATCCAATTTTAAATCTCACAGTTTTGGCGACCCGGAAGGGACCTTAAGGACCCTCCCACCCTCCCTAGTTTGGCCATAAGCCGGCCAATTCGGTGGATTTTCCAAATTACCCCCCCCCCCACGGACTTTCCCTTTGTCTAATCTCCCTTAAAGACTTTAAGCCTCTAAGAGTCTTGCTTTAAACAGAAAAGCCAGCCCAGTTTAAAGGGCAAGATGCTCGAATATTCTACTATCCCTTTGATTTTTCTCATCGGAATGTATTGGGACAGCATAACATCCCGACTTAGAGGAATAGTTTACTCAATGGTCCTTCATAACATTATTGGTTTTTTCCTCATTCAGGCAGCAAAAAGTTTTTTGTATAATAGTATACGTGAGAATCTTTGGGAAAATACGTTTAATATAAGTAGAAATTTTATGCCTGCAATTGAAATACCTTTTAATACCACATCCATAGTTCATACGACTAAGGATTTTATTTTTTTTTGGTTTTTTTTTGTTTTTGTTATTATCATTGTTTTTGTTATTATCATTGTTATGATATGGGGGAAATTCTCACATATGGAGAGAGACCTCGAAATGAAATTCTCACATATGGAGAGAGACCTCAAAATGGCTGTTTCTACTAGAGATGATCCAAGTTCAGAATCAGATCAGCAGAAACTACTCCCTCTGCAGGAAGCTATAGAACATAGTAAGAAGGGAGTGCCAATTCAAGTCAGAAAATATAGCCCCTTTAGACCAAGTGACTTGAGCGCATGGAAATCAATCATCCCTAGTTTTGAGAAAAATCCTAACACTGTAATTTCACAGTTAAGGACTATATTTAATGCATATCAACCCAGTTGGGCTGATGTTACTTGCCTTTTGGAAACTTTACTGTCCCCAACTGAGATTACAGATGTTATCTCAGCAGGAAATGCCCTTGTTGCGAAAGGTAAGGCCGATGTGGAATGGCCTCTAAAGGATCCAGAGTGGAATTATAATGATGATAGGGATTTCCAAAGATTAAAAGATGCTAGAGAAACACTTCTGAAGGGAATGGAATCTTGCTCTAGAAAACCAGAAAACTGGCAGAAATTTTTAAGCCTACCTCAGGAGGCTAATGAAAGACCAAACAGATTTTATGATAGACTTTGTGAGGCCGCTAGACAGTACACCAGATTGGATCCAGTAGATTTAAGAGATTCCTGTATCATTCTCAACACATTTGTTTATAATTCACTGCCAGAAATACGCAGATACTTTCTGAAACAATGTCCAGACTGGAGAAATCTCTCAGTAGATAGAATTAAGGAACTTGCAAATTATGTCTTTGACTCACGTGAGGAAGATCCAGATCACCCTAAACAGAGCATTCTGGCACCAGCGATTACTAGTCAGCCATGTGGATACCGGAGCAAGGACACTAAGGTGTGTTGTTACTGTCGTAAGGAGGGGCATGAATTGAGAGAATGTAGGACTTGGAGAAGAAATTCTAATTCTAATTACAGGCGAAATCAAAATAGAAATAGATCTTTTTGGAGGAATACAGAAAGGCAGTACCAGAATAATGGTAACCAAGACCCCCCTCAGAAGAGGACACAGGAATGATGGTGTCTTGGGGAGGAATGGAACATAGATAATGAAAGCCATATATTCCCAGATCCGGATTTTTTGAATGCACTTGTGCCAGTCCATTCACCTCCCCAGAGTAATGAACCACATGTCACCTTAAAAGTGGGGGAGACTTATTATGATTGTCTGCTAGACACAGGAGCCTCTAAATCAGTATTAGTAAGCACACCAGATGCTGGGTGTAGACCTGTAGGATATTTGAATGTAGTGGGAGTCTCAGGAAAGAGCCAGAGAGTGGCAAAATTGAATCCTCGCATGGTATCTATGGGGCCCTTAACAGTAGAACATTCATTTTTACTCATGCCTGATGCCCCTGTAAATTTATTAGGTCGTGATCTCCTTTGCAAGCTTAGAGCAACCATATCTTGTGCTCCAGATGGGGCTGTCTCCTTACAATTGCCAGAGGATACTGTTCATTTATTACCAATTTTACTTACAGAAGCGCAAGGAACAGCAGGGGAGGTATCCAAAATCCCCTCTGACATTCCTGAGTCTTTATGGGCCTCATCCCCTAATGAGGTGGGGCTCCTTAAGTCTGCCATGCCTGTTACCTTTAAAGTTAAGGGGGGACCACCCCCCTCCATTCCACAGTATCCATTGTCTAGGGAAGCAATAGAAGGGATCACCCCTATAATTGAGGCTTTGAAAAGCCAGGGTATTATTATTCCATGTCATCACTCTCCATGCAATACTCCCATTTTGCCAGTTAAAAAACCCAAGCCTGGGCCAGATGGTAAACCTGTTTATCGCTTTGTGCAAGATCTTAGAGCGATTAATAATTATGTTATTCCTAGACATTCTATAGTCGCAAATCCGGCTATGATAATTTCCTCAATTCCCTATGAATCTACATGTTTCACAGTGGTAGACCTTTGCTCTGCCTTTTTCTCCATACCAGTACATGAGGACTTCCAATATTTATTTGCTTTTACCTGGAAAAATAGACAGTGGACCTGGACTAGACTCCCACAGGGATTTGTAGACAGTCCCACATTATTTTCCCAAATTTTACAGCAGGATCTGGCCTCTATTACCTTTAAAGCCTCCACACTAGTACAATATGTTGATGACTTACTTTTGGCCTCTCCTAATGCTGAAATTTGTCAGGAAGATAGCCGTCACTTACTGCTGGAGCTGCACAAGAGAGGACACAAGGTTTCTAAGACAAAGGTACAATGGTGTTTGCCCCAGGTAGAATATTTAGGATTTATTTTGGCTGCTGGAACTCGCTCTGTCTCTTCTAAGCGAGTCCAGGCCATTCAACAACTCTCTGCCCCCACTACTAAGAGGCAGTTGAGAGCCATTCTGGGAGCAGCTGGGTACTGTAGACAATGGATACCCTCTTTTGGTGAAATTACTAAACCCCTCATAGCTCTTACAAAAAGTTCTGTTCCAGACATTTTACAGTTGGATCCCCAGCATCTCTCAGCCATAAAAGAATTAAAACGGGCCTTGTTATCAGCACCTGCCCTAGGACTGCCAGATTATAGTAAGCCTTTCACTCTCTTTGTGCATGAACAAAGGGGGGTGGCTTCTGGAGTCCTGACTCAGTCACTGGGGCCTAACCAGCGTCCTATAGCCTACTATTCAATTCAGCTGGACCCTGTAGCGGCTGGAGTGCCACCTTGCCTTAGAGCAGTGGCGGCCACAGCGCTTTTGGTAGAAAAAGCCTCTGATTTGGTCCTAGGTAACCCTCTAACTGTGCAATGCCCTCACGAAGTGGAGGCTCTCTTACTACGTCACAGGACACAAGCCTTTTCAGATCAAAGGCTGGCTAAGTATGAAATAACCCTGTTAGGTAATGAGAATATCACTTTTTTTTTTTTTTTAAATTTTTTTTTTTTTTTTGGCTGGGCAATGGGGGTTAAGTGACTTGCCCAGGGTCACACAGCTAGTAAGTCAAGTGTCTGAGGCCGGATTTGAACTCAGGTACTCCTGAATCCAAGGCCGGTTCTTTATCCACTGCGCCACCTAGCCGCCCCTGAGAATATCACTTTAAAACGCTGCACAGTTCTTAATCCAGCAACACTACTCCCTAATTTACCATTCTCGGGGGAACCGTTGCATGACTGTGCTTCTTTAGTTGATATGGCTGAAAAACCCCGTGATGATCTTTTTGATACACCTTTAGAAAATCCTGATCTTGTCCTCTATACAGATGGTTCCTCATTTATGAGAGAGGGAACCCGTTTTACTGGAGCTGCTGTAGTTTCTGATTATGACACCCTCTGGGCAGCTTCTCTGCCTTCCCATTTTAGTGCACAGGCTGCTGAACTTGTGGCTCTTACACAGGCCTGTAATATAGCTAAAGATAAGAGTGCCACCATTTTTACTGACTCGAAATATGGCTTTGGCATATGCCACTTTATTGGTATGATTTGGCGTCAACGAGGCTTTCTAACATCCTCGGGCAAGGCTATTGCCAATGGGGACCTTATCAAGGACCTCTTAGATGCCCTAAAACTGCCTTCTTCCCTAGCCGTTGTACATTGCCCTGCCCACACAGGGAATAGTGACCCTGTTTCAAAGGGAAATGCACGAGCCGATTCTGCAGCCAAGCTTGCTGCATTAGAAGCTCCTGAACATGTATTTAACCTTTCACCTTCTGAGGATATTCCTTCCAACCTAACCTATGACGATTCTGAAGTAGAAAAGTGGAAAAAGAAATTTAAGGCAAAACAGATCAATGGCATCTGGGTGTCTCCGGAAGGTAAGCCATTTCTTCCCCGGAAATTCTACCACCAGGTATGCCTCTCTGTTCACAGAAAAGGCCATTTTGGTACACAAGGCATTGTAGACTCTATTAAGAGAACCTGGATAGCACCAGGTGTGACTAATACAGCATCTCGAATCTGCTCGGGCTGCTCCACATGTCAGTCTTATAATCAGTATGCTTTTAAGGCCAAAGCTTATGGAGGGCGTCCTCTAGCATATACACCTTTTGAGCACTTACAAATTGATTATATTACTATGCCAAAAGCAGGACATTATAAATTTTGCCTTGTTATAGTTGATCAGCTCACTCGGTGGGTGGAGGCCTTTCCCAGCCCCCGAGCCACAGCTGCCTTTGTTGCCAAAATTCTTCTTAAAGAGATAGTACCTCGTTTTGGCCCACCAGCCCGCATCGATTCTGACAAAGGCACACATTTCACTGATTCGATTTTATCCCAAATCTACTCTTTCTTGGGAGTGACTCCAAAATTCCACACGCCCTACCATCCACAAAGTTCAGGCCAAGTCGAACGTATGAATAAAGAGCTTAAGAGTATGATTGGCAAATTATGTACTGAAACCCATTTGAAATGGCCTGATGTTCTACCATTGGCATTATTCTATCTACGAAGTAGACCAAGAGGAGAACTTCATATATCTCCTTATGAAATGCTTTTTGGTCACCCTCCTATCCAAGCTAAAACTTTTTCCCCAGTTTATACATCACTGGTGGGAGGTGATACTTCTGTTGCTTCCTATATACAGGAATTACAGACCAGGCTACGTGAACTCCATGAGGCAGGAGCTGTGGTCCAGGCAGGACCATTAGACTTTTCATTGCATAACTTCAACCCAGGAGATAAAATATATGTAAAGAATTTTCAGAGAACCAGTGGAACTCAACCTGCCTGGGAAGGACCTTTTCAGGTATTATTGACAACTCCTACCGCCATTAAAATTGGTGAAAAAGACTCATGGATTCATTGCTCTCATATAAAGCCTGCACCATTCATAGGTGAAGAGATTTCAGATAGACCTGAGGTAGACGCTAAAGAGGTAAAAACCCTAACGATAGCAACTGTTAAAGAGCAAAGAAAGTTCAGAGGAAACAGGAAGTTCCCATTTAAGAATCCCACTGATCAGTTAAATGCTTTGGGACTCAGTCTTCGTAAAGTATCAGGAGACGGAAATTGCCTTTTTAGGGCTTTAGCAGACCAGCTAGAAGGTCACTGTAGAAATCATCTCAGACACAGACAAGAAGCTGCTTCTTATATGATTAACCATAGACAAGAGTTTGAGTCTTTTATAGTAAATGACTCCCCTTTTGAAGAATATGTTGATGAATTAAAGAAATTTGGAAAGTGGGGAGGAAATGATACAATTGTAGCATTTGCTAAGCAGCATCAGCTGAATGTTGTGGTTCATCAATTAAATCAGCCTTTATTGAAAATCAGTGGCACAGACAAAACTGATGCTAGAGAACTCCACATTTTCTACCATAAAGAACATTATGACAGCATTAGAAAGATCAATGACAATTCAGAAACCCCTGCCACTTTGGCATGCAGAGAATTGGGGAACCAGTTAAAACAATGTGGCATACCCCAAACTCTAGCAGCTTAAATACCTTATAATTTAACAAGCATTTCCTTCTACAGGCAAAAGCACTGAAGTACATGGCCTAGTTTTCTGGCCTACCTCAACTATTTTTTTTTTTTATTAATTTTTGGGTTTTTTTGTTTTTGTTTTGACTTTTGAAAGGCACTGAAAAGACCTGGAATTGACTGCACCTTTAAGTTCTTTAAGAGCACAAAAGGGTGCTTAGCGAATCTTTTGCTTTTTATTTTTTATTTTTGGTTTTGCTTTGGTTTTTTTTTTTACTTTTGTTTCTTTTGCTTTTCTTTAAAACTAAATTTTGTAAACTAAGTGATTATTCAAAGACATTTTAAGTATATGCTGTGGGTGAGGCTATCGGGCCTCAGAAGCTACCAGAATTCTTCTTTTTTTTTATTTACTCTTTCTTTTTGAGAGAACCATGAGTTCTAATGAGTTTTGTTTTATTTATTTATTTTTCTCCTTTCTCTTGTATGTTGTTCTGTTTAACTAAAAAGTACCAGAAATTGCTTGATACCTCACTGAAAACATTGAATATTGAATCTTGCTAATTGAAGTCTTATTTCTTTTTGATGAATTAATCACCACTTTAAGTATCTGCTACTGTTATACCAGAGAATTCATGTATAAGATGATGTGGTCTACTTGCTAAAAGAAGATTATGTAATAATGTCTAAAAGAAGATTATGTAACAATGTCTAATATAATCAGCTATTTACATTCGTTTATTATTTATATGTCATTATACTCTGGGTATGGTTTGGAATTATTGTATATATCACTAATATATTCTCAGTTATGCAGCATAGCACACATTTTTACCATCATATTGTCTTTGGTGAAATTAATGAGATTTCAGAAATATGGAAACTTATCATTTCAGAGACTAACTTGCTGTGAACTCTGACGCAGGCCCTGGAGAGAATATATGTGCAACAAAAGGAGAGACAGGTATACGTAAGTCCATGGTTTGCTTATGATGGTGACTATGTAGAGCACAATTACTAGGCACAGTCCAGTATTCATCCTCTCTCCCTCCTAATTTAACCTAATTTAACTGAACTTATTTATCTTTTTATCTCACTCAGTTGAATTCACCTGTGGCCTAGCACAATCACTGGCTGTCTCAGAACCATGAGATATGGTATGATAACCTTTCCATAACATTTTCAGGTGTCATGAACACATACTAAATTTGGCTTTGATCCAGACACATGGTGGTAAAAAGTGTTACACATTGCATAACTACCTCAACCCTCTATTACAAGTCTAACCATATAAAGGAGGGAATGTAATGGAATTTATTAATTTGATCATTGACAATGCTATGCTAAGGTTTTAAAAATACAGCAATTCAAACAGTTAAAGAAGATAATCCAGCTTTCCAGACCAGAGTCCAGAATCCAGTTTTCCAGACCAGAATCCAGTTTCCTCCTGATGACATCTTACCACTTCAAGAAGACAAGAGAACTCAGAGACTTTATATGAACTGTTTTGCTTTATTAGCTTTTACTATCTCCTTTCTGTTATATACTATCTGTAACATGTACTCTCTGCAGAGGCTCTCCCTTTGCAAGACTAATGTCAAAGCGTCGGTTCATGAGGAAAAAAAAAAAAATCGCCCCTCTGGACAAAACTTTCCTCTCTTCCTTTTCTGTATTGTTGTTCGCATATTATTAGTCAGCAAAAGTTATTATATTCTTTTTACTGTTCCATCAAGGAAACATTCCGTTTCTTGAGGAAGCAAAGGGGGGAAATGTGGTAAAATATGAAAGTTTTTAACAGTCGGTTAGGATAACTGAAAGACGCCAGTTTTTCAAGGACCACCCTTTTGGGGAGGAGATGAACAGTCCGCCTGCTGCGCATGTCAGACTGCCTGCCGGGTACAGTCCGCCTGCTGCGCATGTCAGACTGCCTGCCAGGTACAGTGCGCCTGCTGCGCATGTCAGACTGCCTGCCGGTTTTTTTTTGACTTCCGGGGTGGAGAAAAGGAGGGAGGCCTTTTTGCCTGCTTGGCGGGACTCCTGACGGCGCGGCACGGACTCTCTCTCTCCAAAGGTGGCCTTGTCGGTTGGTGGCCTTGTCGGTTGGTGGCCTTGTCGGTTTGGTGAGTTGTTATAAGGAATATAGACTAAGCTTAGACTTAAGACGATTTGTATTGTGTTTCTACTTTCCTATCCTTCTAACCAACATCACCTTGTGACTATCATAACTATAAATAAAAAGGTCTATCTAGAAAACCAAAACCTGCTTCCATTTACTAGTTTGGGAGATAAATTAAGGGAAAGGTTAAGTAGGGGAGATTTATGATCTAATATCCAATTTTAAATCTCACAGTGGATTGGTATTTGGGAAACTGGGGGAATGGATAGGGGGGCTTTTGGAAGGATGTGTGAATTGAAATTGGGGGATGGGGATAGGGAATCGGGGAACTCTTGGAGAATGGGTGAAGTGGGGATGGGAAGGTAGGGGAAGAAGATAAAGTAACAGGATAGGGTAAAAAGAGAAGTTGAGAAAGAAAATAGTGAGTAAAAATAAGATGGAGGTAAACTCACAAATAGTAATTACAACTTTGAATATGAATGGGATGTTTATAGCACCTCTCTTTGCAGTGGCAAAGTGCTGAGAATTGCAGGGATCCCCATCAATTGGGGAATGGCTAAACAAGTTGTAGTATATGGTTGTGATGGAATACTACTGTGCTATAAGAAACGATGAACATGGAAAGACTTGCATGAAATGATGGAGAGCAAAGTAAGCAGAACCAAGAGAACATTGTATATAGTAACAGCAATATTGTTTAAGAACAACTTTGAGTGACTAATAGTCATTTTGACTATTATGAATACACAAATTAAAAATAAAGGACATATGAAGAAAGATGCTATCTGCATCCAGAGAAAGATCTGATAAATAGAAGTATGTATAGGATAATTTTACAAATTTTTATATATATACATATATGTGTATGTGTGTATATTGTGAGATTTAAAATTGGATATAAGAGCATTAAACTCCCCTTTAACCTTTCCCTTATATATCTCCCAGACCAGTAAGAGAAAGAAACCTCTGAACTTTAATTAGGTGATACTAATTAGGGAAATAGGAAAGTAGAAATACAAATAAATAGTCTTATATCTAAGCTTAGTCTATATTCTTTTATGAAACCCACCGAATCCCAAAGCTACCTCTCAGGCTGAGAAACAGCATCAAGCACGTGCTGCCACCGAGGACCAGAGCCGATCACCCGAACACCCGTCGAACCTGAGCCAGCTTGTGTGCGGAGAGCGAGAGAGACCACTTCCGTTCTCTCCTCATTTTTAAGCTCACACCCTGGAAGTGGAGTGCTTGGTCACGCTCTCCTGAGCATCAGCAGGCGCACGGCTGTTCGTCACGGTCTCCTCCCCAAAAGGGCAGTCCTTCAAAAACTGGCGATCCTTCAGTAATGTGCATTCAACTCTTAAATTTTTGTTAAAACTTTCATTTTTTTACCACAATATATATATATACATACATATATATATACATACATATATATATACATACATACATACATACATACATACATACATACATACATACATACATATATACATATATATATATATGTGTGTCTAATGGTAGTTATCTCTAGGGTGAGGGAAAGAAAAAAGGGGGAAAAATTATATAATAACTTTGTTGTATATTTGGAGGGAATAGCAAGTAGTACACAGAAGATTTAAAGTTTTATATGCAATCATCTTTTTCATTGTACTGTGTTATAGAAATGCTTGCTTTATTCTGTGAATTGAAAATGAAATAAATTTTAAAAAGAAAAGAACAGAACAGAACCTCTTGGAAGTAAGTCAGACTTGGTGGGAATGGTCTAAGGCCTGAAATACAGTTACGGAAGGGTACATTCAAGGGTATAACTATTTCAGGAAGCCATTCTAGATCTCCCTGTTAGATGATGTTCCTTCTTCTAACTTCATATGCTGTATTTTGTTATGCAATCCTCTGCTTCATTTATCATATAGTATTATGTATTTATCTGTTCTTGTCTTGGCCTTCTAACATTCTAAATTCTTTATATTTCTCTTTGATATATGGGACATATTAGAGGCTAAAAAATGTTTGTTAGGTTGAATTGAATAGACTTTCTTCAATAAGTTCAAATTCAAAAGAAACAGATCTGATATAAGGAGTGAGGAAAAATACCATACGTTCAAGAAGGTAAATACCATATGGCAGGAAGATACACACTTGTGTGGAAATCCACAAATATGAGATTGGGGATGAGTAAATGGTGAAGGGTATTTGGGCAAGGAGAAAGGGAGAAAAAGAAGGTTGAGACTATGTTACTTTCTGCCTAGCCAAGTGAAGGATATGAATAATGGGTAACTGGTGTAGAACATTAAGCTGGCACAGAGACAAAATGTAGTTTTGATGGGGAGGGTTGTAGGGGGCTTCAATTACTCAGCCATTTGATGGAAGTAGAATGTCTAATTAATCCCTGAACTTTATCCAAATCAATCAAACAAACACATATTTATTAAACAGTGCCAGACACAGAGCTAGAATGCAAAAATATAGTGAATGGAGCAGTCCCTATCCTCAATGAACTTAAATCAGTTTCATAACTCTTAAAGGGGGCAATTATTGTGGACCAAGTCTAGCTCCTCTACCCGCTCAACTGACCTCATTCCAACCTGTCTCTTCCAACAGATTTCTCCCTTTGACATTCCTGCTCTATCATTTCTTTCTAATTTCTCCCTGTCTATTGGCTTCTTTTATACCTCCTACAAACATGACCATATATCTCCCATCCTCAAAAAGTCCTCACTGGATCCTCTCATCCTTGCTATTGTCCTATCCCTCTTAAGCCATTTGTGGCTAAACTTTTCAAAAAGGTCACTTACAATGGATGCCTCCGGGGCAGCTAGATGGCAGCACCGGCCCTGGATTCAGGAGTACCTGAGTTCAAATCTGGCCTCAGACACTTCACACTTACTAGCTGTGTGACCCTGGGCAAGTCACTTAACCCCAATTGCCCCTCAAAAAACAAAACAAAAAACAATGGATGCCTCCACTTTACCTCCTCTCACTCCCTTCTTAACCCCTTACAACCCAGATTTCAACATCACCATTCCACCTAAACCACTCTCTCCAAAGTTACTAATGAGCTCAGTTGTCAAATCCATTGGCCTTTTTTCAGTTCTCATTTTCACTGACCTCTCTGCAGCCTTTGACACCATGCTGCTTTGACTCCATGCTACTCTCTTCTCTCTAGGTTTTCAGGGTATCACTTTCTCCTGGTTCTCCTCTTTCCTGTCTGATGGCTTCTTCTCTGTCTTCTTTGCTGGATCCTCATCTAGATCATACCCTCTAACCACAGGTGTCCCACAGGGTTCTTTTCCTGCACCCTTTTCTCTTCTCCATCTACACCAGGGCTTCTTAAACTTTTTCCACTTGTGATCCTTTTTCACCCAGGAAATTTTTATATGACCCCCAAGGAGTACAGGTATATAACATAAGTATACATAACCTTTTATTGTTGCCAAATTTTTCACAACCCCCGCATTTAGTTATACAACCCCAGATGGGGTCATGACCCACAGTCGAAGAAGCCTTGCTCTGTACTACTTCACTCAATGATCTATCTCATAAACTCCCATGGATTTAATTACCATCCTAATGCTGATAATTATCAGTTACCTTATTCTCCTCTAACCTCTCTGCATCTCCAATCTCACATTTTCAAGTGCCTTTCAGACCTCTCAAACCAGTTAAACTCAACATGTCCAAAATTGAACTCACTCTCTTTCCCCACTAAGCCTTTCTATTGTTACAGAGGGCAACACCATCATCCTCTCTCAGGCTCAAAATCTAGGAGAGATCCTGATTCCTCACTATCTCTCACCCACTATATTCCATCTGTTGCCAAGGACTGTTAAATTTTTTTTTTTTTTGGTGAGGCAATTTGGTGAGGGCAATTAAGTGACTTGCCCAGGGTCACACAGCTAGTAAGTGTCAAGTGTCTGAGGCCAGATTTGAACTCAGGTCCTCCTGAATCCAGGGCCGGTGCTCTAACCACTGTGCTACCTAGCTGCCCCAAAGGCTGTTAATTTCACCTTTGCAATATCTCTCAAATAGACCCCCATTACTCCTCTGACATTGTGCCATCACTCTGATGAAGGCCCTCATCACCTTGTGCCTGAATTATTACTATTATTAATAGCTTGCTGGTGGATCTGACTGCCTCAAATCTACTTAAATCCATCCTCCATTTAGTTGACAAAATGATTTTCCTACCACCACCCCCCAATAAACTCCAGTGGCACCCCATACCCTTGAGCAAATACAAAACACTCTGTTTATTATTCAAAGCACCTCATAGCCAAGCCCCTCCAGCCTTTCCAGTCTTTTTACACTTCATTCACCCAGATGTATTCTTTGATCCAGTGACAATGACCTCCTTGCTCTTTCTGGAACAGATGACTCCATCTCTCAGCTCCAGGCATTTTCTCTGGTTGTCCTCCATGCCTGGAATGTCCTTCCTCCTCATCTCCACCCCCTGGTGGTCAAGTTTTAACTAAAATCCCATCTTCTACAGGAAGTCTTTCCCAATACCTCTGAATTCTAGTGACTTCCTTCTGTTAATTATTTCCTATACGTCCTGTATATAGCTTGTTGGTACATCTTTGTTTCCTTGTTGTCTTCCCTGTTAGATTGTGAGCCACTTGGGGACAGGGGCTGTCTTTTGCCTCTTTGTGTATCCCCAGAGCTCAGTCCGTTGCCTGGAACATAATAGACCCTTAGAATAAAGGCTTTTTGACTGACTTATTTAATTCTGACTGTAGATAAGACATAATATTATAGATTTAGAGCTAGAAGGGACATTAGAGATCATCAGGTTAGGAAGGAAACAAGTGTGGAAGGTACCATGTTAAACTAGGATCTCATTTGATCCTCACAACAACTCTGGGAGATGGGTGCTATTGTTAGCCCCATTTTCCAGTTGTAAATCGAGTCAAGTTCAACTTTCTCACTTTATAGATGAGGAAACGGTTGAGAGAAATTAAGTGATTTGCCCAGGATTACGGCAAACAAGGAGGCTCTGGTTTTTGAAGAAGAAACCTGGGAATGATCATGTCAATAGACTATAGAGAAAGAAAGATCTAGAGCTTAGGAAGGATGAAATGGCTTTGGGGAACAAAATCTGGATGATATAATTACAAACCTCTAAAGGAAATGATGTGGTCGCACAGGAACCTCTCTGATCAACGCATATTCAATAAGCACATCCCCTGCCAAAAAAAGGAAACAGAGGCAAGGGACCAGTTGTGAATATAATAGTAACATAGACTAGCAGCATAGGAAAGTGCCCCAAAAGCTAAAGCCTGGAATGAGAAGAGGCTTAGGAAAAATACAAAGGAAAACTAAGAGGGTTTTTAAAGCTTGATTCAGTGCCAGAGGAGGATAATGGAACAACCCAGGCTTAGGACAGATAGTATGATATTAACAGATGGCAGAGAAAACGCAGAACTATCCAACTCCCATTTCCTCCTTTGAGGTGAATGATATTCAGACTGAAAGAGTATTTGGAATGTAAGAAAGAGATATACTGCTAATGTTCACAGAGAACCAACCTCCTTAGAGTGATATCGAAACAAAAGGATCATTGATTTTCAGCTGGAAGGAACCTTAAAGATTATTTAATCAACTGCCTCATTTTATAGATTGGCAAACCAAGATCCAGAGAGGTTAAGGGATTTGTCCAAGGTCATAGAGTCACTGATTTAATGCTAGAAGAGATCTCAGAGGTCTTCTGGTCTGACACCTTGTTTTACAGAGATCCAGACCTATGGTCACACATCTAGTAAGGAGAATAGCTACAACATGAACCCCATTTCTCTGACTCTAGATCTAGCATGCCAGTCTGTGACAATGCCTCCTAGGTCCCTTTTGTCCTGATTCACAATATACCACTGCAAATATGAGGTCCAACCAGTCACTCATCAGTTCTGCCAGGGCTACAAACTAATTTGAATAGTTCATGAACAATAAGGCTTATGCTGTTTTATACTTGTGTGTCAACAAAAGCAAATGGTACCCTTCAAAAATACACCAATCATTTGCGACGAAGTAGGAGATAGGATCACGGATGATAAAATGGACAGTTTTAATTACATAAAATTAAAAATGTTTTACAAATGAAACCAATGTAGCTAAAATAAGAAGAGATGGGGGTGGGGTGGGGAGGGTGAGAATCTTTGCAGCAATTTTTTTTTTTTTTTGCAGGGCAATGGGGGTTAAATGACTTGCCCAGGGTCACACATCTAGTAAGTGTCAAGTGTCTGAGGCCGGATTTGAACTCAGGTCCTCCTGAATCCAGAGCCAGTGCTTTATCCACTGTGCCACCTAGCTGCCCCAAAGGTATCATTTCTAAGATATATGAGGAAATGATTCAAATTTATAAGAATAGCCATTTCCTGGGGGCAGCTAAGTAGCACAGTGGATAAAGCACCAGCCCTGGATTCAGGAGGACCTGAGTTCAAATCCAGCCTCAGACACTTGACACTTACTAGCTGTGTGACCCTGGACAAGTCACTTAACCCTCATTGCCCTCCTTCCCCCCCCCCCAAAAAAGACCAGCCATTTTCCCAACTGATAAATGGTCACAGGATTTGAAAAGTTTTCAGAGGAAGCAATTTGAATTATCAATAACCACATGAAAAAATGCTCCAAATTACTAATAATTAGGAAATACAAATTAAAATAGCTTTGAAGTTCCACCTCATTGCTTATCAGATGGACAAGGTTGAGAAAAAAAGGAAAATGACAAATACTTGAGGGACTGTGGGAAAACTGGTACATCCTGATGGATCTATGAAGCTGTCCAGGTATTCTGGAAAGCAATTTTAAACTATATCTAGAAAGTTATTAAACTGTCTATGAACTTTGACAACTTAGTTCATAATTTTCTCTTACTTCCCAATTTGTTGCCAATGCCTGTTCCTTTTTTTTTTTTTTGCAGGGCAATGAGGGTTAAGTGACTTGCCCAGCATCACACAGTGTCTAAGGCAGGATTTGAACTTAGGTCCTCCTGAATCCAGGGCTGGTACTTTATCCACTGAGCCACCTAGCTGCCCCTACCTGTTTGCTTTTGCATTCATAAAATATCTCATGTACACCTCCTTCTGTATTCTGACACTGCCCCAGTGAGGGCCCTTATCACCTCATATCTGGACTATTGAAATAGCCTGCTGGTTGGTCTCCCTGCCACAAGTCTCTCCCTCTATCCTCCACTTAGCTGTCAAAGTGGTCTTCCTAAAGAGCAGGTGTAATCATGTCATCACCACTTGCCCATTCAATAAACTCTAGTGACTCCCTATCACCTTTAAGATCAAATATAAGAAAAAATTTAATTAAAATAATTTTTTAAAAAAGATCAAATATAAACTTCTCAATTTGGCATTCAAAGCCCTCCATAAACTGTCTTCCTACTACCTATCCAGTTCTCTTACACCTTATATTCTACCATGTACTCTTCAATGCAGCAAGACGGACCACCTTGCTATTTCTTGAACAAGACAGACTATCTCCTGACTCCAGAAATGTTCACCAACTGTCCCCAATGCTCTTCCACCTGATTTCCATCTCCTGAATTCCTCCCTTCCTTCTTTTCCTTTTTTCTTTCCTTTCTCTCTCCCTCCCTCCATATGCAAGCTGGAAACTACCTCTTTAGGTGCTGTGCCTCCTGTCTCAACTGCTATCATTACCAAAGACCTGGAAAGAAAATTCTTGCCATCTAAGTACTTGACACTGTTAAAGGACTCACTATTAGAAATGGATGTGGTTTTATCAATGGAAAAGATACTAAAGAAGATGCATCCCCATATATTTTACTGATGCACCCCAACAACCAGTTGGCATTTCCATACTAGAGAGGCAGTGGACAGAATGCCGAATGCAAGTTCAAATCCCTCCTCATGCATTTACTAGCTGTGTAACCCTGGATAAGTTGCTTAACTGAGCCTCAGTTTCCTCATTTATAAAATGAAAAGGTTGGACTGTCAGCCTCTAAGGTCACTTCTAGCTCTATCCATGATCCTGTGACTTGCAAACAAAACCTCCTAGAAATGCGGGCTCCTGGAGAGCAACAACTGTCTTACTCTTTTATGTTAATGTATCGCTTTCTTCATAATAAGAATTTAATAACTGCTTTTTCATTCATTCATGAATTAGTTTATTAAGCTATACTTTTCCTAGAGCTCTAAGGGTCTGTCATTGAAGGGATTGCTGAAAGATGTCAAAAGAACCAAAATCAGGGACATGCCATTGCTAGTTCCTAATAACAAACTTTGCCTGACTTCACAATTTTGCCCAAGTCCCATGTGTGGGAGCACTAATGAGGCAACAAAATAAACAAATGAAGATTAGTACAAAAAAATTGCAAATAAGGCCCTGAGTTTGTATAATGTTTCCCTTTGCAAACTGCTTTCATATATAAAACCCAGGGTAGGGTGTGGTGAGGGAAGAAGAGGTTGTTCCTCATTTGCCTCTATGCCCCAGATCACTAAGGAAAGTGAAGGAGAAAAAAAAAAAGTTCTTGACCCTCCTAGACAATTGGAATGGAATTCTCCTGAGTAAAGATGGCTCCTTGTTCTCAGCCCATCATGACCCCGATCTTGGTGTCTTCTGGTCATGCTAACCTTCAAAGGCACCTTTGGGCAGGATCTGTATTCTGTTTGGTCACTTTTTGCTCCTAGATTGTTGGAATTCTTGCCAAATTCTGGTCTTACATTTCCAACTCCTTTCTTCTTTTGGCTGAGTATTTAGAATGTTTGATAGAGCTCTCCTTGGAATATCATTCATCAGGCCATGTTGCTGTTTAGAACAAGATATCATCTAACCTGAACATTCTTCTGTAGTGGGTTGATCAGGAAAGACTGGCTGAGTTGTGGAGAATGGAAATTGTCTGTTTATATTTCTGTCCATGTGGGTTAATACAAACTCTGTAGTAAGGAAAATGCCTTGTAATTCCTTACCCCTACAGGAAAACTACTGAGTGGAGTCCCAAACCACTGGAAGCTTAGATAAAGGTTGCTCTGGGATTTGGAGGACAAAATTAAACCTAGAATACCCTCTGGGGAGGGGGGACCTGAACATTCAGAACTGACTGGAAACAAAATGATCCAATTCTAGGTCAGACCACCCTTGTGATCCTTCATCTGTTGAATGGGGATATCAGTAGTCCCTATGTCACACAGTTGTCCTAAAGCTCAGATGAGATAATGTATGTTCTCCTTGGTCCGGGGGGCACCTAAAGGGGACTGGACTCACACCAATCTGAGTTCATTCTAGGGGGAAGAGCCTGACCACTGAAGGGTTCAGATGATCTCTCTACCTCTGCCTCTACTGCAGAGCAGAACTTAAGGGTAATCTCTAAAATAAAGATGTTGGGGCAGCTAGGTGGTTCAAGAGCATGGGCCCTGGAGTCAGGAGTACCCGAGTTCAAATCTAGCCTCGAACACTTATTAGCTGTGTGACCCTGGGCAAGTCACTTAACCCTGATTGTCTCCATCACCACCAAAAAAATTTTTTTTTTAAATTTGTAAGGTGTGGCTCATGTCTAGGATTTCACCAAAGTATCTGCCACAAATGTACTTAATGCACAGTATGAGTATTGAGTATGACAACCTTAATTTAACCCTTAAAAGGTTCAAAGGCATCTGTGAACAAATACAAGAAACATAAAATACTCCAATGGTCCATTACATTTATTTTGTAATGACCCTTTGTGCAACTGTTGAATAAATATTTTGCACTGACCCAGCACTTGTACTATCTGAACATCTCAGCAACTATCCTGGAGGGGTAACAGGGTATAGCTCTCCTGGTGAGTCAGGGGTGTGGCTTACTTTACCTCTTCAGATCCAAAGTGGGATGTTCAAGTGTTCCTATTCTCCAAAAAGCTCCTATTGAAGAATTTACTCCACCTCTTTAACTGACGATTGAATCAGTAATTTAGTAACTCTTAACCCATGAGGTAATCGCCAAGGTTGAAAACTTACATTTTTCTGGATCACTAGTCTCTGAATCATGCTTATATAAAGGAAACAGAAAAAAGTAGGAGAAGACACACTGGATTCAAGGTCCAGTTGCAGGCTCACCTAGACAAGCCCATGTTTCCTTGCTGCTATATGGTTCTGCTACAAGCTGTCATTGATGAGTGCTGCTGGGGAGGGAAAGAGGTTTGATAAACCACCACGGCGACCATCCCCCCGTCTAGAAGTAGAAGAGAAAGAAAACACTAGATCAGAGTCCCCAGGGTGAAGGATCCAAAAGAGATTAGGACTTCAGTCTTACAGGTTCCATGGAAGGGAAGTTTCTCTAATTAGAATCCACCCTCCCAATGCTCAGTTGCCAAACATCTTCAACATAGGGCCCAATTAGGGGCTGCTAGGTGGTGCAGAGGATAGAGCACTGACCCTGGAGTCAGGAGGACCTGAGTTCAAATCCGGCCTCAGACACTTAACACTTACTAGCTGTGTGACCCTGGGCAAGTCACTTAACCCCAATTGCCTCACAAAACAAAACAAAACAAAAACATAGCCCCCAATCACTGGGGACCAAACAGTGGTTCCCTGTGTTATCCTAGCAAGACACTAGGAAGGAAGGAAACAAATATTTATTAAATACCTACTGTGTGCCAGATTCTGTGCTTAGCACTTTACAGATATTATCTCATTTGAGACCCACAATCCTGGAAGGTCAGTGCTATTATTATTTTCATTGTGCTATATATTATTATCATTTTAGTGTTGAGGAAACTGAGGCACACAGAGGTTTAATGACTTGACCAGGATCATACAACACAGCTAGGAAGTGTCTGAGGTCAGATATGAACTCATGTCTTCCTTACTTTCAGTGCTCTATCCACTGCAACACCTAGATGCCTCTCTACATTTATATGTGTGTATATATATACATATATATGCATACATATATATATACACATATATATGATCACATAATGATATAAGACTATATATACATATACATATATATGCCATAATTATAAAAATAATATGGTACTGGATAAGAAATAAAGAAGTTGATGGGTGGAACAGATTAGAGACTTATACAGAAGCAATTATTCGACATAGTGTTTGATAAATCCAAAGATTCTAGCTACTGGGGCAAGAACTCACTACTCTACTAAAACTACTGGGAAAACTGAAAAAAAGTCTAGCAGAAACTAGATGTAGACCAACATTCACACTATATATCAAGATAAACTCCAAATAAAAATCTGATTTAGACATAAGGGATGACATAATAAACAAATAAGAAACATAAAAGAAATTATGTCAGATCTGTAGGCAGAGGAAGAGTTAATGAACAAGAGACAGAGAGGTTCACAGGAGGTAAAATGGACAATTTTTATTACATAACACACACACAAATGCACAAAAAACCTAATGCAGCTAAAAATTAGAAGAAAAGTACAAAACTTACTGGTTCCATTTTATAGTTGGTAAAACTGAGGCAATCAAAGTTTGTCTTATCAGAAGCTAGCCAGTGCCTGAGGTCAGATTTGAATTCAAGTTTTCCTGATTTGAAGGCCAGTGCTTTGTCTATTTTGCCACCTAGTTACTTAGGAGTTATGTCATGAAGGGAAATACCAAAGAATAATCCAGAAATCAATTATTGCTAATAATGATCTGAAGTTGATTCTAAATTAACAGAAGTTCTTTAATACCAATATATCCTAGTACTGTAGGGTTTCCCACTTCAGTTAAATAGATTATAATGCTGATAGTATCTTTAAAATTTTTTTTATTTATGTATTTCATTTTTACATAACCGTCATTTCCAAATACATCCCTCTTCCCTCCTTAACCCAGAGATATTTGTATTAACATTTTATTGGTAATAAACATTTGTAAAAAACATTTTTGAAAGAGAAAAGTGGTTTTCTCAAAGCCAACTAACACCAGCTGTACCTGACAGAATATGCAATGTTCCCCACCCATACTCCCCAAACTATTCAAACAAGGGAGGGAAATGTTCTTTCTCTTTTCAAGGGTCAATCTTGGTCATTATACTTTTGTAGGCTTATTTTCATTTCATTGTTCTTTCTATTAACACCTTAGCCACCACATATAGGTTACCTAGTTCAATTTATTTCACTCTGCATCAGTTCATATATCTTCCCATGCTTTTCAGAATCCTTCATATTTCTCATTTCTTACTACACAGTCCTATTCCATGCATGTACCACAGTTTCTTTAGACATTCCTCAAAATCCATATTGTTTCCAGTTTTTGTCACCACAAAAGGTGATGCTTTGAATATTTTGGTGTACATGGAATTTTTTTTTTTGTATCTTTGACTTCTCTAACAATAGGTTTCTCCAGGTCAAAGGTTATGGATATTTAAGCACTTTTCTCCCATAATCCCAAATTGCTTTATAAAACTGTTTTACCATTTCACTCCTCTACCAACCAAGTATTAATGTGTTTGACATTCCATAGATTCTTAAATGGGGGGTGGGGTTGTGGAGGAGGAAATAGGGTTAAAAGTTGTTAAAGCATGCTTGTTGATCCTTGAAAAATCAAATGTCATGTAAATAATTCTTTGCTTACCAAATAGAGTTTCTCAACCTGTGACACACCTCTAGACCATGTACTGGAAAAGGAAAGAGAAACCTGAGCAGAACCATAGTCCTAGCTTTGAAATGATCTATACTTCAATGCCCCAATAAATTGAAATGACCTGTATTCCCATGCCCTGATACTATTTTTTAAAATTTAATGACCGGGGGGCGGCTAGGTGGCGCAGTGGATAAAGCACCGGCCCTGGATTCAGGAGTTCCTGAGTTCAAATCCGGCCTCAGACACCTGACACTTACTAGCTGTGTGACCGTGGGCAAGTCACTTAACCCCCACTGCCCTGCAAAAAAAAAAAAAAAAAAATTTAATGATCAGTCCGGGGCAGCTAGGTGGCGCAGTGGATAGAGCACTGGCCCTGGATTCAGGAGGACCTGAGTTCAAATCCGGCCTCAGACACTTAACACTTACCAGCTGTGTGACCCTGGGCAAGTCACTTAACCCCAATTGCCTCACTAAATTAAAAAAAAAAAATTTAATGACCAGTCCAATCGAAGTTTCCCTCCTCTCTGCCCTCTCCTAATAAAGCATTTTTGCTTTTTTTAAAAAAAGCTTTAAATAAAACATTTATTCTGAACAGTATAGTATAGTGCAAAAGGTCTTGTAGTCAGGAACTATAGTTAGGAAGACCTAGGTTCAAATCTCACCACAGACACTTGACCCTGGGCAAGTCACTTGACCAGTTTTTATTTATTCATTCATTCATTTATTTATTTATTTTGGTTGGGCAATGAGGGTTAAGTGACTTGCCCAAGGTCACACAGCTAGTAAGTGTCTGAGGCTGGATTTGAAGTCAGGTCCTCCTGAATCCAGGGCCAGTGTTCTATCCACTGTGCCACCTAGCTGCCCCCACTTGACCAGTTTGTACAACAGTCATTTCAACTTCATAATTATCATTTCTTACAGCACAATAATATTCCATTATATTCATGCACCACAATTTGTTTAGCCATTCTCCAGTCAATGGCCATATACTTTGTTTCCAAGTCTTTGCTACCACAAAAAGTATTGCTATGAAATTCTGGTGTATATGAGACTTTTCTGTCTATCTCTGACCTGCTTTGGGTATATCCTTGGCAGTAGGATCTCTGGGTCAAAGGTTATTTTTTGACACTTAATTACAATTAATTAATTAATTAATCCCAACATTATGTAAACTGTTTGAAAAAATAGGTAAAGAGGGGACAGCTAGGTGGCTCAGTGGATAAAGCACCAGCCCTGGATTCAGGAGGACCTGAGTTCAAATCTGGCCTCAGACACTTGACACTTACTAGCTGTGTGACCCTGGGCAAGTCACTTAACCCTCATTGACCTGCCCCCCCCCAAAATAAATAAAATGGGAACAAGTTGCTTAGGGAGCTGTTTAAAAAAGAAAGAAAGAAAAAATAGGCAAAGAAGGAATCATACCAAATCTCTTCTATGACACAAATGTGTTTTACATATTTAAACAAGAGACAAAAAGCAGAGAAAGAAAACCAGAGATCAAAAATTTATATAAATACTAGCAAGGAGATTACAGATATTACAAAGGATATCACAAAGCTTATATGCTATGACAAAGTGGAATTTATACCAGGAATGCAGTGGTGGTTCAACATTAGGATAATTATAAACATAATTTATCATATTGTTATGGGGGAAATAGAGTAGGGCGTTTGGGATAGGGGTTCTTAGGAATTCCTCTTTAAAGAATTACACCCTCTTGCACACAAATCCAATTAGAAGAAAATAATATTTTATTTAGGGGCTAGGGAAGGGAAACCAAGAGAGAAATACTTGAACTTCTTCTCATGGGGAGAAGGCATAGCACAGAGGCATGGCTCTAAGATACCTTATCTCCTTGAGCAGGAGACAGGCAGATACTTTTATAAAGGTTCGATGGTGGTCCGTTGAGGTGATCATCTGAACTGTGTTCCCTTATTGGGGCAGACCATCCCCCACTGGTGGTGCCTAGGGGAATTTGGGTGAGGGGCAGCTCTGGATTTCTCAAGCCATCCATCTCTCTGCTCCTCATGCCACAAAGGCAGCAGCCACACCCAATCCCATCTCCCTGAGGGGTGAGGGAGACTGGTTAGGTGTGTCTGTCCTTTGGTTTAGTTTCTCAAGGAGAAGGTTCTTTGCTGTACCCCAGAGAACTTCTAGACTCATAACAATATCAATAACAAACAAGGCAAAATGTATATAATTGTTTCAATAAATGCAGAAAAGCTTTTGACAAAGTACAACACCATTCCTATTAAAAACATTGAAAGCATGGGAATAAATAACATTTTTCTTTAAAATTATAAGTCGAATCAATCTAAATCCAAGAGCAGCATTATCTGTAATGGGGATAAAACTAGAAGTCTTTCCGAAAAGAGTAGGGGTAAAGCAAAGGTGTCCATTTTCACTATTATTATTCAATATTGTACTAGAAATTCTAGTTATAACAATAAGAGAAGAAAACACTTGAAGGAATAAGAATAGGTAACGAGGAAACAAAACTTTCAGTTTTTGTAGATGATATAATGATTTACTTAGAGAACCCTACAGAATCAACAACAAAATTAGTTGAAACATTTAACAATTTCATTAAGGTTGCAGCATATAAAAGAAACTCACACAAATCGCCAGCATTTCTGTATATTACCAACAAAATCCAGCAGGAAAAAATTGAAAGAGAAATGTCATTTAAAACAACTACAGCCAGAGTAAAATACTTGCTAAGACACACTGAGGGAACTTTATGAACAGTTACAAAATGCTCTTTACACAGATAAAGACAGGTGTAAATGATTAGAGAAATATTAATTGTTCATGTGTAGGTCAAGCCAGTATAATTAAAATGGTAATACTACCTAAATTAATTTATTTAGTGCCATATCAATCGAACTACCAGAAGACTACTTTATAAAGCCAGAAAAAAAAATCTAGCAAAATGCATGTGTAGGAACAAAAGTTCAAGAATATTAAAGGAATCAATAAGGGGGAAAATGGGAAGGAAGAGACCCTAGCAGTACTTGGTCTCAAACTATATTACAAAGCCATAATTATCAAAATAATACAGCACTAGGTAAGAAATAGAGAGAATCATCAATGCAATAGACTTGTTGTTGAGTTGTTTCAGTCATATCTAACTCTGAGTGTCCTCATTTGGGGTTTTCTTGGCAAAGACACTGGAGTTGTTTTCCCATTTACTTCTGCAGCTCATTTTACAGATGAGGAAACTGAGGCAAATAGGGTTAAGTGATTTGCCCAGGGTCATGCAGCTACTAAGTGCCTGAGGCCAGATTTGAACTCTAGAAGATGAGTCTTTGTGACTCTAGGCCTAGCCTTCTATTCAGTGCATCACCTAGTTGCCCTATGGAATAGAGTAGGAGGTACACAATATATAGAAGCAAATGAGCACAGTAACTTAGTGTTGGATAAATCCAAAGATCCAAACCATTCAGGCAAGAATTCACTATTTGACCAAAAGTACCTAGAATACTGGAGAGCAGTCTGGCAGAAACCAAGCACAGAACAACAGATAAGCTCAATGTATTCAATAAGTTCTACATGATAAAGAGTGAGATCATGAGATATTGTGTTGGACTTGGAGTCTTCCAGATTTATTCACTAAGCCTAAATTCAAACCCCCATCTCCCTCAGTCTTAGTTTCCTCATTTGTGCAATGGGGATAATAGTATTTACTTCGAAGGATTACTTTAAGGATTAAATAAGATAACATAGGTAAAGCACAGGGGCAGCTAAGTGGTGCAGTGGATAGAGCACCAGCCCTGGATTTAGGAGGACCTGAGTTCAAATTTGGCCTCAGACACAACACTTACTAGCATGTGGCCCTGAGCAAGTCACTTAACTCTCATTCCCCTGAAAAAAGAAAAGAAAAAAACATAGTTAAAACAATTTGCAAACTTTAAAAGCAATATGTAAGTGCTACTTATTATAATTCATATGCCCATAATCACTTTAACAATAGAATAAAAATATCTCATTTGTTTTGGGGGTATGTGTGTGTGTGTGTGTGTGTGTGTGTGTCTAGAAGGGTATGCTTCTGAACTCTTCCTTCTGTGAATTTTTTCATATAATTTTTTTCTATTTCTGTTTTTCTGCAGAGGCAGTCTAGTGTATCAAGTAATCCTGGACTTGGTCAGGAAGACTTGGATTCAAATCCTGTTTCTATGGCTTACTGGTCTGGATGACCATAGGTAAATCACTTCTCTCTCTCTTTCTCTCTCTCTCTCTCTCTCTCTGTCTCTCTCTCTCTCTCTGATTTATTCACTAAGCCTGAAGTTATCAAAGTAAGATCCAAGGATCCCTGGGAGTCCTGGGGATCCTTTAAGGGGATCTTTGAGGTCAACTCTCTTTTCATAATTAATAACTCCAAGATCTTATTCCGCATTAATATACTCCTCCCTTTTCCAATTTCATGCCTGGGAGAGGCCAGATTTTCTTCATATACTTCAACCAAAACACATTGCCACAGATTGAATCCAGGAGCAGATATGAGAACCCAGCTATCTTTCCTTTGGCTAGACTTTAAACAGACTTGCAAAAATACATAAAACAGTGCCATTTTTCCTCACAAAAATTTTTTAAGATAGTTATTTTTTAGGAAAAATATATTAACCTATAATAGGTTTATTTTTGTTATGGTTTATTTTTGGCAGGGGGGGTGCTGGGCAATGACTTGCCTGGGGTCACACAGCTAGTAAGTATCAAGTGTCTGAGGTAGGATTTGAACTCAGGTCCTCCTGAATCCAAGGCCAGTGCTTTATCCACTGTGCCACCTAGCTGCCCCTATTCTTGTTATTTTTAACTGAATAAGTGCTTCTAAATTTATGTTTTAATTTCTCTTGTGGTAAATATCAATTAGATATGATCCATATAAGCAAAAAGCTCTTTGGGATCCTCAATGATTTTGAAGAGAATAAAGGAATCCTAAGCCCAAAAAGGGAAAGAGTCATAGTACTAAGCTATAGATGGGTAAGTCATCTAAGATAGTGTTTCACCAATAAAATCAAAGATCCTTGCCATATTTAATTAACTGGCATCAGGAAGATTTGAGTTCAAATCCAGCCTCAGACACTACCTAGTTGTGTGGCCCTGGGTAAGTCACTTAACCTCTGTTTGCTTCAGTTTCCTCAACTGTAAAAATGGGGATAATAATGGCACCTACCTCCCAGGGTTGTTATAAGGTTTGAATGAGATCAGATCATATATGCAAAGTCTTTGCAAACCTTAAAGTGTTACATGTAGAGCCAATATCTGATTGCTTGCCCCCTCAGGGAGGGCAGGAGGGATAGAATTTGGAACTCAAAACTTTAAATAAAAATGTTTATCATTATTGTTTTAAAAAATATTTTTGGAAAATGTTTGGCTCTACTGTTACAAATAAAAATAAAAAAGTTAAAAAACCCCCCTACCTTAAAGTGCTATATAAATGTTAGTTAAATTTGTTACCAACATTAGTTTGTTTTCTTTTCTCTAGTTGTAAGTCAGAATGTATATTGTTATTCTGATGCTACTTTCTTCACTTTCATCAATTATGGAATAATGATAACAGCTAGAATTTCCATAGTACTTTAATATTTTGCAAAGCACTTTACAAACTCCAGGAGGTAGATACTATTAATATTCTCATTTTACAGATGAAGAAACTGAGGCAGACCAAGGTTAAGTGACTTGCTTGGGGACACACAGCCAGTAAGTGTCTGAAACTGGATTTGAACTCAGGACTTTTTAACTCCGGGTCTAGTTCTATCCACTACATCCCTCAGGGCCAATCTTTTTTTTTTTTTTTTTTGGCAGGGCAATGAGGGTTAAGTGACATGCCCAGGGTCACACAGCTAGTAAGTGTCAAGTGTCTGAGGCCACACTTGAACTCAGGTCCTCCTGAATACAGGGCCAGTGCTTTATCCACTGTGCCACCTAGCTGCTCCCAAGTTGCTAAATTTTTATTACAATAGACCTACATCAGGAATGGGCCTTAGAGGCCTTATTGTCTGACAACCTTCTCATCTGACGAATGAACAAATGAATGAATGAATGAATGAATGAATGAATGAATGAATGAATGAATGAATGAGCACTTAAATTCCAAGTACTGTGCTGAGAACTGAGAATGTAAACTCCAAAACCAAAAACATTTCCTGCTCTCAGGGAGTTTAATATTCTAATGGAGAAGACAACACACAAAGAGAGACATAAGGGGCACAGGAAGAAAATTAAGCTTTAAAGGCCTGAAGCTGCACTGAGACTCTTGGAATACCTTGTGTTGACTGGAATATTCTTCATATATGAATTTTGAAATGCTTTGCAAATGCTCCCTTGAGCACATCAATTGTGTGAACTGTATTCTTCCTGAGCTATCAGTTCAGTGATCCCCACTGCTGGTACCTCTCCTGAGTATGCCACCACTCTGGTATAGGATGGCATCATGTCATACCTGGACCACTCGAATAGCCCACAGGTGGGTCTGCCCGCCTCAAGTCTCTCCCGCTCCAATCCATCCTCCATTTAGCACTTAAAATGCTAGGTCCAATCGTGTCACCCCCTCCTCAGTAAATTCCTTTGGTTCCCTATTGCCACCAGGAGAAAAGAAATGGAATGTCATATTCATGGAATAGTTAAGAGGCCAAAGAGTACATGTCCGGGAGCCAAGTGTACTGAGAATGCAAAGGTAGGAGGGGGCTAGGTTAAGATGGGCTTTGAATGGCTTGGGACATTCTCTCTAGAAATGGCCTGTAATGGTCTCTGTCCTCTGCTCCGACCACTGACCTGTCTGGTTTCCTTTAAGTCCCACTTAAAAATCCCATCTTCTATGGGAAGCCTTCCCCAACCCCCCCCTTTTTTTGTGAGGCAATTGGGGTTAAGTGACTTGTCCAGGGTCACACAGCTAGTAAGTGTCAAGTGTCTGAGGCCAGATTTGAACTCAGGTCCTCCTGAATCCAGGGCTGGTGCTCTATCCACCGTGCCACCTAGCTGCCCCATCCAACCCCTTTTAATTCCAGTGTCTTCCCTCTCTTAATTATTTCCTATTTATCTTGTATATAGCTTGCTTTGTATATATTTGTTTGCATGTTAACTCCTCCATTAGATTGTAAACTCCTTAAGGACAGGGACTACCTGGCAGCTCAGTGGCGCAGTGGATAAAACACAGGCTCTGGATTCAGGAGAACCTGAGTTCAAATCTGAACTCAGACACTTGACACTTACTAGCTGTGTGACCCTGGGCAAATCACTTAACCCTCATTGCCCCACCAAAAAAACCAAACCAAAACAAAAAAAACCATGTAGTACATACCCTGGTTGAAGAGCTTTCTCCCTATAGCCAAGGACAGGGACTATCTTTTGTCTCTTGTTGTATCCCTAGTACTTAACAGTTTCCGGAACATAGTAGGCGCTTAATAAATGTTTATTGATAACATGATTGATTAGGAGGTAATGAATTTGTTATCTCTCAGCTTAGCATTTTAGATAACCCTTTCTCCAAGCTGTCACCTATGCCTATCTGCATAGACAAAACAGCCTTGAGGCTGGAAATTTGAGTGCCAGAAGGCTTTATCATGGGACAGCAAAGTCTGGAACAGGAATAATTCAAATATTTTCCAGGGAATTGACATATTTTTCCAGGACATGATAGAGAAGGAAGATCTTTTTCTTCTTGTCTAGTGCCCAGAGTGCCCACTACATACAGTAGTTGTTGTTGTTGTATCATTCAGTCATGTCTGACTAGTTGTGACTTTATGGACCACAGCAGGCCAGGCCCTTCTGTCCTCCACTATCTCTCAAAGTCATTGACATGACACTATCTATCTATCTCATCCTCTGGTGTCCCCTTTTCCTTTTGTCTTCGATCTTTCCCCAAATCAGGACCTTTTCCAGTGAGTCCTGTCTTCTCATTATATGGCCAAAGTATTTAAGCTTCAGCTTTAGAATTTGACCTTCCAGTGAATGGCCTGAATTAATTTCTTTAAGTATTGACTTATTCGATCTCCTTGCTGTCCAAGGGACTCTCAAAAGTCTTCTACAGTACCATGATTTGAAAACATCATACTAATCCCTCTTAAATTTCATTGTATTAGATTTGGATCATCATTCCACCTATTGAGATCTTTTTGTTGTTGTTGTTTTGTGGGGCAATGAGGGTTAAATGACTTGCCCAGGGTCACACAGCTAGTAAGTGTCAAGTGTCTGAGGCTGGATTTGAACTCAGGTCCTCCTGAATCCAAGGCCAGTGCTTTATCCACTGCACTACCTAACTGCCCGAGATCTTTTTGCATCCTGATTCTGGTTGGGTTTTTTTGGTTTTGGTTTTGGTTTTGGTTTTTTTTTTTTTAGTGAGGCAATTGGGGTTAAGTGACTTGCCCAGGGTCACACAGGTAGGTAGTAAGTGTTAAGTGTCTGAGGCCGGATTTGAACTCAGGTACTCCTGACTCCAGGGCCAGTGCTCTATCCACTAGGCCACCTAGCTGCCCCCCCTATTTTTTTTTCTGGTTGTTTTTTAATCCTTCAAGCTTTATGTCATCTGCACATTTAGAAGACTCCAATCATGCCTTCTATGCCTTCATTCAATTAACTGACAAAAATTTTGACCAACACAAGGCCAGGGACAGATCCCTGAGGTACTCCACTGGAGGCTTCTGGAAAAGCTGACATCAAATCATTAATCACTACACCTTGGTATCAGTCATTTAACTGTGCTATTATTTTGCCTGTACTTCTCCATTTTATCCACAAGTATATCAAGGGACATTGTCAAATACTTTGTTCCATCTTCCAAAGATAAGCTATCCTTATGTAGCCAGAGACCCAAAGCCCATTAGTATGAGATTCTCTCTTCACTGGTGGATCTCAATACCCAATACCTGTGTGAGGGGCAAGGTAGAATTGGTCAGAACAGGAAGGAGAAGAGCTTCTGTACCTTCATTCACAGCAGTCTCTTCTGACTCTTAAATCCCTTTGGTGTCTTTGGTCTCTGCATTTGCTTTGGGGGGCTTCTGGCTTCCAGTTTCAAGATAGAAGATGAACAGTGACAACTGAAGGAAAAATAAGACAGGAAAGGAGCTAGCAGTCTCCATCATGTCCCTATTCCCAGTTTGATACACTAGAGACTTCAGGAAATTTCCCCTTGGGTAATACTCTCTTGGTTAAGCTGAGTTGTCTTTCTCCCCATAGGAGAACTTCTTCACTGGGTATTGTCTGGTCTATGTTCTATCATGCATACTTTCTCCAATTTCTATTTTGTTATCAACTTGGATAAATGGATGTTTTGTGTGTTCATTGTGGAACTAGTACTTGATGGGAAGGGACTTATGCTTTGGATATAAAGCTGAGATCTTCTTTTCCCCACTAATAAACAGCAATCAGAACTTTAGCATGAGCCTGAAAACTATATCCTTTAGACTAACAATATTTTTTTTCTTTTCTTCTTCTTCTTTTTTTTTTTGTGTGTGAGGCAATTGGGGTTAAGTGACTTGCCCAGGGTCACACAGCTAGTAAGTGTTAAGTGTCTGAGGCCAGATTTGAACTCAGGTCCTCCTGAATCCAAGGCCAGTGCTCTATCCACTGCGCCACCTAGCTGCCCCCTAGACTAATAATATTTAAGGAACCTAATAGATAGACTCCTAACCCAGTAACCCTTCTTCCTGAAGAGAGCAGAGTGCCCAGGCTTCAGGCCTCAACCAACTTCTGGCTTTTCCTCTTGGTGGAAAATAAAATCTCCCTTGGTTAAGGGTTGGGAGAGAAAAGGCTCACTCCCCATATCCAACCAGTTGTTAAGTTCTGTTGTTTCTACTTTTATATCATTTCTCAAATATGTCCCCTTCCTTCCTCTGACACCATTATGGCCCTTGTGCAGGCACTCATCACCTCATGCCTAGACTACTGTAATAGCCTGCTAATAGGTTTCCCTGCCTCAAGCCTCCCCCTACTCCAATCCATACTCCACTCAGCTGTCAATCTGAACTTCCTAAAGTGCAGATCTGACCACATTGTCCCTCTATTCCATAAACTCAAGTGGCTCCCTGTTATCTCCATGATCAAATATAAAATCCTTTTTTTGTCATACACAGATCTTTATGACTTCCCCCTACTCTGACACATCTTTCCAGGGGTTTTATGTTTTACTCACCCCTCCCCATTAAGTATTTTCAGTGTTTGTCCTTCATGCTTGGACTGCTTTCCTTCTCATCACCACCTCCTGGCTTCCTGCAAGTTCCAACTAAAGACCTCCCTTCTTCATGAAGCCTTTCCCAGTACTCCTTAATCTTAGTTCCTTCCCTTTACAATTATCCCTAATTTATTACATTGTCATTGTGGTTTGTCCTTCATTTTCTTCTTCTTCATTTTTTTGTTTTTTGATGAGACAATTGGGGTTAAGTGACTTGCCCAGGGTTGCACAGCCTAGTAATGTCAAGAGTCTGAAGCCAGATTTGAACTCAGGTCCTCCTGACTCCAGGGCCAGTGCTCTATCCACTGCACCACCTAGCTGCCCCTTGTCCTTCATTTTCAAAGAGGACCAATGATTTCACAGGGTGATGTCTTGCCTTTCTTATGAATTAGATTCAAGTAAGGCAGAGTCATCAGTCTCATTTTTTCTTCCAGAGTCATTAAAGTCCAGTGGCAAGACAAAAGTCAGGATGACTGGCAATGGCCTGGGATGCATTGGATGATCTTGGCTTCTTCAATGTCTAGCCAAGTTCTAAGCATGCCATAGCACCTGCTTCAGCCACTTTCATGGCTGTTGTAACAAATGGTTCTCAGCTGACCATCTGGCTCAGGGAAGTCTTCACATACTTAAAAGTAGACATTGTCCTAACTCATCAGTGGGTTTTGAGGCCCGTCAGTTACCCTTAACCTGGTTTAGCCCGTCTGCAGAGACGGTATTACTGGGGTATGGACAATTCATATGCTATAGTTTCTTGGAACCACGGGTGAGTGTATACAAGAAGTTGTAGCATGTGAATTGGCCATACCCCAAATATATATATCACCACAAACACCAGAACTATGACATTGCAAAAATGGATCTGAAAAATATTCCTTTATCAAAGAATTATTTGCATACACAATCCAATCAAAATTTAAGTAAAAGTTTTATTTGGCACACAGAAGTATGGCCGGGAGAAGAAGTGTAAACTTCAGCTTCTGGGGAGGAGCAGATTTATGGAAAGTTCCTCCATCAGGCACAGTAAAAATACTTTTATAGGGGATAGAAACAGGTGGGGAGATAGACTTAGAACTGAAAAGTTATAGCTGTTCTGGGGAGTGAAGATGCTAGCTATTGAGAAGTGGGATACATGAAACAATAAATATGTCATATTCCTAACTTAAGATTATTGTCACCACCTGGTCCTAATCACAGAACATGCACATCTGGTCCAATTAGGCTCCTGCTATAAATTTCAAGGAACCCAACTTTCTGGGTACCCATGACATGTCAGCTTCATTATCTGTTTGACTAACCACTATCTGGTTAATTAACTGCTTTGCTTTTCCAAGGAAAGAGTACCCTCTAACTGACCCCAGCAAGCTGATCAACTGTATTATTTTTCATGGTCAGAGTGACCTCCTCATAGCCAGAGTATCCCTAACTGGACCTAGGCCTACCAGGCTGCTACTACATATATATGTGTATGTGTGTGTATACACACTCTCTCCAAGAAGCTGTTGTATATATATATATATACATATATACATAAATATACAAATATACACTATATATATACACATAAATATACAAATATACACTATATATATGTGTATATATATATACACATAAATATACAAATATACACTATATATATATACACACATAAATATACAAATATACACATACACACATATATATGTATATACTACAGAAGTACCCTTGAGATTAATATGTCTGTTTTTATGTCCCAGAAATGTCAAGCAGGGGAAATCTGCCTTTCAAAATGTAGAGGAGTCCAAGCTGGATTGAAAGCAGAAAAGTTTTATTAGAAGGAAAATCATATACTAATGCCCCCAGTACAAGGTACCAAGGGGCCCACAGCGGGGAAGGTTCAGGGAGGGGTTGGGAAAAAGAATGGACAATCTTTCTCAGAAACAGGTGGATATAGAAGCAGGATGTTTTGCAGGACTGCAAGACTGGTTTGGCCCACTTTGGGGAGGGCTCAACAAGGTCAGCCAGCAAACACCAGCAAAGGCATCTGGGAGTAAGCAAGACTGGCTCACTACAGGCTTCTGCTCGGCTCATTGCAATAAACAGGCAGTGTCTAGTGCATCTGCCTGGTAAGGTAACTTATAGACCCATTAATCTCAGAAATACTACCACATTACATATGCACATATATATTTACACACACATGAATGATATATGTATGCTTATATAAATGTATTATATATGTACATATGTATATATACATGTGTAAACGTCACTGTGGATACATACATATTACATGTACACACATGCATTTATATGCTGTCACGATATTAACAGACACCCTGTTTTCAGAGCTAAGGCCCAGCAAGCAAGCTGTGCCCTGAGCTTGGCATAACAAGAATACTTTGCACTCACCCTCTGGATGATCTAACCCTCTGGCAAAATCATAATTATTGCATCGCTTTGACCAGTGCTAGGTGTTATCTGATCTTAGACAAGCACCAGACAAGCTTGAATAAATACCCATGTTCTGGTCATGAAATCCTGCTGTGAATCAAGCTTGTCTCAATGCTGTTACCCCTCATTGTCAGGGCTATAGCTCACTGCTTAGCCAGGGGTATAAGTACTGGGATTTTCCCCACACTGCCCCACTAGGGGCAGGGCTGGCCACATGTGTCTAATTTCTCTCCTTGTCTGTAAGCCATTTCCCTGACTTTGAAGTTAAACTTCCCTTTGATTCCTGACTCTGTTCAGCTCCAGCCATCCACGTTAGAGGCTGGTTTGGTCCAGTTGACAATGCACACATACTTATATTGTGTGTATGTTTTTATATTTATATACAAATATTATATAAACCTGTATAAAATATATACATTTTTCTTGGTACAAAGTTGTTCGCATATTGTTTCCTCCATTAGAATATGAGCTCCTGGAGAACAGGGACTAGTTTTTCTTTTTTTGTTTTGTTTTGTTTCCTGTCTTGGTATTAATACCTTTTAGTACTTAGTAGTTAGCACATGGCAAGTGCTTAAAAAACACTAGTTGATTGATGGGTTTATTGAGTCTTCAGTTTCAATCTAAACGTCTGCAGGAAGGTGTCAATACCATACCTGGGCTCTAAATGTGTGTTGAGAACATCTGCCTAGGTTCACACATTACAAAAGTCCACAGCATTTACACTGCGGTATTGGGATAGGTTTTGATTATTTTTTTATACATGGGTACACTGAATGGGAGTGATAAACAATAATGGAGCGCAGCGGAATGGGGGTGGGGGCTCCGACTGACACCCAAGCACAACACACTGAGTGCGCGCGCACACGGCATCGGGGAAAGCAGTCCTTCCTTGGCGGGACAAACACAGCTTCCAGGCTCAGGCCTTCTCCGAGCAACCAACCGCTGTACAAGCGGTGGTTCACAATTTAAGACGAAGGGCGGGTCCTTCCTAAGTGTCGGTCACAGCGTTCTTCGTTCTCTGATTGGTTACAGCCCTCTGTCACGTGTCCTGGGGCAGAAGCATATAAGCTGGGAGGCGAAGGCGGCGTTCCGCCATTTTGTGGACGTCGGGGGAGTAGCGCAACAGCTGCGCGGGGACGGAGCCGGGAGGAGCGGGAAAAACCCAGTTAAGCGGTGGGAGTTGGATCCCCGCCTGTTAAGCCACAGCACCCGGTAAGGAAAGGGGCGGCGGAGCGGACGGTTGGGTTCTTTTTCGCCGCCGTCGTAGCCGTGGGGCCCGAGCGAGGCTGGGCGCAGACAAAGAGGTGCCGCCGCCATTTTGTGACGTTCGGCGGCCGGCGGTCGGGGTGCCCTAGGTACTGCGGGGAGGGACCGCCGAGGCCCCGACCTGGAGCCAGGCCCCCGGGAAGCGCTGGGAGGGGAGCCTCTGGGGCTGAGGAGGGGATATGAAAGGGGAAAGGGAGCGGGGACGACACATCCGGAAGAGGAACCGAGGCGGCCGGGCGCGGCCTGCCGGCTCATGGCGTCTCTTCTCTCGCGGCTCGCTCCACGGCGAGTTGCTTCTCGATTCTTGCCTCTGCTTAGGCCGCCGCGAAGCAAAGCTTCCTTCCCGCGCTTCTGGGGGCGGGGGTGGGGATGGAGGGCCGCGGCTGCCTGGCCTCACGAGTGCGGGGGCTGGAGAGAGGACGCTTGGCCTGCCGGGAGGCAGGGAGGGAGGGGGCCGCGCGGCCGCTTTGTGGCTGCTGGCGTTTCCCCATCGGCGCCCAATTAAGTGTGGGCCAATGGGTGCTGCGCACTTAAGCCGTGGACGGCCCTTGGGTTGGGCTCAATTCGCCCTGCGCCTCGGCACGGGCCTGAAACCTGTTGCGATGAACGGCCGTCTTTTTTTTTTTTTTTTCCGTTTGAAACTTGTCTGAGGTGTTGACCAGTTTACGTTTAACTCCAAATTTTGATGCTGCCTGTTGTAACATGCTAATAACCAAGGCTGGGTGTGGCATCGACACCTAGTATGTGTTTGAACTGGCTTTAGTGGGTGAAATGGGAGGCGATTTGCTCGCTGTTTACAGCACCCAATTTTGCTGTTTTGGTTCAGAGCCCTTTCTTTGGCTTTGGGGTTAAGATTTTGCTATTCATGGCCCGTGAAGTTAAAAATTGGATTGCCCTGAGTTATACTATGTCACGGTGACCACCAAGAATGCAGCATACTTAAATTTTTAACGTAGAGTTGTTTATTTCTTAATTCCCATTGGCTTTGCACCTACCTTCTCACCAGGATACATAAAGTCCACTGGTGAATGCTCTATGAAGAGTATTAAAATCAGCATAAATTTGTGCTTTTGAAGAAGGATCTGCAGTAGTCTTTCTACAAGTCCATTTAACAAACATTAAGCACTTAATATGCATCAGGCCCCAGAAATAAGAGTTGGGGAAGCTAAGAAAAACAAGACCTTCCCGGTCGCCCCACCCCCAGTTCACAATCTAATGGGAAAAACTACGTGCAAAAAACTGTATAAACTAGATGTACACCATAAATTGGACATAATCTCAGAAAAGAAGTCATTAAAGGAGGAAGGGGAAAGGCTTCTTGCAGCAAAGCTACATTTGCAAAAGAAGGAATCATTAAATGAGTCTTTGGTTTTGATTAGGCTAATATGCCACAAAGTCTTGGATTTCAAGGGCACTTGAGGGCCTGTTTAGGGGTGGGGATCTTGGAATGAAATATTAGTCTTTTGCCAAAGACAATGTTTCTGGAACTACTTCCCCATGTATATGCTACTACATAAAAACATGAAAGGATAGTTCTGGAGGGTTGGTTGTTCAAAGAAGTGAATTTTATTTCATTGGACTTTACTCTTTTTTTTGTTATCATAAGTTAACATCTTAAGTCATACCAATAAAGGATTTTATTAAAGTCCTGCAAATACTAAACATGTTTTGCCATTGTCTCATTACAGAGATGCATCGTGACTCTTGTCCGCTCGATTGTAAGGTTTATGTAGGTAACCTTGGTAACAATGGCAACAAGACTGAATTGGAGCGAGCTTTTGGATATTATGGACCGCTCCGGAGTGTGTGGGTTGCAAGAAATCCTCCCGGCTTCGCATTTGTTGAATTTGAAGATCCCAGAGATGCAGCTGATGCTGTTAGAGAACTAGATGGAAGGTAATAAATACTTAATGTATAATCTCTGTAAAGTTATTTCCTCATTTGTACATTGAATTCAATAGAAGAAATAACTTAATACACTGTACATCATAAAATTATAACTCACAATTGCATAGTTAACATTTTAGGGCAATTCCTCATATTTTATAGAAGAGAAAACTGAGACACATAGAACATAGATAATTTCTTCATCATACATTTAGTATCATTTGCGACCCCTCTATAATAGCACTGAAATTGAACTGGATCACTACTATGAATGATCAGAATCAGTTACTAGAGTTAGTGCAAATTTTATATTGATTCTCATCCACAATAATGTTAGCATTTGTGTAGACTACGAAATAGGGTCCCTTTTTTACTCAAGGAACTTTACCCAGATCTTTCTTGACTTAATTTTTGTAGTCACTATTGAAGCTACTTTTTAAAAGTAGTATTAGGGTAAAGTTGGAGTTGATGGCCATGCATTCCCTTAATGTCTTCAGAAATATTTCATTGTATGTTGGTATCACAAAACTACAGAAACTGATCTAATTAAAATTGGCTAGTGTTTTTTATGTTTAATTTATTTGTACTATGCCATCTAGTGTTCAGGTGTTTTTTAGGCCTAGAATACATATATGCTAACCTATTTACTTGTACTCTTATCTTATTGCTTCTGCCTAAGCCAAGAGGTAATTCAGTAATGCCACATTAATGTATACTTGTATAGTTTGATATGAAAGGCAATTCTGATTATTTAATCAGAATATAGAGTTGTTTGGGGGTCAGCTAGGTGGCATAGTGATAAAGCACCGGTCCTGGATTCAGGAGGACTTGAGTTCAAATCCAGCTTCAGATACTTGACACTTAGTAGCTTTGTGACCCTGGGCAAGCCACTTAACCCTCATTGCCCCAACAAAAAAAATAAAATGAAGTTCTTTAGTAGAATAAAGATCAGGTGAGCTCATCTAAAGTGTGCTTTTAAAGGTGTTTTACATTTTAAAGTCCTAAAATTCAAATCATAATTTTGAAATGAGCTAGTTATCATTAAGGTAGCAGCAATAAACAGAACTGGTAAACCAAGACCAATATTGGGTATTCCAAGTGCTTAAGAGATGAATTCATAACCCAAATATTATTGTCTACTGTGTTGGGATACAGTTGATAGATGTGGTCTCTGACCTGATAAGAGCTTGATCTTGTACAAATTTCTCAGCATCTTGGGCTTTTCCTTTGTATTTAACATCTTGCCTTGTAAAATTTTGTGTGTCTAAGCTAGCTTTCCCTCTAGCAGTATAATCATCTCGAGGGAAGCATTCAGTTTTAGTAATTTGTTATTCTTCCCATCTTTCCATATAGCTGCTTAAATGTTGAATGTTGATTTATTGCAAATCCTTATAGCAATTATACATGAAATCAGATGACATGGGGAAAGAAAAGAGAATAGCAAACTATTTGAAGGGCCTTTTAGCAGAAAGTGCTGGATTTGAAGTCCATGCCTGTTAAAGCTTCTTTGGGCTTCATGAGGGAGTTGCACTAGATATTCTTTCCAGTTCTAAATCTAGGTAGCAAAATTAGGAAAGTATGTTTTGCAAGGATCAGTGTCTAAAATGTTTGTAAATACTTGTGTGTGCTTTTTTTAAAGAACGTTTTTTTAGTTTATATATATATATATTTTTTTTTCCTTTAAAGGACACTTTGTGGCTGTCGGGTACGGGTGGAACTGTCGAATGGGGAGAAAAGAAGTCGTAATCGTGGTCCACCACCTTCTTGGGGTCGTCGTCCAAGGGATGATTATCGGAGAAGAAGTCCTCCACCCCGCCGCAGGTACTTTAGAATCAAAGAATGTGTTTAGAGCCCTTGGTGTTAAACCATAGAGCAATATAGGAGCAGGTGTTTCCCTAAAGCATGTTGATGGGTAACATCTATTGCTGAGATTCTGAGGGTTTTTTTGTTTTTGTTTTTTATAAAACAGCCTTGCTGGGGCGATAGTGGGGTGTTTTATGTAAGTTGATGCTGAATGTTGGCTTTGGTCGTTAGGTCACTGTTCAAGTTGATAGTCAGTAACTTTTCAGTCCTGGATCTATCTTCTTCAAGTTATTTTAGTTCATCTTCTAGTCACATCTTTTCCAATCTTCCCTTTTACTTCAATTTAGGGCCATTTCCCATTCCTTGACTCAATAATGACAGGCTTAACATAAAACAGTCTAGCTTTCCACGCAGATGTATCTTTCTACTTTGTTTGCACAATTGTAATATTTGTTAAGAATGTTACAACTGGTGAAGTAGAAATTAATCTTAAACTAGTTTAAACTTAGGTCACTAAAAAAGGGGGCTAAACAGGAGTAATTCCAGTCATCTTAAGTTTTTCAAACCCAAATCTGAAATTTCAGTTTTTTTTTTTGGTAATTATGGCACATCACTCTTGGACCCAGGCATTGTTGTCTGGAGACTATTCCGCATCTCCTCAAATCTCCAACATGATTTCTACAGGACTGAAATTACCTGTTAAAGGTGAGTGAAGTCCTTCTTAGGAGATAGGAGTTTGAAACTGCCCCTTCTGCTATTTTAAAAATAAAACAAACAAAAGGCCAAAAAAAAAAAAAACCCACCCCACACTTGTTGCCCATCGTAATAAGATTATATGTTAGCTAATAGATGGTTGTACTGATGGCTTGTTTTTTTCATTTTTTTTTTGTGCTTTTTGGTCCATCTATTAATAAAAATGAACCCCGTTACAGAGTCACCATCATGTCTCTTCTCACCACCCTCTGAGTCTGCATTAGCCAGTCAACTAGCCCTTTCAGCGTCATGTGACCAGCGCGCCCCATTCAGCTTGGCTGGTGTCGTTTCACATGACCCAGGCATGGCCAGTCGTCAGGTTGCACCGCCCTTTGGTTCCCGAGCATGCTGTTTTCTCTCAGCCTTCTCTCCAACCTTAACCAAATCGGCAGCAGCCACCTCGACCGCCCACACATTCCTGGCCAATCAGCTCAGCTGTTTATTTACCAAATGTCTTCACAACAACTACAGCAGCAGCCTTCGGCTAACAAAAAAGCAGGAAAAATCCACAACACCCCCTTCGCCAACCAACTAAATACAACGCAACATCTGGCAAAACCTTTTCAGCAAATTCTTCCTGGCCGTCAGTCCGGCAGCCTCACCTCACCATTTCTAGCTTGTTGAAACCCAAAACTAGTAAGTTTTTCCTGCTTATACAGTTTACTGCTGGTTAAAATAAGGAGTAAGCGGCTTAAGTAATTACTTTTCTCGATCAAAGGCTGGCTGTGCATAATTGAATGGTAACGTACAGATATTGCTTGAATAAAACTTTTAAGGGTGATAGGGAACTTTTAATGTAACTAGAACCTCAAGCAAAACTCATTTGCATGTGTGAGATGCCAAACTAAAAATTTAATATCTCTAACAAATTTAGCTTTCCTTTCTAGCAAAATTTTGTTGAATCCTATCACCTTTAAATGGTTTTACTAACAGTTTTCAAAATTTAAAACAATTTTTGGGGTGAAGTGGGCCAAGCTAAGGTAATTTTTTGTAAGCCTAAACACACTCTTAAAATGTGACAATCACAAATATGCAGTTCTAATGTATCACTTAATGGCATCAATATTTACACTGAGCGCGTTTTCACAGTTTTTCACTTTATCCACTTGGTACCTTAAGTCTTGTCATGGACTTCTAGGTTTGCATGGGTTCCAAATACTGGTCTATGGCACTGTTTTTGGAACTACTTGTGGGACTACATTTTGGCGTGGTGTTTGGGTAGTGCAGTTAGTTGACGTGGAAGTTTTGCATTGGACAGATCTGCTGTGAAGCATTCTTTGTTAAAGTGAATTCATGGTTGGAATACCTGCTTTTCACTTGAGCTTTTTGTTCCTTAATCCTTCTGTGCTTTTTTTGTTTTGGACGATGGGTGCCAGTTCTTCGGCACGATCACTGGGCCCAACAGTGAGATTGAAAAGTTGGGAAATGCCTCACGCCATAAATACTAAAATTGATAGTGAGCCTAATTTGTCCTATTTCTGATTGTAGATCACCACGAAGAAGAAGCTTTTCTCGAAGCAGGAGCAGGTAAAGCAATCGCATTTTTTGATTGGGGCTTCTTGTCAGTAATTCTTTATGTAGTATATTTGTTGGTTGGGAGTGTATGATGTTAAGTGACCAGAATTAAGGAGTTTTCAAATTATGCACAAGTTGTGCATCTTTCCTACAAGCTGTCTATTGCTTGGAGGAAGAGACAGGGCACACCTTCAACCTAGTATTGTCCAATTTCTCTAATCTTCTACCTATCTTTCCAGTCTTACCTCTTTTTTGTTGTTGTTCCTATCTTGTTTCAGCCAAAGTGGGTGCTTTGCTTTGCTCCTGAATTCAGCATTTTATATCTACCTCTTCATTTACATAAACCGATTCCCTTGTCCTCCTTTTCTCTGTGTTTCAGGATTTATAACTTCAAGGCTCAACCCAGGTGCTGCCTATCTGGGCAGTTTTCCTTGATTTTATTCCCCATTCCCTCTGCTCTTTATCTGTTATGTAAACTGAAGAATTTTAGTCTTAAGAGCAGACTTTTGTTTTCAAATCCTTAGTGTGCCTGTCCACGGTACTTTGCTCATAGTAGGTGCTTAGTGAATATTGTTTGTTGAATTAAGCTTTATGTTTGTTAGATGGGTCAGCTTTGAATCTAATCCTATTTGAAATAATTTGCCACTTAAATTTGAGTAGTCACACTGATTTTTTTTCCTTCCTTTACTGTTTTAGGTCCCTTTCAAGAGATAGAAGAAGAGAGAGATCACTGTCACGGGAGAGAAATCATAAGCCTTCTCGTTCCTTTTCCAGGTCTCGTAGGTAGGTTTCTTAAATAATTTGAGCAAACTAACAGAAAGCTATATAGTGATTTTTAAATACAAAATAGACATCTTTATCAGATTCAAGTCATAGGTATTGAGATATAATAATTTTTTCCCCTTGTTCAGTCGCTCTAGGTCAAATGAAAGGAAATAGATCATCGGCCTTCAAGAGGAGTGATGTACAGGAAGTAGCCCTTCATTTGACAGGAGCATGTACAGAACATTACAAGTTTTGTTTGAGCCTTCATAAGCTCAGTGCATTTTTAAAATGTTTTAGCTGTTAAAATTTGTTTATTGTCTTGTAACGGTGACACATGTAAAGATGTGTATCTGTATGGTTTGAAACAGATCATATAAGGCATGTAATACCAAGAATTTGTTACTTTACAATGTTCCCTTAAACAATATTTTAATTTCTATTCAGTTTATTTTGCATCAATTTGCAAATAAACCTGTAAAACCTGCAGTGGCCAAAAATGACATCCTGACTGTGTCTTCTGGGGGCGGGAAATGACAGATTTATATTGGAGAGAGTCTTGGTTTTTGTCCACGGTAGTTACAACATAATGCAATGCTTCAAAGCTCCTCCTAGAATAGGCCAGCAGGTAAATTGGGAAGTAAAAAGTATACAAAAATAAAACATTTATTCAAATCAAAAGGTGTGATGGGTTTTAGAAAAGAAGAAAAAAAATCATTCTAAGTGGACACATCTTAAGTAAAAACCATAAGAGGTTTTGAGGAAGTTTAGTTTTTCTACTTAAGGTCATGGATTCTTTGTAGTTGATGCACTGTGAGTAAATAACTGGTGATATTCAAAATTAACCATTCACACAAATTTTCAGTTTAAGGGTACATTGTAGAGATGAAACTTTTGAGTTACTGTGCAAGATTTTTTTCATGATGTCATTTGTAACATGTTTTGTGAGACCTTCGGGATTAAAGTTTTGGTTACAAATTGTTGCTTAACTTGAATACTTAAAGTTTTCCTTGTAGAACCTAATTCAGCCTATGAGCTTGGTACATGCAGTCCAGGTTTAAACATTCCTATCAGAAGCCATACTTATATTTTTCTTGTTAAAGTGCTTTTGGAGTAATAAAATACTAGCTAGCCTATTTGTGTGATAGCCAGTTGAATCCACTGTTCATAACAGTTCTTGTATAAAAGCAGTTGATTGCACAAAGCTGCTATTTTATGAGTTGGACTTGATTACTTTGAGAGTGGTTTCTTGGTGGGATGGTTTGTTCTGCTAGGTAATCAGTTGCCCACTCCTTAAAAAGAAGCCAGTTCAGGGTTCATGATACCGAAACTTGCTCAGATGAATAAATCCAAGATATATTTCATTGTAACCCCAATTGAAACCACCTTAGAAGCTTTCAGCATGAAAACAATTCTCACTTCAATTTAGATTTGCTTCCATTCTATAAGTTGAGGTCTTGCATGGGAATTCCAAACTAAGCATCATGATGTAAAATTCACATTAAAGCTCAAATGTAACAGTACAGAACTGAAAATATGGAGGCATGCTTAACCTTCCTAGATACTGGGAAGGATTGTAATTTCAAACTTTTGTGCACTTAGATTAAATCATAATGCAACAGTTTTGTGGCTTAGTTTCCTTAAGTGTGCTTTTTAAAGTAGTCTTGGTGATGTATCATGAGTTCTGTTCTCAGTGTTCAGGCATTATATTAATGACATAAAATTCTGAGTAAATATTTAAAATATGTCCTGAAACTTATAAGTTCAGGATATTATCTGAGACTTAGATTTGGTTGCAGTATGTCTCTAGGCTAGGATTTGTACCCATCTCTGAGAAGACCAGTAAATAGCACAAAATGGTGATGTTTAATCAGATTTTAGTTCACAAGAAGCCTCCTGACCCAAAAAAGTAGCTAAACTGGGAGTGGGAAGAATTTACTTAAAACGAAGTATAAATTTTATTTTACGTCACTTGAACATTTCAATGTTCTGTTTCATGACCCAGGAAGTCTCACCAAGATCACATCATTCAAGGTAGGGGTTTCATCTCTGCAGTGTCCCTCCCAGAAGCCTCACCTCTTCTAGTTTTGTCCTTCAGACTAGGAAAGCTTAATTGTAGGAAAAAGGCTCCTTATAATAATCCACCTCCCCCCCCTTTCCAAAGTATTTTTCTTTTGAGGTGTTTGTAGTAAAATATATTTTTGGATTAGTGTACATAACTTAGATGATTACACTTGGTCTCTAAAATGAAGTATACAGTTCTAGAAGTGAGGTGGCTTGGGAAAGAAGTAACCCTGGGAGATGAAGAACATGGCTTAGGTGTTAGACCACTTGCATAAGCATCACATGACTAGTACTGGTCAGGATTCACAATGACTTTACACTATAATAGACTGTGCTGTTCAGTCAGTTATATATTAGGTGATGAGATACAAAGTTTACATAATTCCCTGTTTTCAAGGAGCTTAAGGTTTTAAGCATCTACTTAATTTTCCCTACCATTAAAATTGGGGGGAAATTATTTTTAAACTTGAAATTGAGGCACTTTTAAACTACCATGTCAAAGCTCGACATGAAGTGTACTGATTTAAAGTGTCCACCAGGGGTCACTGTGTTAAAAATTTTGATTCTAATTGAACTTAAAAAAAATTAAGTACCCAGAAGTATTTATACATTTTATTTCTGTGCTGCCAGATCTGTCATTCCTTGTGTCCTGTGTTGTGATGGCCTTTAGTCCCATCTAGGGACTGAGAGACAAGGCAAGGCCATAGTTGAATGTTCTCAAATACCTTGTATTTGTGTACTTTCAAAGCACTTTCATGGGCCTTGGTTCCTCACTAATATCCTTACCTCACACCTTTTCCTATTTTAAAGCTGGGCCTTAAGCCCATGTCCGTGCTTTCCCCTGGTTTCAGATTTGCATAAGAATATAAATATATTTAATTAAAAATATTTATAAATGGGGGAACTGGCAGATTTTTTTCACCAAGCAATTATGTGCTAATTCCTGAATGAGAAGAAGTTTTACAGGATACTTTTTCATTTTTGCTGTTTAAAATTGCTTATTTAAAAAAATAAAGCTTTAATGTCAGCGTAGTTCAATACTGGCTTACTGCCTGGTATTATAGTTATAAGGAAGCCAAATATTTAAGCTGTAATGATTGTTTTTCCAAAGTCTGCCAAAGTGTAATGCCTTAACCAGACTGACATACTCTTAAGAGTTTGGGCTGGATTGTTGAGCAAATCAAAAACCTTTTGTATGAAGTTAACCCAGCTGTCCCTTGTTCTTACCGTATTGCTATTTAGTTTCTGAGTTGCTTGGCTTATACACAATTTCTGGTGACATGGCTTGCCCTCCTTGGAAGTTGAAAGAATAAGTTTTTCTGTAGCCTGAAAGCTTACATCCAAGAAAGTGAACATTGGTAGTGCAAAATAGGAGGTTTAGTGTTTGAAGGCACTGAAATACTATGGATACTACTCCTTCCATAGTACTTTGTAGTTATTGCAGGCTAAAAAGGCACTTGATGACCAACTGTGGCAAGAAGCCTTTATGCATGAACTGAACTAGGTAGGTTCCTAAACAACTGTCTACTCCAGGCCCATACTTCTAACCATCTCAGCTCAAGTATTTGTTCATCTACTTCGAGGAGGAATTAGGGATAGGACTTACCTGGAGAAAACAGCACGGTCTGACACCTGATCATTTCAGAGGACGTTAGTAAAATGAAGATAGTGGTCAGATTGTCCCTGTGTTCCCTGAGATAATAAGTAGTCTAGGTTTTGTTTTTGGGGAAGGTAGGAGTGGGAAAGAAAACATCTTCAGCTCTAGCATCCAGCAGCCTCTATAATGGACAATAAATACTATATGTAAAAAGGGGTTATGTCAACTATAAAAGGAATTTACCCAAGAGATTGTTCAAGTTCGAAATTGAAATCCTCAAATCTAAAGCGTGGTGGTGAGGGAAAGAAAATAATGCTGCAAGCTTATGACCTCAATGAAAAGGTTTTATAGAAGCTGTCCTCACCACCACCACACCAATTGTAGGGGCGAAACACCCTTGATTGCAGTTAGACAAAATAATAAATCCCCACATTGGCCATGTCTAAAACTACATTTCATTCTGCATCTTGAATTCACCTGTCAGGAGATAGGCAGCATGCTTCATTGTCACTCCTTGTTGATCGTTGCATTGATAAAAATTCTTAAATCTTTAAGAGTTTTTATTATGTTAATTACTCTTGGTTCTGCCTACTTTATTCTGCATCATTTCATATAGACTAGTATTTCTCTAAATTATCTTTGTGCATTTCTTACGGTGCAATATTCTTAAACCATTTATTTAGCCAATTCCCAATTAATGGACACTTTCCCCACTGACCCCTGTGGTTTCCACTTATTTGCTACTACAAAAAGAGTTGCTATATTGTGTCTAGTGGCATTTTCTAGCTGTGTTTCTGGAGGGAGGGATAAGCTTTTATACTTAGTATGTTGCAAGGCAATGTGCCAAGCCCTTTTTTTAAACAAAATATTTGATTTTCAGAATCCTTGGAGAGGTAGGTGCTGTTATCCCCATTTTATAGTTGAGGAAAGCGAAGTTCACTATGGGTTAGTAACTAGTAAGTATCAGGCTGGATGTGAATTCTTGAGTCCAGGCTCAGTACTCTAACCATTGTGCCACCAGTTGCCTCTCTGAGCTGCTGCTTAAAATTATGGGTAGTTGGGATCTGCTTGGTAGAGAGTTGCCCTGAAGAAATGACCTGAATTAGAAGTTATCAATAGTACCTTTGAGTATTTTCTTGAGCTTCAAGGTAATTCTTACATAATTTAACCTGATAAGATATGGTTTAATAGCACAGTGATCATTTAAATGTTAGCAGAAGGTATGTGCAGTCAAATCGCTCATGGCAGACAACCTCATTCTTTGACATTTTGATCTGTGACACGTTAATTATTAAAATCTGTTTGAAAAGTTGAGTGGCCATTACTGTACGCCCAGCCCTATGCTGGGTGCTGTGGAGTGAGTATACAAAGAGGCTTGTAGAAAAGTCCAAAGTATACTCCATATAGCTAGAGAATGTTTTTGAAAGTCTTCAGATCCATGGAGGGAGAAAATTGGGGAGGAGATGTTCAATTTCTGGGAAGGAAAGCTTATTAAAACTCAAGTTTAGGATTTAATATATCCTTGTTACATGCCATCCTGGGGTAGTAGTGTTTCTGGATCTTGAGTGTCATGCCAAATGTTAAACCATCCCATGCCAATTTTGTGTCACCTGCATATTTGACCAACTTTACTGTGGACAGAGTTCCTTGTTCTGGTAAGAGATTTCCCTCCAGGATATCAGAATTTTTCGTGGGTCTGCTCATTCCACCAGTTGTGCTTCCAGCCACCTACATACAATCATGCAATTTACGTCTTTACATATTTGTCTACAGAACTTGTCTTGCAGAAATCCAAGTATACTAAGGCTACAGAATTCCCATAATTTATTTGTCCTGCAGAAAAGGAAATGGTTTGACCTGACTTGTACTTTTAAATTTGATTTTTTATTAATAGCTTGTTTCCCCTTGTATATAATATCTCAGCACTCCCAGAGTCATTCCTTATGAGATTTTTTTAAAGGAAAAAAGCTAAGCAAGACTAAAGCAGTCAGTTGAGCATACTTACCTGTCATCTGAAGAACTTAACTTTTTTTTTTTCAATAATTGTTGTATTTGCCTATCTGTAGTCTTCCATTACTTCTTCCATTCCTTGGGCTAGAATTGTTAACTCACCCTTGAGGTCAGTCAACAAGCATTTATTAACTGCTTACTACCACATACTCTAATCCAAGGACACTGGCTGTTTCCACGAATAAGACATTCTGATATTTATTTATCCTTTGTATGTATTTACATGTCAGTTCTCCCATTAGATTGCAAGCTCCTTGAGGACAAGGACTGTCTTTTGCCTCCTTTTGAATACTTAGCACAGTGGCAGAGACTATGCACTGGAGATACAAAGAAAGGAAGAAACCAAAAACACCTTGTCTGCCCTCAAAGGAACTTATTTGAATGGGGAGACAATTGGTTATCAACAAAATATATACGGGATAAATTGGAAATAATCTGAAGGGGAGGGGCTAGCATTAAAGGGGGCCCGGCACAGATTTCTTGCTGAAGATAGGGTTTTAGCTGAGACTTTAAGGAAGCCAGGAGTTGTGGATGAAGAGGGATGGAATTCTCAGGCAACTAGTGAAAATGCATGAAGTTTTGGGAGAAAGTGTCCAGGAAGGAGCTTCATTAGAGGCAAGTGTGACTGGATTAGTGGAAGGGTAACTAAATGCTTCCTCTGTCTCTGGCCTATGCCATGCAAGCCATAGGGGCAGATTGTCCAGTTAGTGTAATCACTACCTTGAGGAGGGTGCTCCACATCCAGAACTGAATAGTAGAAGGTAATCAGACTGGGCTGCCTTTGGGAAAAATGGTCTTCCCATGATCCCAAGCAGCCACTGCAAAAGGCCATGCCTTTAAATGTAGCATTTGGGTGAGCTCTAGAAGAAGCACAGGTGGCCCACAGAAGAGTGGTTGGTAAAAAGTACCGGGGGAGGACCCTTCAACTGGAGAAGGAGGCAGGCCCGTGGTGGCCAGACTGAGAAATAATATAGATGGACAACTCAAGCAATGTACTGTCACATGCAAGAACAGGAAGAGACAACCGTGAGCTTATTGGGTAGATCCTCTGAAGAATTACTGGGCAAATAGACATAATCTTGGTCTTAAAAAACAATTCAAGCCTTTTTGAAGCTACTGTGTTAGAAGGCACAGTATTAAGTGCTAGTGATACAAAAGACAAACCAAAAATCACTAGTAACAAGGTAGAGGATCAGTGGTACAGAATGCTGCATTCACTCCAAGGGATTCTTTTTTTCCTGTAGATTTTTGTTACAGTGGAAAAATCAATAAAATTAAAAAATAAAATTGGTGTGTGTTGCGTGTGTTTGGGGGTGGGGAGTTGTATTAGGTGATCACTAACATACTTTCCTTGGGCAGCTAGGTGGTTCAGTGGATAGAGTGCTGGGCCTGGAGTTAGGAAGATTCATCTTCATGGGGGCAAATCTGGCCTCAGACACTTAGCATCTGTGTGGCCCTGGGCAAGACACTTCACCCTGTTTACCTCAGTTTGTTCATCTGTAAAATGAGCTGGAGAAGAAATGGCAAACCATTCCAGTATCTGCCAAGAAAGCTCTAAGTGGGGTGTCAGTCAGACACAAGTGAAAATGATTGAACCAACTCCCCCCTCCCCAAACCCTTAGTTTTAAGACCTTAAGATCACTACCAAAGAACTAACATGATCTTAGAGCTTAAAACACAATAGGAGTTTCACAAAAGAGTAACTGAGATCATCAAGGAAATGAAGCATCTCCAGAAATGAACTTAAGAAGAGAGAAATGTTAATATCAATGGTTCATCATTTTCAGCAAGTTCTTGGTCCCCACAACTTATCACATGACAAGTCTTTTAGATTGTCTGCTCAACATCGCTTGCATCTGTTAAACCACAATCACTGTACTTCATTCCCTCATCACTTCTAGCCTGGACTTACTGCAACAACTTCCTAATTGAATTCTTGTCTTCAGCCTCTCCTCCCTCCTGTAAAGAATTGTTATTTGAAGTTTTTATGCCTCGGGGTGCACTGGCCTGGGGCTCCGCAAACCGCACGGGTTAGCCGTTGCCAGGGCTCTGGCACCTCATGTCACCACTCCAACATGGGCCTGGCAAAATTATGATTGGAAGCCTAGTGAGGGCAGTCATGTGACTGTCAGAGCGGCCATCCCATTGGCTGGGACTGTGCGGGGGTGTTTCTAGGTTTGGGGGAGGAGAATTGGGTATTCTAGGTGGAAGCTGGAAAGCGAAGGGCATTCTGCGTATTTTCAGCTGATTCCTGGGCGGTGGTCTTTTTTCAGGTATTATAATTACCCTTTCCCCATTTTATTTCCTTTTCCTTGATCCTACTGATCCTGTTTGTGTTTGTTTGTTTTTTAAGTTCGTTCTTGTTAAAATAAATCTTGTTCTGTTTTGGGGGAGGCTGCCAGTCTCCTTCCTTGCCCCAATATTGCGGTGAGCTGTTTAGCTAGCACTCCCCAATTAAAAATCGGTCCCCACACTCCAATCCATCCTCCATACAGATGCAAAACTGAACATTATTAAGGGAACAGGTCTGACCCTATCTTCTAGTCAAGAAGTTTCAATGACTCCCCATTACTCTTTTTTTTGTTTTGTTTTGTTTTTGCAGGGCAATGAGGGTTAAGTGACTTGCCCAGGGTCACACAGCTAGTAAGTGTCAAGTAGGCCAAATTTGAACTCAGGTCATCCTGAATCCAAGGCCAATGCTCTATCCACTGCGCCACCTAGCTACTCCCCCCCCCTCCCCTACTCTTAGGATAAAACACAAACTCCTTACCATTTAAAGTTCTTCACAGTCTGGCTTTATCCTATCTTGCCAGGCTGATTATACAACACTAGATAATATCCTAGCAAAACTGGCTGTTCCTTGCACCTGGAATGCCTAACTCCTCACCTCCCACTCTTCCATGTTTGGTTTAAGGCTTTAAGTTAAGTTTAAGGCTTTGGTTAAGGTTTAAGAAGCCTTACCTTATTCTTCCAGTTGTAAGTTTCCTCACCCCCAAATCACTTGGTATTTCATCCCTATCCATTTCTTTTTTGGGGTTGGGGGCAGGTCAATGAGGGTTAAGTGACTTGCCCAGGGTCACACAGCTAGTAACTGTCAAGTATCTGAGGTTGGATTTGAACTCGGGTCTTCCTGGATGCAGGACCTGTGCTTTATCCACTGCACCACCTAGCTGCCCCTCCATTTATCTTTGAACCTATTTCCCTCCCCTATGTAGAATTTAAGCTTTTTGAAAGAAGGGACTGGAACTTAATAAGTCATCAACTAATACTTTGGGATGATTGATTAGATTGGTCTGTTTATGCACCAGCCAAACCAGGTGACTCTTCATCACTGGTCGAATCAGATTGGAAGTCAGCACATCTCAGATTGACAGAGTGTTTCCCTAAGCAGTGTTGCCATAGCTCACCCTGGCAACCCTTCAGCAGCCACTGTCCTGAACCCAGGATGTAATAGCACTGATCATAGCTCAAAGCTATAGGGAAAGGTGGTTCATTGCTTTTTATCTGGGAGCTGCTTTCTTTTGTCTCTCTTCCCTTTCCCTCCATGTTAGAGAAGAACAGGGAAAACAAGAAAATCAGGAAATGTGACAAGTTTGCTTCTTCCAGGGAAATACCAGGTCAGTGCATTTTCAGACAGATGCCTATGAGGTGATATGAGGTAAAGGGACTAAGTGAACCATGGGATGGCAGAACTAGAAGGAAACTTAGAAAATTATCTAGTCTAACGCCCCGATTTTTAAGGGTTCCCCTAGTGTTTTCATTTCAGAAGTTGGGGACATGATGAGCCTGCTGATGAACTGAGGACCTGTTTTCACCTTTATTTTCAATGATAATAATCGGTTTGTTTGGACCAAGCTCAACTTATTTTTTTTTAATTTAAAATAATTTGTACTCAATATGATTCTCAATCCAATTTTAGATTCCTAGTTATCTTCTCTTACTCTATTTTTTCTTATTTTTAAAGTTTTATTGATGCTTTTTGTTTTTTTTGTGGGGCAGTGGGGGGTTAAGTGACTTGCCCAGGGTCATACAGCTAGTAAGTGTCAAGTGTCTGAGGCCGGATTTGGCCCCTAGGCTTTTTGTTTTTACCTTACACTTAGTCCCAAATCTCTGTCTCCCCCCCTACCCCTTTCTCTCTTTGTCTCTGTTTCTGTCTCCTTCCTCCTTTCCTCTCTTTTTAGTGCAAATTTTAGTTTTTTGCTGGAGTAGGTATGTGGGAGCTCATTGGCTCGCCTTTGTTCAAGCAGCCATCTTTACTTGACCTCTTTTGACCCCAGTTTCCTCATCTGGAAAGTGAAGCAAGTGAACTAAATCAGGGATTGGCAAATTATGACCCGTGGGCCAAATCCAACCCACTATCCACTTTTGTATGGCCTATGAGCTAAGAACAGTTTGCCGACCCCTGAACTAGATAAAACCTCCAAGGTCAATTCTAGTGCTAAACCTTTAGTCCTAAAGTCTCTTGGCTATTTTCCCAAATCATTTTTTATTTAGTCTAGATTTCATCATTGTGATTTCATCATTGTAGAGAATTCTCCCCTCATGGAAGCTCTTGCCATAGATATTATATATTACATATTATATCAATTTAATAGATAAATTTGATTAGACAGATTAAATGACTTGCCCAAGGTCAAGCAGCTAGGAAGTGTCAGGTGAAATTAGAACTCAGGTCTTCTTGATTCTATAAAGGGCTACATCTTATGACCTAGCTGTCCTGTAACAGTCTGGAAAGTCTCCTAAAGGCACTGAAAGGTTCAATATTTCAAGGTCATACAACCTGTATGTGTCAGATGGGATTTGAACAAGATCTCTGCACGCTTTTTTTTTTGCGCTGGGCAATGAGGTAAAGTTAGGTGACTTGCCCAGGGTACACAGCTAGCAAATGTCAAGTGTGAGGCCAGATTTGAACTCAGATCCTCCTGAATCCAGGGCCAATGCTTTATCCACTTTGACACCTAGCTGCCCCCTCCCAGGTAAGCTCTCTAAACACTTCTCATCCCTCCATCAGCTGGGTGGTACAGTGGATAGGGCTCTGGCCCTGGGAACTGTAGTGAAAAACATTTTACTATCTACATTTATTAATGTAGATAGGCAGCTGTTCAGCAACTTATAGAGAATTGCCTAGGGCCCTAAGAAGTTGAGTGACTTACCCAGGGGGGCATAGCCAGTTGATGTCTGAGGCTAATTCTCTTATCCATGACCCTCACCAAGTATAAATATGGTCTTAGACACTTACTAGCTGTGTGAATATGGACAGATCACTTAACCTCTCTGCCTCAGTTTCTTGAAGTGTAAAATGGGGGAAATAATAGCACCTATCTCCCCGGTTGTTTGTGAGGAGTAAATGAGAATACCTCTAACGTGATTTACAGTGCCTTGTAGGTGTTTAATAAATGTTTGTTGCCCCCCGTCCCCCATCTAGTATGTCTTACTTGTCCTAGTCATATAGACAGTAAATTTCAGAATCAGGGATTTAAGCCTATGTCTATCTTCACTCCAAATCTAGTCCTCTTTTGTTATAGTTACCTCTTATTTACCCATAGAATGACAAACACTGAAAAGATTGAAAATAATAGCAGCAGTTCATATTTGTAGGACATTTCAGATGTACAAAACTTTTCCCTCCCAGCAGTCCTTTGATACTGGTCAATGAACACCACAATTTCCCTTTGACTGGGAGTTCTTACCATGGAGAATATATATGTATCCCAAGAACAAAGAAACAAGACCAATCTTTTTTGTTTTGTTTTTTAAAAAATATCCTTGGGGCGGCTAGGTGACACAGTGGATAAAGCACTGGCCCTGGATTCAGGAGTACCTGAGTTCAAATCCGGCCTCAGAGGCTTGACACTTACTAGCTGTGTGACCCTGGGCAAGTCACTTAACCCCCATTGCCCTGCAAAAAGACTAAAAAAACAAAATATATCCTTAAGGATTCTATTTGTAAGTAAAAAAAAAAGAGGCAACAACCCATGTATCCAATAATTGGAGAGTGCCCAAACAAATTGTGGTACTGGAATGGAATGTTACTGTGCATGAGAAATGATAAATATGAAGAATACAGAGAAGCATGAAAGACTTATATGAACTGATACAAAGTGAAAATCCAATTGTACAATGACTATATAAATGTAAAAGGAAAGAACAGAAGCAAAAAAAAGTTGAGTATTGTAAAAGTATGATAAACTCAATACATAGTGGAAATTTATTGCTTCATATTCAATAGGTTTTAAAAAAATATTTAGATTTGAATGCTTTTGTTGATTGTAACTATTAACAATTTTCTAAAAGTATCATTGGGGGGAGGGGGTGCAGTTAGGTGGCAAAATTGATAAAGCACTGGCCCCGGATTCAGGATTACCTGAGTTTAAATCCAGCCTCAGACACTTGACCCTGGGCAAGCCACTTAACCCTCATTGCCCCCACCCCCAACAATTAATTAATTAATCAGTAAATAAATACATAAATAGATAGATAGATAGAAGTATCATTCCCATATTACAGATGAGAAAACCAAGGCTCACAAAGGTAAGTCTCACATGTTTCCTAGCAAGTTTCAGATCCAGTATTCAAACCCTTGTCTCTTAATTCTCCTAGTTCCCAATGTGTCACAGGTTCTGACAGAGTTCCAACAATGCTTTAAGCCATGGCAGCAGGCTTATAGGAAGTTGAGTAACTCCCAAGATGTGACAACTTGGAAAGAATGACATTTGGTTCTACACACTGTTGCATTTGCAAACCCATCAGATGCATTACTTTCTTCTCTCTCATTTTCTATGATGAGAGTAAGTGTGGTGTAAAATGATAGACCCTGCAATCAGGAGATACATGGGTTCAAATCCAGCCTCGAATGGCTATGGTTTGATCATGAATGATTCACCCTTTAAACCTCAGTGTCTACATCTATAACATTGGGAGTATTAGTAGCCATAGTACTTCATAAAATTGTTGCTGTTGAGATAATGTGCCTAGGGTGCTACATATATCTGCACACATATGTACATATACTGGTGTCCCAAAATTCTTAGTGAAGTTTTAAGGTTAATAAGCTTAAAGACTTTTGGGATACTTGATATAAACACACACACATAAAAAGATGTGTATGTGTATATGAAGATATATACACATATGTAAAGGTACATGTATGCATATAAAGATAAGACACTCATTGGTAATGTTTGGGAATCAGTGGTGAAACTAGTAAGAAACACTCCCCTGAACATTGCTACAGAGAGTTGCCTAGGCCCTAAGAAGTTGACTGACTTACCCACGGTCAGTAGGTGTCAGAAGTGGGATTTGAATCTAGATCTTCTAGACATTGAGGCCACCAAGTACTACATAAATAAAAGATGTTATTATTGCAGGTCTGATCGTGTCACTCTCCACCATGCCCATTCCTCCCCACCCTCCCCCCCCAAAAAAAATCAATAGACTCCAGTGGCTCCCTATAGCCTCCAGGATCAAATATAAAATGCTCTGTTTGGCATTCAAATCCCTTCATAACCTAGATCCCTCCTACCTGTCCCATCTGCTTACACCTTACTTCTTTTTTTTTTTTTTTTAGTGAGGCAATTGGGGTTAAGTGACTTGCCCAGGGTCACACAGCTAGTAAGTGTCAAGTGTCTGAGGCTGGATTTGAACTCAGGTCCTCCTGACTCCAGGGCCAGTGCTCTATCCACTGTGCCACCTAGCTCCGCCCCCCCCCCCCAACCTAGCTGCCCCCTACACCTTACTTCTTGCATATACTCTTCAATTCAGTGATGCTGGACTCCTGGTTGTTCCCTAAACAAGATACTTCATTCTCTCTGGCTGTCCTTATGCTTAGCACCCCCTCCCTCCTCCACTCTGACTACTGACCTCTCAAACTTCCTTTAAGTCCCACCTAAAATCCTACCTTCTACACGAAGCCTTCCCCAACCCCTCTTAATTCCAGTGCTTTCCTTCTCTTAATTATTTCCTATTTATCTTGTACATAGCTTGCTTTGTATTTGTTTGCATGTTGTCTCCCCCATAAGATTGTAAGCTCCTTGAGGGCAGGGATTGTCTTTTGCCTCCTTTTATATCCCCAGTGCTTAGCACAGTGCCTGGCACATAGTAGGAGCTTAATAAATATTGAATTGAACTGAATTAAAACAGACAAGTGAGGAACTATGTTTCTGCCTTCTCCAACTCTGTTCTCTAAGCACCTCCATTCAAGCGCATGGTTGTTGGCAACCAAATCGCACAATGAATGGATAGAGAGCAGACCCTGGAGTCAGGAAGACCTGAGTTCAAATCTGGCTTCAGACAATCACTAGCTGTGTGATCTTGGGCAAGTCACTTAAAATGTTTGCCTCAGTTTCCTCAATTGTAAGATGAGGGTAATAAAAGCACCTATCTCCCAGGGTTGTTGTGAAGATCAAAGGAGATAATAATTGTAAAGCACTTAGTACAGTGCCTGGAAGAAAGTAAGCACAACATACATGTTAGCTATTGTCATTACTGTCTTGACCAAATGCAGCTTTACCCTTACCCAATGGCATCTTGCTATCTCTGGGTATGCTATCCATTGAGTATTTTGTTTTGGTTTTGTTTTGGTTTTGTTTTTTACAGGGCAATGAGGGTTAAGTGACTTGCCCAGGGTCACACAGCTACTAAGTGTCAAGTATCTGAGGCTGGATTTGAACTCAGGTCCTCCTGAATCCAGGACCCATGCTTTATCCTCTGTGCCACCTCTGCTTCCCCCATCTATTGAGTATCTTGGACCAGGACTATTGAATATTTTGGCCTCTGGTTTGTCATGTAGTGTAAGATGTAAAGGAGGTTGAATTACCCAGAAGGATGGAAAATTATGGCTCCAAATGGGGATTCCTACACTGGGCCTCAAGGGGAAGACTAAACCCCATTTGAGATGCATAAATTTAGAGACATCTCCACTCTAAATGTTCATATGTGTGTCGAACCTGTGGTAAAGCCTTCCAAACTTGTATTGGTCTGATCAGCCACAGTAAAGACACACTGTACCCGGATCCTGACATAGTGATGTCATTTTGGTCCTCTTTGAGAACAAAGGACAACAACCGATCAACCAAGCCCCACTCTCTCTCCCCCCCATTAGTGTTCTGTGGTTCCTTGAAGTTAACACTTGTCAAGTGTGGATGAATAAAAAGGATGCAGCTATAAGCCTTAGGCCTCAACAAACGCAGACAGCTTCCTGGATAAACACATGCTTTTCTCAGAGAAGAGCCAGCATGGATCTTGGCAAGGTAGAGTAAAGACCCAGGGCCTGGGCTCAGGAGTCAGGAAATCTTTGACACATACTATGTGACCCTGGGCAAAACAATTCCCCCATCAGCTCTCTAGACTGTAAATTGCCTATTAATTGTTGATCTGCATTGGTAGAGAAAGGTCTGCTGGAAGCTACTTACATGAATGAATCGTAGATCAGATTTGAAAAGTACAATCTTGTCATTCAAAAAAGAAGCTGATTATAGTTTAAATTTTGTAAAATTATGAACTAGAAAATCAAACATGTACATTTCCATATACAAAGAAAGTCAGAAAAATATTGTATATGAAACCATGAATCCATTATATAGCTTATGCATGTATAAAAAAATATATATAAGATATGGATACATGTAAATATATACATATCTGTGTATGAATATTTGTGTGTATGTATATAACTATATATGTCATCTATATCTATGTATTAAGAGGATATATATATATGCATGCATGCATGCACTCAAACATACATACATATGTGTATATTGCCCTGCTTCTCTTGGTTCCCCCTTGAATTCCTTCTGTTCTCTTTTGAGTATTTTTTCAGATGTTTCATTGATGGGGGGCAGCGCGGCGTGGCAGCGTTCCATCTTTTCTTTTGCATCACTACTGTTTATCTGTACTTGCCTCCACAGCTCTCCCACCATCAAATAAAAGCCCTCCATTATAACAGGTAATTAAGGTCAAGAAAAAAAATATGCAGGGGGGCAGCTAGGAGGCACAGTGGATAAAGTACCAGCCCTGGAGTCAGGAGGACCTGAGTTCAAAACCAGCCTCAGACACTTAACACTTACTAGCTGTGTGATCCTGGGCAAGTCATTTAACCCCAATTGCCCTACAAAAAAAAAAGAAAAAGAAAAAGAAAAAAAAGAAAGAAAGAAAAGAAAAGAAAAGGAAAGGAAAAAAATATGCGTTGTACTGGTTGTGTCTGAAAATGTATGTCTTTTTCTCATGCTGCACCTACAGTCCAACCATCACTTCTCCACCAAGAGAGACTTATTCATTGGTCTTCTGGAGTTGTGATTGGTCATTGCTTGATCACAGTCCTTAAGTCTTACAATGTTGTGCTCACTGCATATTATATATAGTTCTCCTGACTTTATTCTTCATCAGTTCATTAGAGTCTTCCCAAGTTTTTATTAATCCATTTCTATCATCATTTCTTATGGTACAATAATATTCTATTACACCCATATGCCATAATCTTTTCAGTCACTTCCTATTTGCTAGGCATTCCCTTTATTTCTAGTTCTTTGCTATAACAAAAAGTGCTGTTAGAAATATTTTTGTACAAATGGGTACCATTCCCTCTGTTTTTAAGCTCTTTGGGAATATCTGTCTAGTTAGTGATATCACTGACTCAAAGGGTATAGAATTTAGAGCTTGGCTTTGCAATTTTGGACTAAACCCCCAAACCATACTTTGGAGATATCGTTCCAAATTACATTCCAGAAGAGTTGTAGTAATTCACAGCTTTATTAGCAGTGCATTTGTGTGCCTATACTACTTTCCCCCACCTCGAGAATTCCAGTCATTGCTATTTTCTTTTTTTTTTTTAAATCATCTTTGCCAATCTGATGGATATAACAAGGAAACTCAACATCATTTTAATTTTCATTTCTTCTATTGTTAGTGATTACAGTATTTTTTTTCATATGGTTGTTAAGAGTTTGCCTTTTCTTCCCTTGAAAATTTCATATTCATATCCTTTGACCATTTATTTATTGGGGAATGGCTATTGTTCTTTAAAAAAAAATCTTAATAGTATTTTGTTTTTTTCCCGTTACATGTAAAGATAGTTTTCAGCATTTGTTTTTATAAGATTTTGATTTCCAAAATTTTCTCCCTCTCCCCTCCCCAAGACAGAAAGCAATCTGATTGATATAGATTATATAAGTACAATAACATTAAACATATTTCTGCATTAGTCATGTTATGAAAGAGGAATCAGAACAAAAGGGAAAAAACCTTAAAAAATAAAAAAGTAGAAACAGTATGGTTCAATCTGCATTCAGATCCCACAGTTCTTTCTTTCTTTCTTTCTTTCTTTCTTTCTTTCTTTCTTTCTTTCTTTCTTTCTTTCTTTCTTTCTTTCTTTCTTTCTTTCTATGGAGGCAATTGGGGTTAAGTGACTTGCCCAGGGTCACACAGCTAGTAAGTGTTAAGTGTCTGAGACCAGATTTGAACTCAGGTCCTCCTGACTGCAGGACCGGTGCTCTATCCACTGCGCTACCTAGCTGCCCCAAGTCTATCACAGCTGATCATCAAAGAATATTGCTGTTACTGTGTACAATGTTCTCCTGGTTCTGCTCACCTTACTCAGCATCAGTCCACTTAAGTCTTTCCAGGTTTTTCTGAAATCTGCCTACTCATCATTTCTTATAGCACAATAGTATTCCATTACATTCATATACCACAACCTCTTCAACCATTCCCTAATTGATGGGCATCCTCACTATTTCCAATTCTTTGCCACCACAAAGAGAGCTACTATAAATATTTTTGTATGTGGGTCTTTTTCCCTTTTTATGATCTCTTTGGGATATATAGGCCTGGTAATGGTATCACTGGGTTAAAGAGTATGCACAGGGAATAGCTATGGTTCTTATATATTTGGATCAATTTCCTTTATATCTTAGATATCAGACCTTTACAGAGACATTTGCTAAGACAATTTTGTTTGTATGTAATGAAAATTACATAATAATAAAATTACATAATACATAACCACAGTTGTGAAAAATATCTCTTTCCATTCCCCTTGTATATGATAGGATCTATTATATCCAGATCAGGTATCCATTTGGAGCTTATTGTGATAGACTGTATGAGATGCTGGCCTAAGCACACTTCATCCTAGACTGCTTTTCAATTTTCCCAGAAGTGTTTGTTTAACAATTAGTCCTTACCCCCAAAATTAGTGTTTATGGGTTCATTGAAGACTTACGCTACTCTCTTCAATTGATCTTGGATCTTGTGTATCTTAATTTGTTTCATAATCAACTTTTCTATCCTCATTATCACATTGTTTTTTGATCATTACTTTGCAGTTTAGTTTGAAATCCGGTAGTGCTAGGTTCTCCTTACATCCTGTAGTATTTTTTTTTCATATATCTTTTTTCTAGGTTTTGTTGATAATTAATACTGGAGAACTAATGGTCTTTTTTGGTGAATGTATAGGTTCTGTTCAATTTTAGCTGAATCGTTAGGGGTCTCTAAATAAGCCAACATATCTGCAAAAGAAAAAAATGATCATCTCATTTTTTTCTTTGCCTGTGTGTATTTCCTAAATTTATTTTACTTTCATTATTGCTATAGTTAGCATTTCTAGAACTGTATCAATTAATAGAGGTAACAATGAACATTCTTTCTTTAACCCTGACTTTATTAGAAGGTTTTCTAGTGCTTCTCTACTACAGATGATATTAGCTCTTAGTTTTAGTTAATTATTGTTTACCACATGAAAAAAAGTGCATTATATAATATGCATTCTAGTGTTTTTAACCTAAAAGGGTATTGCATTTTTTCAAAAGCTTGTTCTTCATCTGTTCATATAAGCAGTCATTTTTATTTTTATTGTTAATGTGGTCTGTGATATTTATAGTTATTGTTGTTTTTAATATTGAACCAATCCGATCTGGCATTCCTGATATAAGTTTAACCTGGTCACAGTATGTAATCCTTTAAATATATTGCTGTTGCCTTTGATAATATTTTATTAAATATTTTTGCATCAATATTTATTAGAAATATTTTATAGTTTCTTTCTCTACCTTATCTCCCCCTTAGTTCAAATATCAGGCCCATATTTTCTTATAGAATGAGTTTGGCAGGGTGCCACCTTTCCCTATTTTTTGCAATTAATTTATGTAAAATTGGAATTAATTGTATTTTAAATGTCTGATAGGATTCACTTGTAAAGTCTATTTTTTTCCCCTCTCCAGCACCACCACCACCGCCATTGTGATTCCAGTTTCTTTTTATTTAAATTTTCTACTTCTTGTTCTGATATTCTGAACATTTTAAAAGAAATTAAATGGATGGATATTTACAAAAATATGAAAATTTTGCTGGCATATGATTGGGAAAAACAGTTTCTTATAAGTTCCCTGGTCTGCATTTGTTTTGAGTACTTTTTCATTTTTTTTATATTTGCAATTTAGTTTATCTCTTTTTGGGGGAGGTGTCAAACTAGTTACAGTTTGTCCATTTTTTTTAGTGTTTATTTTGTAACTAATTCATAGCTTTATCCATTCAATGTGGTAATATAAATGTACACTTCTTTGTTTTTTTTTTTTCAGAATTTTTGCTTTTTTGTTTAGTTGGATCTTTCAGTTTTTTTTTTGTTTTGTTTGTTTGTTTGTTTTTGCAGGGTCACACAGCTAGTAAGTGTCCCTCTGAGGCTGGATTTGAACTCAGGTCCTCCTGAATCCAGGGCTGGTGCTCTATTCACTGCGCCACCTAGCTGCCCCTTAATTTTTTTTTTTTAAGTTAAAGCCTCCATTTCTTGATCTGTTCACTATTGTTGATGAAAGTGTTTAGAGCCTACTTTGCATGCATGTCAAAAATTTTGTTATTTTGTTTCACAGAAGTAATTTTATTTGGTATTATCTTATCTAATCTATCATTTTTCAATTTGTTGGATTGTTTAATCCATTCACATTTAAAGTTATGAGTTAGGATTATATTTTCTTATATCTCTAAAAATTTTTTTTCAAGTTATGATTTTCCCCCTCTTCTGCTGTAAACCCAGTATTACGTTCATTCAGTTACTTTATTTTATTTTTTTTAAGATGGCTATGTTACCACTGGCTCTCTTCCCCTTGCCCCCAATCTCCTCTTCTCATTTGTTACTCCTTTCCCTTTAAGATTTTATTTATTAGTTCCTTTCTACTGCTTTTATCTGGTTATATATTTCTACCCTCTCTTTTTCTCAGGTAGTTTCTCCTATCTCTTCATCAGCTTTTGTGCCCTTCCCTTTTTTTCCTTTCCTTTTCTTTTCTTTTTCTTTTCTTTCTTTCTTTCTTTTTTTTTTTTTTTTTTTTGCTGGGCAATGAGGGTTAAGTGACTTGCCCAGGATCACACAGCTAGTAAGTGTCAAGTATCTGAGGCCAGACTTGAACTCAGGTCCTCCCAAATCCAGGGCTGGTGCTTTATTCACTGCGCCACCTAGCTGCCCCTTTGTGCCTCTTTTCTTTCTTTTTTTTTCTTTTTTGTGGGGCAGTGAGGGTTAAGTGACTTGCCCAAGGTCACACAGCTAGTGTCAAGTGTCTGAGGCTGGATTTGAACCCAGGTGCTCCTGAATCCAAGGCTGGTGCTTTTTCCACTGAGCCACCTAGCTGCCCCTGTGCCTCTTTTCAAAAAAGAATTTCTTTAACTCTCTTCATTATCCATTTCTTTCCTTCATACTTTGATTCATTAGATGTTGAATAATTTTCCTTTGTTTCACAATATTTATTCATAGATGCCTGAACTCATTTACTAGATCTAGAGGCAATATTTACTTCTGTTGTTACTGTTTTTCCTGTTGATGTATCTGTTTATGTCAAAAGTCTTTGTGATTTCTTCTTGGAATTCTTGGTACTTTCAATCTTCTTTCTTCTCTTTTTTCCCTTATTGCTCACTTCTGACTCCCTCTCCTCCGATTGTGGTTTCCTTGGGGGTTGGATCCCAGATCATCTCAGCCTCTTCCCACACTGGACAATTCACAGTTCTCCAGCTTAGGTCCCTGCCCCAACTGACTTTTGGGTAATCAAAACTGGCCCCAGGTAGATCCTGAGCTCTTCCCTCAGCCTTGGTGGACTGCTGCACAGCACCACACAGCTCTGTCCTGGTGAGCTGTCCCACTCTCTCTGTTTTTCAGTTCTTTAGCCCGGCACTGGCAGTTCAGAACCTGCTTTCCGCAGCACCTGCAGTTCAAGGCTACCCATAGTTCAGAGCTTTTCAGCATTGGTGCTTCCAGTTGGCAAGCCCTAGCAGTCTTTTGCTCCTGATGGTCTGTGGACAAGTTGGCTTTTGAGGCCTGAGAAAACTTCATAGCTTAAGAGTTGGGGTCTGTAAGGCACTGGAAACAGGGAGGGGGAACTGGGCTGAGAAGGGTGGGTTTTGATGTATGCCTGTGCATTGTCCCTGGCTAATGTGGCCTCACTGCCAGTAGCATGAAACATGGGGGAGGAGTGCTGAATGAGCTCAGGATCAGTGATTATCAGTTCCTGAGTTTTGAATTTGTTTGTTTTTAACCTTGTTTTCTTAAACTGTGGGTCGAGACCCCACGTGGGGTCACATAACTGAATGTGGGGGTCACAAAAATTTGGCAACAGTAAAAGGCTGTGTATATATATCCAGGGTCATATAAAAATTTCTCTGGTAATAAAGGGTTGAGAGTGGAAAGAGTTTAAGAAGCCCTTCCCAGACCATGGAAATAGCTGAGGTTGCTTTATTTTTGAAATATTATTTCTGTTTTCAAGAAGATTAAGAGGTAATCAGAAGGTATTAGAAAATGTCTAGTCTACCATCTGGTTGCACATATCGTTTTGGTATCACCTACTGTTTCTTTTGTTTGTTTGTTTGTTTGTTTTTTCAGGGCAATGAGGGTTGACTTGCCCAGGGTCAGGCAGCTAATAAGTGTCAAGTGTCTGAGGCTGGATTTGAACTCAGGTCCTCCTGAATGTAGGGCTGGTGCTTTATCCACTGCGCCACCTAGCTGCCCAACATCTATTATTTCTAATTGTATGTCCAATTTATTGGTTTGCTCTTTCTTTTATTAATATAAACATATAGAAATATAAAATTTCCTCTAAGTACTGCTGTAGCTACATCCTACAGATTTTGATCCATTGTCTCATTGTTGTCATTATCTTTTTTTTTTTTTGCAGGGAAATGAGGGTTAAGTGACTTGCCCAGGGTCACACAGGTAGAAGGTGTCAAGTGTCTGAGGCCATATTTGAACTCAGGTCCTCCTGAATCCAGGGCCAGTGCTCTATCCACTGTGCCACCTAGCTGCCCCCTTGTTGTCATTATCTTTAATGAAATTATTGTTTTTATGATTTATTCTTTGGTCCATTCATTCTTTAGGCTTACATTAGTTTCCAACTAATTTTGATCTATGCTTCAAAGAACCTTGGTTGAATATAATTTTTATTGCCCAATGGTCTGAAAATGGAGGATTTAATATTTTCGCATTTGATTGTGAGGTTTTTATAGCCTAATGCATGGCCAGTTTTTGTGAAAGTGCCATATACAGCTGAAAAAAAAGGTACACTTCTTTCTATTCCCATTCATTTTCCTACAGAGGTCTATGATATTTAACTTTTCTAAAATTCTTTTCATCTCCTAAACTTTGTTCTTGTTTAAGGGGCAAATTGAGGTCCCCTACTAATAGAGTTTTACTTTCTATTTCCTCCTATAACTCATTTAACTTTTCCTTTAAGTATTTGGGTGCTATGCCATTTAGTGCATATATGTTCAGTACTATCTCTGGCATTTTTTAGCAAAATGTTATTTCCCTGATTATCTCTTTATATATATATATATATATATATATATATATATATATATTTTTTTTTTGCTTTTGTCTAAGATCATGATTGCTACCCCTGCCTTAAAAAAAAAATTAACAGACACATAATAGATTCTACACTAGCCCCTTATTTTAACTCGGGGTGTTTCTTTCTGTTTCAAGTATGCTTCTTATAAACAACATATTGTTACATTCTTATTTCTAATCCATTTAGTTATCCTATTCCTTTTATGGGTGAATGCATCCTATTCACATTTACAGTTATGGTTGCTAACGGTGTATTTTCCTTCATCCCTTTCTCTTCTATTTATCCTCCCTTTTTTTTTTTTTTAACCCTGCCCCTTCCTCAAAAATCTGCTTTTCTTTTGACCACTGCCTCCCTTAATCTACCTTCCCTCTTATCACCCTCCCCCCTTTCTTTTTGGTCCTTTCTCTTCTACTTCTCTGTTGGGTAGAAGAATTTATTTATATACACAACTCTGTGTGTGTGTGTGTGTGTGTGTGTGTGTGTGTGTGTGTTTGCATGTGTAAATTTCCCTCTTTGAACCAGTTCAGATGAAAATGAGATTTAAATATTGCCTGCCCTCTTCCCTTTCCCCCCTCCATTGTAAAATCTTCCTTCTGTGCCTCTTTTATGTGAAATTATTTTCCCCAATATTCCTCTCTTCCCCCTTCTCTCAGTGCATCCCTCTTTCTTACCCTTTTATTTTTCGTTTGAGACTATCCCAACATAATAGACTTATGTCCATGTTCTCTAAGTAGACTTCTGGCTTCCCTAATGGTGATAAAGTTGTTTAGGGGTTATGTGTATCATCTTCCCATTTAGAAAATGTAAGCAGTTTAGTTTTATTAAGTCCTTTATGATTTCTCACTCATTTTCATCTTTTTATGCTTCTCTTGAGTTTGAATGTCAAATTTTCTATTCAGCTCTGGTCTTTTTTTTTTTTTAATCAGGAATGTTTGAAAGACCTCAACTTCATTAAATATAATTTTTTTCTCTTTTAGGATTATACTCAGTTTTTCTAGATAGGTTATTCTTGTTTGTAATCCTAGCTTCTTTGCCTCCAGAATATCATATTCTAAATCTTTCACTTCTTTAAAATGGTAGGTGCTCATTTGTACAAAAATATTTATGGCAGCTCTTTTTATGGTAGCTAAGAATTAGAAATCAAAGGAATGCCCATTAATTGGGGACTGTTTAAACAAATTGTGGTACATGATTGTAATGGAATATTCTTGTGCTATAAGAAATGATAAGCAAGATGATTTCAGAAAGGCCTGGAAAGAATTATATGAACTGATGTATAGTGAAGTGAGCTGAACCAGGAGAATGTTGTGCACAGTGACAGCAACATTATTCCATAAAGCACTGTGAATGGTTTAACTACTGTGAGAAAATAATGGGATTTGGCTCACCTGGAGATTAATCTAAACTGATTGAATTAAGTGAAAGGGGGATTGACTTTGCTAATTAGCCTACTTAAAGTTAATTAGATTGTAACCACACCGGGCTGGCCCTTAAAAAGATATTGTTCTCATAAGCTAAGGACTTTGAACTCAACTCCAGACCACCTTCAAGTCCAGTGAACCAATGGATTTAGATGATGCTAACCAATCCAGCTTGAAGCAGTGTGTAAGGACTGCCTATGCTCCAGACCTATAAAAAGCTTCCACACTCAGTTTGCTGGGGAGTTGGTGGTTGAAGCAGGCTCATGGTGGAAGACTTGAGGAAGAACCAGACCAGGCTGGAACTCTAGGCTAGATAGGCCTTTTCTTAACTTTCTGAACTCCACGTGAATACCTGGTATGCTTTAATAAATGCTTAATGCCCAAAGACTGGTGCTAAAGCTTCTAATTTAAGGCGACCACACATTTAGATTTTAAACATCATACTACTCTCAGCAATACAATAATCCAAGACAATCTCAAAGGACAAATGATAAAACATACTATCCATCTCCAAAGAAAGAATTAATATTGATTGAACACCAACTGAAGCATGCTGTTTTTACTTTTTTTCTTTCATTTTTTTCTTTTATTTGAGTGTTCTTATGCAAAATGACTAATATGGTAATGTTTTACATAATTGCACATGTACAACCTATTTACAATTGCTTACCACCTCAGGGAGGGAAGGAGAGATTAGATTTAGAAATCAAGACTTTTTTTATTATCAAAAAATAAAATAAAATAAAATGGTAGGTACTTGTGTGATCCTGTCACTCCAAGGTATTTAAATTATTTCTTTCTTGCTGCTTTCAGAATTTTCTCCTTGACCTTGGAGCTCTGAAATTTGGCTATAATACTCCTGAGGAGTTTTCATTCTGGGATCTCTTTCAGAAGAGGATTAGTGGATTCCTTCAATTTCTATTTTACCTTCTGGTTCCAAGATATTGGGGCAGTTTTTCTTTATAATTTCTTGAAATATGATGTCTAGGCTCTTTTTTTCCCATGGCTTTCAGTTAGTCCAATAATTCTTAAATTCTCCCTTCTTCATCTGCTTTCCAGGTCCATCGTTTTTCCTATAAGATCTTTCCTTCTTTCTTTCTTTCTTTCTTTCTTTCTTTCTTTCTTTCTTTCTTTCTTTCTTTCTTTCTTTCTTTCTTTCTTTCTTTCTTTCTTCCTTCCTTCCTTCCTTCCTTCCTTCCTTCCTTCCTTCCTTCCTTCCTTTCTTTCTTTCTTTCTTTCTTTCTTTCTTTCTTTCTTTCTTTCTTTCTTTCTTTCTTTCTTTCTTTCTTTCTGTTCAGCAACAAACATTTATTTTATTTTCCAGTTCCATGTAAGGGTAGTTTTCAACATTCATTTTCATAAGATTTAGAGTTCCAAATTTTTCTCTCTCCCTCCCTCCCTTTCCTCCCCCCTCCACAAGATCGCAACCAGGTTATATATGTACAATCCACAAGTGTTCTTTTAATCAGTTTTTTCTATAGGGGTGCATAGTAAGCTTCCTCATTAGTTCCTTGGGATTGTCTTGGATCATTGCATTGATGAGAGTAGTTAAGTCCTTCACAATTGCTCATTGAACAATACTGCTGTCATTATGCACAATGGCCTCCCAGCTCTGCTCACTTCACTATACATCGATGTTCCTTAGTCTTTCCAGGCTTTTGGGGGATCATCCTGTTAGTCATTTCCTATAGCACAAGACCATTCCACTACAATCATATAGCACAGCTTTTTCCATCATTCCTCAATTGATGGACATTCCCTTGATACTCAATTCTTAGCCTCCACCAAGAGTTGCTATAAATATTTTTTGTATAATTTTCCCCCTTTTCTCTTTTTCATGAAGACTATTATTAACTGTTTCCCTTCCATCCTATTCCCTTCCCCATGATATTTATTCTATTATCCATCTTCTTTCATCCTATCACTCTTCAAAAGGGATTTGATTCTGTCTGTCCCCTCCCCCACTCTGCCCTTCCTTCTTTTGCCCCTCTCTCTTTATCCCCTTCCCCTCCTATTTTCCTGCTGGGTTAGAGAGATTACTCCACCCAATTGAGTGTATACATTATTCCCTCCTTGAGCCAATTCTATTGAGATTGAGGTCTTTGAGCCAATTCTGCTGAGTGTTAGGCTCATTTACTGTCCATATTAAATAGATTACTCCACCCAGTTGGGTATGTCTGTTAGTTCCTCCTTGAGGCAGCTCTGATGTGTTTAAGGTCTTTGAGCCTTTTCTGATGAGTGTAAAATTCATTTACTGCCCTGCTCCTCTCCCATCTCTTCCCCCACTCCATAAGCCTTTTCTTGTTTCTTTGATGTAGGATTTCACCTCTGCCCTTCCCCCTCCCCCAGTGAATTCCCTTCTCCCCTCAATTTAACCCTAAAGATGTCATCACCTAACTAAGTGACACAGTGGACAAAGCATCACCCCTAGACCCAGGGGGATCCCAGCCAAAACCCGGCCTCAGACACAAGACAGTTGCCCACTGTATGACCCCAGGTATGTCCCCCAGCTCCATTTTTTTATGGTTCTCTAGGGTCTTGTATTTGAAAGTCAAATTTGCCATTCAGTTCAGGTCTTTTCATCACAAATATCTGAAAGTCTTCTTTTTCATTAAAGTCCCATTTTTTTTTTTTTTTGCTGAAAGATAATGCTGAGTTTTGCTGGGTAGGTGATTCTTGGTTGTAATCCCATTTCCTTTGCCCTCTGGAATATCATATTCCATGCCCTCCAGTCCTTTAATGTAGAAGCTGCTAGATCTTGTGCTATCCTGACTGGGGTTCCACAGTACTTGAATTCTTTCTTTTTGGCAGCTTGCAATATTTTCTCCTTGACCTGAGAGCTCTGGAATTTGGCTATAATATTCCTAGGAGTTTTCCTTTTGGGATCTCTTTCTGGAAGTGATCAGTGGATTCTTTCAATTTCTATTTTAGCTTCTTCTAGAATTTCAGGGCAATTTTCCCTGAGAATATCTTGGAAAATGATGTCTAAACTCTTTCCTTGATCATGGTTTTCAGGTAGACCAATAATTTTCAAATTATCTCTCCTGGGTCTATTTTCCAGGTCAGCAGTTTTTCCCAGAAGATATTTCGCATTGCCCTCTATTTTTTTATTCATTTGGATTTGCTTTATTGTATCTTGGTTTCTCATAAAGTCACTGGCTTCCATTTGTTCAATCCTCATTCTTAGGCAATTATTTCCATCAGAGAGCTTTTGTACCTCCTTTTCCATTTTACCAATTTGACTTTTCAAGCTGTTGACTTTTTTCTCATGTCTTTCCTGCATCTCCCTCATTTCTCTTTCCATTTTTTCCTCTACCTCTCTAACTTTATCTTCAAAGTCCTTTTTCAGCACCTCTATGGCCTGAGACCAATTCATATTTTTCTTAGAAGCTTTAGATATAGGGGCCCTGATGTTGACATCTTCCTCTGAGGGTGCCCCTTGGTCTTCTTGTTACTGAAGAAACTTTCTATGGTCCTCACCTTTCTCTGTCTGCTCATCTTTTTTTTTTTTTTTTTTGGTGAGGCAATTGGGGTTAAGTGACTTGTCCAGGGTCACACAGCTAGTAAGTGTCAAGTGTCTGAAGCTGGATTTGAACTCAGGTACTCCTGAATTCAGGGCCAGTGCTTTATCCACTGCGCCACCTAGCCGCCCCTCTGTCTACTCATCTTACCTTTCTTTTACTTGACTTTTAGATCCTTAAAGTGGGGCACTTGTTCCAGGCTGCAGTATCCCAAGCTTAAGAAGTCCCAGGTGGTATGATTTAAGGAGGATCAGGTTCTTCACTCTCTGGCCTGTTCCCTGGTCCATAGATGACCCCAGACCAACTTGCTAATCAACCAGTTTTGTGTTTTGTGGTTGTCAGCTCCAATGAGCCTGTGCCCCTCCCCAACCTGGGCCACTGCTTACTTGAGCCTACCTCCTGGTTCTCAGCAGGGGTGTAAAATCCAAGTTCTGTCTTAGCACCAGCATAGACCCCTGTAGTCTCCCCCCTGCCCAGGGCTCGGCCCTCTCACTAGACTGTGAGCTTAGTTCCAGACAACACTGGCGCTTCAGCTGATTCAGAAGCTCTGGGGGTCTCTTTCTCTGGTGAGGCCTTCCTGGGACTGGATCTGTGTCAGGGTGACTGTGGGGTTGGGCTCGACTCCTGTATTACCACAGCAGCTCCCTCCTTCTGACCTTCCAAGCCATTCTTGGTTAGAAGATGATTTTAGCACATTCTTCTATGAGTTTTGCTGCTCCGGGCATTTTCCTATGGCATTATTTGGATGTTTTTGGAGTGATCACGTCATGAGTTTGGGAGCTCACTGCCTTTCCTCCGCCATCTTGGCTATTCCTATAAGATATTTCACATTTTCTCCAATTTTTTTCGGGCTTTTAACTTTGTTTTATTGTTTCTTGATTTCTCATGGATTCATTAGCTTCTACTTGATGAGTTCTAATTGTTAAGTAGGGATATTATTTTTTTTTTTTATGCAGTCAGGGTTAAGTGACTTGCCCAGGGTCAAACAGCTAATAAGTATCTATGGCCAGATTTGAACTCAGGTCCTCCTGATTCCAGGACTGGTACTCCATTTATTGTGCCACCTAACTGCCCCCAGAAGGTATATTCTTCAGGGTACATTTTGTAACTCTTTTTACTGTTTTGCCAATTCTGATTTTAAGGAGTTTATTTTCTTTAGTATTTTCTGTACTTCTTTTACCATTTGGCCAATTTAAATTTTTTTTAAATAAACATTTTTATTTAAAGTTTTGAATTTCAAATTCTATCCCTCCCTCTGCCTCCCTGAGGCAGTAAGCAATCATATATATATATATATATATATATATATATATATATATACACACACACACACACACACACACACATACATATAATTATGTAAATCATTTCTTTATTAGTCATTTTGTATAAGAAGACAAATAAATTTTGATTTTCAAGGAACTATTTTCTTCAGTATTTGTTTTTACCAAGCTATTAATTCTCTTTTATTATTATTATTTTTTTTTAGTGAGGCAATTGGGGTTAAGTGACTTGCCTAGGGTCACACAGCTAGTAAGTGTTAAGTGTCTGAGGCCGGATCTGAACTCAGGCACTCCTGACTCCAGGGCCGGTGCTCTATCCACTGCGCCATCTAGCTGCCCCTAATTCTCTTTTAATAATTTTCTTGCACTGCTCTCATTTCTTTTCCCAATTTTTCCTCTCTCACTATTACTTGATTTCTAAAATAAATTTTTGCTCTTTAAAAAAAAACAAAACCAAACAAAACCCAAATCTTTTTTTTTTCCTCTTTTAGGAACTCCTTTTGGTTTATGGCCAAACAAGAAATAGAGGGCATTGTGAAATGTAAAATGGATAATTTTGATTATTTAGGAGTTTTAAAGTTAAACTTTAATTTTAAAATTGTAAAGTTCAAAAATGTAAAAATTTTTGCACGAACAAAACCAACGTAACCAAGATTAGAAGGAAAGCAGAAAGCTAGGACATTTTTTTTTTACAAGTGTCTCTTATAAAGGCCTCATTTCTCAAATATATAAAGTACTGAGTCAAATTTATAGGAATACAAGTCATTCCTCAAGTCATAAATAGTCAAAGATATGTACAGGAAGTTTTCAGATGAAGAAAGGTAGGTCTGGGGGCCAAAATTTTTTGATGCTTCCAAGGTCTTGTAATACTGGGAGAGTTCTGGCTACTGCTCTCCTAGTCTATGTTCTAGTTCTTACCTAGGTAGGGCACCTGCTTCCTCACCTCTACACCGTCTCATCTTTCCCTCGGAACTGCAATCTGGAACTAGGTAATGAGAAATTACCAAATGACATTTGATCCTGCATTCAGCACAGGGGTCCCCTGGAATTTCTTCCTGACCTTTTGGTCTCCTTATTCTTTCCGGCCACTGCTACTGGTATCATTTCACTATGGCTACTGCCTAAAAGGGCCACAGCTAGTGCTACATCTGCCATACCATGCTCACAGCCGGCTCCCACCCCAGTGTCCATAAACCTCTCCATCATCCTGAGCTGCCCTGGTCTGGAAAAAGGACTCACTATGACTTTTTGTTGGTTTTCCCACTAAGAATTTGGTTTGATCTGCTTTTAAAACTTGTTTAGAGGGATATGTTGGGAGAGCTTGGCAAAAGTGCTCACTTCACACCAATACCTTGGCTCTGCCTCCACACCTATTCTTTAGTATTGAACGATTTGATCCCTACTTAGGTTTGAAACCTGTCTTCAAATTCTCTTTATTGATCATAATGCTTACTTCCTTATATCAGAAAGGGATGTGATCAATATTTCTCCTTTTCTGTATTTATTTACAGGGCTTAAATATCATAGCATATAAATGTATCCTGCACAGCTGAGAGTTTTTCATTTTCATTTTCATTACCATTCTGAAATCTCCAAAGACTTATCACATCTAACTTTTCTAAAATTCTATTTATATCCTTAACTTCTTTCTCCTTTATCTTTTTGTTAGATTTGTTTAGATCTGAAATGGGCAGGTGGAGAACTCCAACTATTATAGTTTTATGATCCATTTTTGTCTCTTACTGTCTAATTTGATTAATTTTTCTTTTAAGTGCTATTCTACTTGTTATACATATATGTGTATGAATAGATATATGTATGTATTTTATATTTTCATGACCTATGGTGCCTCCAAATATAATGTAATTTCCCTGTTTATCTCTCTTAACCATGTCTTTTTGCCTTGTCTGAGATCACAATTGCTATCTCTGCTTCTTTACAATTTTCCTGAAACACAACAAATTCTGCATCAGTTCCTAATTTTAGCTCTCTGTGAATCTTTATGTTTCAAGTATGTTTCCTGGAAACAAAATTCTATTGGATTCTGCATTCTAATCTATTCTGCTACCTCTTCCTTTCTATGGGTGATATGACACAATTTTCATTCATACTTATGATTTTAAATTATGTATTTCTCTACATTATATTCTCATAATTTGTTTCCCCTCTTTGCTCCTTACACTTTTTTTTTTTTGGTGAGGCAATTGGGGTTAAGTCACTTGCCCAGGGTCACACAGCTAGTAAGTGTCTTTGGGTTTTTTTGGTTTTTTGGGGGGGGGGGGTTGTGGGGCAATGGGGGTTAAGTGACTTGCCTAGGGTCACACAGCTAGTAAGTGTCAAGTGTCTGAGGCCGGATTTGAACTCAGGTCCTCCTGAACCCAGGGCCGGTGCTCTATCCACTGCGCCACCTAGCTGCCCCAAAAGCACAATCTTTTTTTTTTTTTTTTTTTTGCGGGGCAATGGGGGGTTAAGTGACTGAGAACGGATTTGAACTCGGGTACTCCTGACTCCAGGGCCGGTGCTTTATCCACTGCCCCATCTAGCCACCCCCCAGCTAGTAAGTGTCAAATGTCTGAGGCCAGATTTGAACTCAGGTCCTCCTGAATCCAGGGCCAGTGATTTATCCACTGCGCCACCTAGCTGCCCCCTCCTTACATTTTTTACACAGAAGGTGGCAAAAAAGAATGTGATTGACCTAATTAATTTATCATTAAAGGGGCTTGATCCCACTTCTCTTCTAGCTAGTCCAAATTTTAGCAACTGTTTTTTGCAATTTCTTTATACCCTTTTGATCCTCCCTTTATTGTAATCCCTTTGAGATTTTTTTTTACTTGACTGTTCCCTCCTCACCTCTGCCCTCTCTCTTAAACCTCTTTCATCCCTCTCCCCTTGTTTCTCTGTTGTGTTAATTCATTTATTTACCAACTTCTTTGTATTTGTATGTTCAACTCTCCTTTGACTAATTCAAATAAGAATAAGGTTCATGAGATACCCTGTCCCCTCATCCCTCTCCTTCACATTTGTACACTCATCATACATCTCAATTATGCAAAAATAGTGAATTCCTTCCACCTGCCAGGGGCCTTCCCCTCCACTGATCCAGTCCACCAATGGACAGCCTTACAACCAGGACCAGGACCACCACTAGCCATCTTAGCTAGTAGCCAGGGATTTGCTGGCCCTTCCTCAACCTAACCTCCATTTCTCGATTTCCATCATATGCTGGATGCTCAGTCTTAGACCCTCCCTCCCCCAATCTGGAACTTTGCTAGAAGTAACCCAAAGTCTCATTCTACTATGATTCTTGAACCTACAACCCTCTTTCCAACTATTATTGGTCAAGGACTAACTGTCATATTGTTGCTTCGCCTGCTAGATCCTAAGTATCTGCCATGAAACTGAACTATCCTTTATGTGTTATCTTACCCAATTAGAATAGTCCTTGAGAACAGGGACTATCTCGATGTTCTCTTTGTATCTCCAATACTTAGAACTGCACTTACCACATAGTACCTAATAAATGCTTTTCTATTACATTCCTACTACTTCTTTATTTCTTCTCTAACATATTACTTTTTTCTTCCTTCTTCTTTCTTCTCTTAAAAGCTATGATGGAAAATTAAACCATCCCCTGGAAACTGTTTGTCTTACTGTATTCTTTCTGTGACTCTAAACTCTCTCTTAGAATGTAAGCACTTCAGTATTATTTAGTCTTTTCTGAATTCTTGAATGTATTTATTTTCTAAGTTTCTCTTATCTCTCATGTTTTGTGTTTCCAAGGTTCTACACAGTCTACAATTTTCATTAAGAAAACTTAAAAGTCTTCTGTTCCATTAAATTTTCCTTTTTTCACATTATAACATTATAATCATTTTTAAAAGTAAGTTATTCTTGGCTTTCAGTCTTTTGCCTTTTGGAATTATGTATTCCAAAACATTCTCTTCTTTATAGCAGTTATTGTGTAGTCTTGTGTGATTGTGTCTGGTTCTTTGGTACTTGAACTCTTTCTTTCCACCTACCTGCAATATTTTTACTTTGACTTAGAAGCTCTGAATTTTCACTATGATATTCCTAGTTTTTTTCAATTTGGAGTTTCTTTCAGGAAGTAATTGATGGATGTTTTCTATTTTCACTTTGTTCTCTGTTTCTAATAGAGATAGAAAAACCAACTTCTTTTATGATTTCTTGAAATATGGTATCTAGGTTTTTTGTTTGGCTATGGTTTTCAGTGAGTCCAACAATCCTTAAATGATCTTTCCTCAATCTACTTTCCAGGTCAATTTTTTAAAAAGTAGATATGTTATATTTTCTTCTATTTTTTCAATCTCTTAATTTTGTTCTACTATCTCTTGTTATGGAATCATTGAGCTCTATTTCCTTCATTCTATTTTTCTGGGATTCCACTACTTAGTAAAGTGCTTTACCTTTTGCTCTAAGCTATTCTACTTTTTTTTTCCTTGAGAACTCTAATTTCACTTTTTTATTTCTTTCTCCATTTCTTCTAGACATTTATGGATGTCTTGTGGCCAAGCTAATCTCTTCTGAGTTTTTTCTTCCACTTGTGAAGTTATTCACCTCTTCCAGGTTTATCTCATGGCTTCGTTTAACCTATAGGATTTTTTCATTGTGTTTGGCATTTTCTTACATTTTTCATATCCCTATCCTTGGTTTCTCATTGGGAACTTGATGCTAGGGACTCCGCTCCTTCCCATATTCTCAAATAGGGTGAGCAGACTCTTTTCAATTCTGTAGTCTAGATGTCATGGCCATGGCCACTGAAGTTCTAGATCAGGTGGCTAGAACTAGATCCAACCTTCTGCAGAAATGCCTGATTTTAGGGTCTGTCTTCTGGTAGCCCAAGATGGGTTTTGGCCTCAGCTCTTCCCTGCATCCTTCCTTTTACACAAACACCAATGGGGAGTTGACTCCACCCCCACCATGTCCCTCATTGACCTCAGCTGTATATAAGAGATTATCCTGGTCACAGGCCTCTTCTAAGGTCACAGATGCTGGAGTTGCTCAGTTGCTGTACTATCCCCATCATTTGTAGTGGCTGCAACAGGAGCTCTGCTTTGAGGACTTTTATAGGGTCCTCTGATGCTGGGGTTTACTGAGCAGAATGCTTACTTTGTCTCCTCTTGCGGCTTGAGAATGGGCTGCCTCTTTCTTCTATGGCCTTGTCTTTTGCTGAAGCTCTGTTTTGTTTTGGTTTTTTGTTTGTTTGTTTTGTTTTTTTGTGGGGCAATTGGGGTTAAGTGACTTGCCCAGGGTCACACAGCTAGTAAGTGTCAAGTGTCTGAGGCCGGATTTGAACTCATGTCCTCCTGAATTCAAGGCCGGTTGAAGCTCTGATATAGGCTTCCAGAGTACAGGCTTCAGGCCTCTTGGTCTGGAATACTTTCTTTACTCACTTATTTATTTATTTATTCAATCATGCATTAAATGTATTCATTCATTCATTTATTTATTCATCTATTCATTCATTCATTCATTCATTTATTTTGCAGGGCAATGAGGGTTAAGTGACTTGCCCAGGGTCACACAGCCAATAAGTGTCAAGTGTCTGAGGCAGGATTTGAACTCAGGTCCTCCTGAATCCAGGGCTGGTGCTTTATCCACTGCTCCACCTAGCTGTCCCCAGCCTGGAATACTTTCTCACCTCACTATCACTCCCTGGTGTCACAGCCTTCCTTCAGGACTCCGCTAAGATCTCACCATCTTCAAGAGGCCTTTTCCATTCCCTTGCATCCACAACTGGTGCCTTCTCTTTGAGATTATCTCCCATTCACACACTTTGTACTTACCTAGTTATTTGTGAGTCATCTCCCCATTGGAATGTGAGCTTCTTGAATGCAGCACCTGGTTTTTGCCTTTCTTTGTATACCCAGCATTTAACGCTGCATCTTTTACATGGTAAGGACTTAATAAACATGTTGATTGACTAACTGATGTCCTCATTCCCCATCAGACCTTGACATTACTTGCACCCCATCTTACACACAGTAGATAGAGCACTGGCCCTGGAGTCAAGAGGACCTGAGGTCAAATCTCACCTCAGACACTTATTAGCTGTGTGACCCTGGGCAAGTCACTTAACCCCAAGGGTCTTAAACATCTGGGGACATCTCCAATAGTCTGGACATATATCTCGCTACCGGACCCAAATGGCTCTGGAGGAGACAGTGAGCTCAGTGACCTTGCACAGCCCTCCCTCACTTAAATCCGATTCAGTGCAAGTTATGGCATCACCTCCTCAATGTCATGGTCCTCTTTGAGAACTAAGGACAAACAACAACAACAACTGCTTCACCTTACCCTTCATCAAGATATCTTCTTGATTTCTGTCCTCAAACCTGACTGGGGTCCTGCCAGGTGATTCAAATCAAATCAACAAACATTTAGGAGGTCCTACTATGCTCAAAGCACTGTTCTAAGGGCAGATAAAAGTGAGTGAGTTATGAGTCCTTGAAAGCCCAATTGCTATTGTTCATTCATTTCAGTCATGTCTGACTCTTCATGATCCCATTTGAAATTTCCTTGGCAAAGATGTTGGAGTGTTTTGTCATTTCCTTCTCCAGCTCATTTTACAGATGAGGAAACTGAGGCAAACAGGGTTAAGTGACCTGCCCAGGGTCACACAGCTAGTAAGTGTCTGAGGCAGGATTTGAACTCATGAAGATGAGTTTTCTTGACTCCAAACTTGATTCCAATCTAGAACAGTACCTTTTGTAAGGGCCAAATTTAATAAGGGTAATTAAATACTCCAACAATCCAGTGGATCTTAGTAAATATGGGTTTACCTTCCAACAAGGCAGACCACAACCCCTCTGTGCCTGTCCATTCCATGTGTCATCTGTCTAACTTTTCCAAGAAATTCACTACAGTGTCCACTCACCATGTTGAAGTTGTTCCTTAATTTGATTTCCTTCCTTGATTTGATTTTTTTTTTTTTTTGCGGGGCAATGGGGGTTAAGTGACTTGCCCAGGGTCACACAGCTAGTAAGTGTCAAGTGTCCAAGGGTGGATTTGAACTCAGGTACTCCTGAATCCAGGGCCGGTGCTTTATCCACTGTGCTATCTAGCCGCCCCCTTTGATTTGATTTTTACTTTTTTGACATGGCCTAGATGACAGTGGAGCATGTGGGCTATCCATCAGTTACCAGTTACCTTCCTTTCATTCACTACATGACTAGCCCATCATTTTAAATTTTGCCCTAGCCTTTCAGATTAGATTAAAGAACCATCTCCACCACTACTCCAACCCCCATGTCTTATGGCATAAGGAGAAAGATGAACAGTACATGCTAACCTGAGGCCATCCAAGACAGACATGCATGCGTTTAGATATTGGTCAATGGAGGTTGTAGAGAGGAGGATGAAAAAAGAAAGAAGGAATGGGATTTCATCCTGCACCTTGAATCTGGGGACTGATTTCCAAAGTATTTTCCTCTAACTAGCTTGTTAGATAGGATTGAGTAGAAAGATGAGTAGGCAATTAACCATGCTGTATCTATCAAGCTCCTTGGCCAGTGTGGTATTAGGCTTGGTTTAAGATGCATTTGCATCTTATGACTTATGACTCAGGAGCTTACAGTGTAGTTGCCAGGCAATGTGAATTGGAAAGAAGTCTGTATTTGGAGTCAAAGGAACTGGGCTGAAAGTGTGACTCCTTTTCTTGATATTTAAGTAACCTTGATCATATCAAGATCCCATCACTACTTGCTTCTTTGCTCTAGTTTCCTTTCCTGTAAAATGAAGGGATTGTGTTGGATGGTCTCTGAGGTCCCCTTGCTCTCAAACCTGTAATCCTGTGATTTTCAAAGCAAGCCTGGGAGGTAGGGAGGGTTCATGACTTTCATCTGGAAGTCAGGCCCCTACCAATTTCAATATTTATCAACAATGTGTTATCATTTATCAAAGTCATTTATCAAAGATATGTTATATACAAAGCACTAAGGCTGAGACTGGGGTTAGGTATTTGGGCTGTACTTTGATTAGCACCGGGAACTAAGCCCCAGGTGAGGAAACTCCCTACCATTACAGGTTGGCACCTTCTCTGAAGGCTGGTTTTTGTTTCCTAGGTGAGAGGCTAAGGGACTTAACCAGGATGACATGGCTCCTCTGTGTCAGAGGCTCAAGAGACCTTGAACCCAGGTGCCTTTCCTGGGTTACCTCTCTAAACCTTCATAAACTAGGAGGGCTGGCACATACATTAAAATATTCCTTACAGCACTTTTTGTGGTTGTAAAAAAAAACTGGAAAAAATCAGAGGTTCTCATCAATTGGAGAATGACAAAAGAAACTATGGTATCCGAATATATAATATAATATATTATAATACATAATAATAATATAACAATAACATATATAGTACCATGTATCATTCCTTATATGGCACCATATGTATGTGGTACCAATAGAACAATATATACCATGTTATGTTTACTGTACCATAAAAATGATGAAGAAACATGAGAAGGGTCACTCAGTGGGTCACATTCAAATATACTAATGATAATAACAAGCATCTATATAGCACTTTAAGGCTTACAAAGTATTTTGCAAACATCTTATTTTATCCTCATAACAATCCTGGAAAGTAGGTGCTATTATTATTATTATTCCCATTTTGCTGATGAGGAAACTGAAGCAGACAGCATTTAAGTGACTCATCCAGGGTCACACAGCTTGGTTCTTTGTCTGAGGTTGGATTTGAATTCAGCTTCCTGGTCTGACTCTAGGTCCAGGTCTAGGTTCACTGTACCACCATTATTGCTTAGATGTGTGGTCTTTTCAGTATAAATGTCCCCTTTAAGTATGAAGATTATAACTCATCCATGTCTTTCATGTCTTCCCGTATTCATGTTTTCCCATAAATTTACCTCATGCAGTCCACCAAAGTACAGGGACCCTCCTCAATTTCTTTTGGCACCTTAAGGATGCCAGTAATATTCACATGCATATATGTATATGCATATACATGTATGTGTGTACATATATCATTATCTTTCCCTTTGGTCAAATAATTATACCTTTTCTTGGAATTATACATTCCTGTGATGATTCCGTATGTGCTCACCACATACCTCTCCATTATCCAATGAATGTTAATCGGTTTTAATTCTTCAGAGACTGTAGTATTCCATGACTCACAGCTAGACACCACCAGTATAATACTGATATTAAAAAGAACCAGTGATTGACAGAAGGCTCTGTGGTCATTACAAGAGCTTTGTAATTTTCCATAGGCAATCTGGTCATTCTCCTTTCCCTGTGGAATTCTAGGTACAAATCTTGCACAGACTGCAAATGGACAATGATTTCATATATACATGTGTGTGTATATATATATATATATATATGTGTGTGTGTGTGTGTGTGTGTGTGTGTGTGTGTATATCAAAATAACATGGTATATATTGTTCTATTGGTACCACATGCATATGGTGCCATATAAGGAATGAGATACAATACTATATATGTTATTTTATAACAATATTATATAATATATTTAGATACTATGGTTTCTTTTATCATTCTCCAATTGATGAGAACCTCTGCTTTTTTCCAGGTGTTTTTATAACCACAAAAAGTGCTATTATATATGAATACAAATATGAAACCATAGATATGGTTTGCCATTAGATGCATATGCATATATATTTATATATGGTTGTGTGTACACTGGACAATAATCTCACATGTACATGTATGTATACAAATATATGCACACATGTGGGAAACCACATGTGTGATTTGCTTACCTGTGCCATACAACATGTGTATATATACGCACTGAACAATGATTTTATCTGTAACTCTATATATGAATATATGCATGTATTGTGAAATCATATATATTATTTGCTATTAGATGTCATATACATGTGTGTATATGTGTATATACATATGCACTGTTTTCTATAGGTTAACCACATAACTACAAGTAATATTCTGAACAATAGGCATTCTTCATCTACTTGTTTTTTCTTCTGGAAATGGTTAGGCTAAACTCTTGAGTGGTTAGGGAGCTCATCCCGAAGGTTCTGCAATGTTCTGGGACTTGTTAAAACCAGCTCACTGTCACCCATAAGTAGGAACATCTGTAAGACTTCATCATCTGTAGCGAATCCCTTTTCAACCTGGTCTTTATGCTGGGTCTTCTCCACAACAATGGTCAATGCCTTTGGTGACTGTCTAGTTGTGGATACTTTGATATTAATGATCAAAGGGTGGTTGAACAGAATTATCTCTTCTGCAGTATCTTTTATCAAATCTTGTATAATTTACATGTATGAATGAGAGACACTTTGTTGGAAGCCTATTTTACTACATTGAATTTTTAAAGATTTGACTCAGAGAACAATAAGAACAATAAGTGGGATTTTGAATTCTCTATGCCTTTCAATTGTATGATAGTAAAAATGTGGCCTACTCTGGAATTTTGCTTGGGAAAGCCTGCTTGTCCCCTCCTTATACAGTCATCAGAGATGCCCTCACAAACATTTTATGTAGATAAAAATGTAAGCATATAGTTAAGTAATTGTTGATGTTCCCTTGGTTGTCTTTTTCTTTGGAAAATTATAAGGCCCAAGAGTTTTTCCATGTTTTTAGTATTTTCTCCTCCTATATTTATCTTGTTTATTATGTCATGACTGAAATCTGCAAATGAGAAAAACTGTGGCAATAAAGTTCCAAGCAGGATTGATTTATTACCAACACTAGCAATTGCCAACAAATGGGGTCCAAGTCTCCTCAGTCACCAAGGACCCTCCAGTGACAATGAGGGTGATTCTTTTGTAGTCATAAAAGAGGAACCTGGAAAGGGCACAGAAGGTGACACAATCAGTACCAATGGGAGCCTAATTAAGTTATGACTGGTTAGAATCAGAGAATGGGGATTTTGCACAGCCCGGGACAACAGCATCAACTTAGATTTCCTGGAATATCTGACATCAGTGCTTCATTGAATACATTTGACCCTTATCTTAAGTAAACTCCTCCTGAAAGTGGGTGGTGGGTGACTTACAAGGGTAAAATGAGGAACTATGGTTGCAGGCTTAAGGAGTTTTGTTGGTAGTGGTGTTCATTCATGTCTGACTCTTTGTGACTCCATTTGGGCTTTTCTTGGCAAAGATACTAGAGTGGTTTGCTATTCTTTCTTCAGCTCATTTTGCAGATAGGAAAACTGAGGCAGAGTAAAGTGACTTACCTAGGGTTACACAGCTAGTAAGTGTCTGAGGCTGGATTTGAACTCAGGTCTTCCTCACTCTAGGCCTAGTACTCAATCCACTGCACCACCTAGCTGTTTTAAGGAGTTTAAACACATATAATGAGAAGGAATAATAATTTGATCAAGCCTTAATGAATAGGGTCAGTATATGAAATTAAATGCAATGGCCAATTGTAGAAAAGACAAGGAAACATAATTCTTCTCTGTACAAAGGTGGGGGCCTACTGCAGATAATTTCATAAACTTTCAGATGTTGTTGTGTTGTGCTTAACTGTTTTTCTCTGTTACAAGAGAGGGTTTGATTGGTGGAGGGAACCAGAGAATATTTGGGGGTTTCTTTGTTTGTTTTTTTGCAGGGCAATGGGGGTTAAGTGACTTGCCCAGGGTCACACAGCTAGTAAGTGTCAAGTGTCTGAGACCAGATTTGAACTCAGGTTCTCCTGAATCCAGGGCCGGTGCTTTATCCACTGCGCCACCTAGCTGACCACCGCCACCCCCCACCAGAGAATATTGAGAGATGACTATAGTACAATAAACAAAAGGCATAAATAAAACTTAAAAAAAACACCCCAAAAACAAAACATGAGAGAGCTGGACAAGATGAGCTCTAAGGTCTCTTACAGTTCTCAATCTTTTTTTGGGGGGGGGGGTAATGAGGGTTAAGTGACTTGCCCAGGGTCACATAGCTAGTGTCAAGTGTCTGAGGTCGGATTTGAACTCAGTACCTCCTGAATCCAGGATGGGTGCTTTATCCCTAGCGCCACCTAGATGCCCCTCCAGTTCTCAATCTTAGATCCTATAAAAGCTAGGGAGACTTGAGGAGAAAGGGTCAAGATTTCATGTATACATATGTGTGTACATATGTTCTTCTAGTCTATTAGTCACTTTGCATAAAAAGTAAATCTTAGAAAAACATGGAAAGACTTGCATGAAATAATGAAGAGCAAAATGAGCAGAGCCAAGAGAGCACTGTATACAGTAACAGCAATATTGTTTTGAATTTTTGTTTTTTTGTTTTTGGTGAAGCAATTGGGATTAAGTGACTTGCCCAGGGCCATCCAACTAGTAAGTGTCAAGTGTCTGAGCCCGGATTTGAACTCAGGTCCTCCTGAATCCAGGGCCGGTGCTCTATCCACTGAGCCACCTAGCTGCCCCCAACAATATTGTTTTAAGAATGACTTCTGTGTCTAATGGTAGTCATCTCTGGAGGGGGATGGGGGAGGAAAAAAAGAAATTTACACAATAATTTGGTTGTATATTTGAAAGGAATAGCAAGTTATGCGTAGTAGATTTGCAGTTTCATGTGCAATCATCTTTTTTATTGTACTGTGTTATGGACATGTTTGTTTTACTGCATAAATTAAACATAAAATAAATTTTTTAAAAATTCTCAAAATAAGCATTAATTGACACTGATGGAACCAGGGAGGTAGTCAAGGCAGTTGATTTCTTAGCAGCATTTCGACCTAATAAGATGTTTAATTAAGAGTTTTCAGGGTGAAGAGGGAGAAGCAGAAAAAAATACAGAATCAGTTTCCTCTGGGTTCCCTGTCCCTGCCTCCTTTCCTCTTGACTGTTCTGGCTTCAATCACCATAAATCATAGACTCATGGAGCCAAAGAGGTCTTAGCCATCATCTTGACTGGTGCAAGTGATCTGGGTTCAAATCTCAGCCCTGATACTTACTGCCTGTGTCACCTTAGGCAAGTCATTTATTTCTCAACATCTCTGCATTTCTATGAAGTGAGGGAGTTGAATAAGATGATGTCTAAGGTTCATTTCAGCTCTGTCTTTATAATGCTATGTTCTAGCCTCCTAAGGTCCCCAGAGGGGCTTCAGCAACTTACCCAAGGTCACAGAGGGAGGAACAGAGTTAGCATCAGAAGTCTTGAAAAAAAAAAAAACAGACAAAAAAGAAGTCTCTTGACTTCCATTCTGAGTCACTTTTCACTATGTTTTGCTGCCTTCTCTGCTCCAGTCCCAAGTCCAAAGTTATGGCAATAACTTTAACAATCCAATTACCAAGTATTTATGGGGGGAAGACTTAATGGCAACAGGGGAAATAGAAATTTTTTTAAATGCTCATAAAAAGCACTATAGGCCATGTTTTGGTGGCTCTGTTGTCTACATCTCTACTTGTGGCACATAACTCAGTCCTCTGAAAGGCTCTTAAGAGGAGAGACAGACAAAGAGACAGAGACAGAGAAAAAGAGGAGAGAGAGAGAGAGAGAGAGAGAGAGAGAGAGAGAGAGAGAGAGAGAGAACAAGGAGCAAGACAGATGGCAGAGACAGCCAAAGACAGGGGTAGAGAGAGACAGAGACAGATAGAGACATGGAGAGAGAGAGAGAGAGAGAGAGAGAGAGAGAGAGAGAGAGAGAGAGGTCCTCCCCACATGTTGACTATATATCATCTATCCATGTTACCCCTACCTAAGTATTCCTTGTTTGGGTCCACTCTTCCCACTGGCAGTGTGTGTATGTAGGGGAGAGTGTGCCTCAGGTTTATGGGGAAATAATCTACTGCAACTTTTTTTTACTATTCCATTTTATTAGAAACCTTTATTTTAGGAAAAAAGAAACAAAAAACACAACCTCGAGCTGAATGCAAATTGGGAGTAAGCCCTAAAATGAGGTGCTGGGAATAAAGTTTCTAGGACTCTGGGATCACCTATTTAGAGATGGAAAGGAACTTCAAGGTCATCTAGGGCCTAACTTCTTAAACTGTTGGTCCTGACCCCACATAGGGTTGAGTACCTAACTGTGGGGATCATGAAAAATTTGGCAGCAGTAAAAGGTTATGTCTACCTCTTTCACATACCTACGTAAAAATTTCTCAGGTGAAAAGGGGTTATGAGTGGAAAAAGTTTAAGCTCTGATCTAGTCCTTTTTTATTTTATAGATGAACAAGTGACTTGCCCAGAATTACACAGATTGGGGAAGGAAGTATTTGAACCCATGTCTGGCTTTTTTTTTTTTTTTATTGTGCCATCCTAACTCCATTTTACCCTCTCAGGGATCATAGTATAATGGAAAAAGCAGAGGAATTAACTCTAAATCAGGTGGAGTTTACCCTTCATGGGTCCAGGGTTCCCTTTGTCAACCCGGGAAAGCCTATGGGCTCTTGCTGAGACTAACGTGTTTAAATGCATGCAACAAAATAGGATTACAGAGGTAATCCTATTATTATATTGTATTATAATATATGTTATATATTATATAAATTCATACGCACATGCACGTATATATGTACACACAGGTATATACACATGTATGTTTGTGTGTATATTATATACACATGTATGTTTGTGTGTATGTTGTATACACATGTCTGTGTATCTACATGTGATGTATACATTTTTATATATGTATGTATGTGGATAGATAGAAGATAGCTAGCTACCTAGATGATAGATAGATAGATAGATAGATAGATAGATAGATAGAGAGAGAGAGAGAGAGAGAGAGAGAGAGAGAGAGAGAGAGAGAGATAGATAGAGTCCACAGACCCCAGGTTAAGAATCCTTTCTTCTAGGAGATTGGGAGTCTAGTCCCAGCATTGTTATTTCCTGTGATCTTGGCCAAGTCACTTTCCCTCTGGGTCTAAGATTGAGGTGGGGGGGGGGCAGAGAAGAAGAGATGTGTTGGGCTAGAAGATCTCTGAGGTCCCTCCTTACCCTAAGTGTGATACTTTGAGTTTCCATTAAGAACAGCTTTTTAAGCATTCTGGGCATGTCTCCTCTAGCCAACTGAAACACTTTGTATGCAAACTGCTTTATTTGGTTGCTTTGTATACAAGGACTGGCATGCACTTACGGAATTGATGGAGAGCTTTCCAAATAGCAAACGGCGCGATGCTCTCTGCAGTAGAGATGATAGGACTCATGCACCCTGCTTGGCAAAACAATTCGAGCGATGGCCTTGTGGCTTATGGGCTGCTGGTGGCTGATTGTGAGTTATGGGCAGAGCTGAGCCTGGATTCTCTCTCAGTCTAATGGCTCTTTCCACATTTCCTATGGCTGAGTGCTACGCTAGTTCAGTGTTTCTCCTTATGATAGAGGGAGTGTATTTTACACTTCACAGGATTTGAGAGAGTTGTGAAGGGCTTGAGAAGCTATCCAGTCCAATGCTCTCATTTTACAAGTGAGACACCTGATGCCCAGAGAGGGTGATTTGCCTGAGCTCACACAGCCAAGTAAATAGCAAAGGCAGGGTCTGTGATGCTGAGATCAAGACTCTTTCATACTGGAAGGTCAATAATCTCATCTGATCTATGATACAGAATCCCTGTGAGCTAGAGAGAGGATTTTACAGAAGAGGAAACTGAGGCTCCATTCGAGAAAGCTATTTGCATGAGGTTATACTGGGATGCCTGATAGAGCTGGGATGAAAACCTGGCCTGGGGCTTTTTCTCAGTGCCCAGCCATGACATCTGCCCATGACAGCCTGTTTGTTTTCCTAGCTGCCCAATCATTTACCTTGAATGGGGACCTGGCCCTGTGCCTGTCTCTGCTCTGGCAGATAAAGCCTCAGACGGATGGCAAACACTCAGACGGATGGCAAACAGTGAACGGCTCCAACACATCTCCCAGGTGAATTATTCACCAGGCAATTTCAGCCTAGGGGAATTTCATCTAGCTTGCAGAACCCTGTTGTCTGTGTCAGCCCTCAGTGCCATCCCATCAGTGCTGTGGGAGGCTGCTCTGATCCCCAATAACAGGGATGATGGTGGTGATAATAGCATCTGTAAAGGCTTTCTTGATGGGCCAAGGACTTTCAGCCTCATTCTTCAGATGAGGAAAGGGGGGCTCTTAGATAAGTTATCAACTTGCCCAGTCACAGGCTTCAGAAGGCAGAAACTAGATTTGATCTCAGCTCTCTGTAAACTTTCAAGTGTTATTATTACATAGTTATGTGGATTCCTTTTCCTTGAATAGCCTTATTTGTTATATGAATTCTCTCTCTCTCCTCTCCTCTCTCTCTCTCTCTCTCTCTCTCTCTCTCTCTCTCTCTCTCTCCTCCTTCTTCCTATCCTTCCCCCTCCCTTTGTCTTTGTTTCTCCCTTCCTCCCTTTCTCTCTCCCTGTCTCTCTCCCTTCCTCCCCCCCTCCTTTCTCTTTCCCCCCTTTGTCTTTGTTCCTCCCTCCCTCCCTCCCTCTCCCCTTCCTCCTTTCCTCCCTCTTCTTCTCTTTCCCCTTTTTATCTTTCTCCCCCCTTCCCTATTTCCCTCTCTTCCTCTCCTTCCTCCCCCTCTCTGGCTTTGTTCCTCCCTCCCCCTCTCCCCCTTCCCCTTCCCTCCCTTTCTCTCTTTATGTCTCTCCCTCCCTCTCTGTCTGTCTCTCTATCTCTTTGTCTCTGTCTCTGTCCTCTTCCTCAAAGCCCTGTAACCTTTTTTGCTTTAATAAAGTGCCACACAGAAAGTGAGTTAGCATAGGCTCTTCCTCCACGCTTACACAGCCTTTCATGGAGTGAATGCCTCTTCTTAAGCAAGAGCAAAGCACGTGAGGGTGTGAACCATGTCAGGGTTCTTAAATATTGTTTCCAGTTACGTGGGGAATCTCTGCCCTGGACAGTCTGTTCCTCCCAGTGTCTGTATTTCACCATCAGTTGCAGTTTCAGTATCAGGGCGGGGTGCATGAGGGGCGGAGCTGATTGGCCAAGATGTTGCTGTTCTGGTGTGGGCTCTTCTCTCCTGGTACAAACCTCCCCACTGTCTGTGTGTGTTTGGGGATTGGGGGGGGGCGAGGAAAATACAGACCACCACTTCACTCCCTGGAGGTTTCAGAAAAATCTTGCTTCTCCCTGTTCCTCTGCCTGGTCGGTAGCTTTTATTGTGGGTCTCCCTGTTCCTCTAAGAATGGTTGGATTTTGACTTTCACAAATGAGCAGGCCACTGTCTCTGTGATGAGACTCTCCCTTGTTTTCACTTGGTCTTAAAATAATTCAAAGCAGGTCTCCAGAGACCAACTCCCTGTGACAACACCCCTAGCTGGTCTGGCCTTCCAGAAAATATCAGTGGTGTCATTGTGGGGGCTGAAAGGGGAGAGCAAGGTTCCCCTGTGTAAAGGGTGGCTCCCCCCACCTGTTCACTGAAGTCTCGAATGCCTAGAACAATAGACAAAAGCCTTCCTTCTCAGTTAGATGGTGGCATTAAGGGCAAACATCCCTGGGTGAGGCTCCTTTCTAGTGACTTCATCTTCACATTGCAGTGTCCATGACCATCTAGGAGTCACTTGGTCCTCTGCCACTACAAGCTCCTACGAGTTTGTGCTTGAATACTTCAAGCCATGGGAAAGTCATTACCTCACAGGGCAGCCCATTATTACACTGTTGGGTTGCTGTAATGCTGTGTTCTTTATTTTCAGCAGATATCGGCCTCTTTATAACTTCCAAGAGTTAATTCTAACTTTCTACTCTAGAGCCAGCGGCAATGTCTAGTGGTTAGAGTGCTGGGCTTCCAGTCACAGAGAGCTGGATTTGAATCTCACATGTAGGAGCTGAATCTGTTCTGAAAGAACTGGCAGACATTATGGCTGAGCCACTGTTGGGGATATTGAAAGATTTCGGAAAGGTATCAAAACTTTGTTCAGTTGTTTTTCAGTGGTGCCCAACTCTTCATGACCTCTGTTCTTGGCAAACACACTGGAGTGGTTTGCCATTTCCTTCTCCAGCTCATTGTATAGATAAGGAAATGAACAGGGTTAAATGACTTGCCCAGGGTCACACAGCTAATAAGTTGTCCAAAGCTGGATTTGCACTCAGGAAGAAGAGTCTTCCTGACTCTAGGCCCAGCAGTCTATTCACTTCTCCACCTAACTGGAGAAGTGTAAATATCATTCCAGTTAGTGGTACAGTAGATAGAGTGGTACTTGAAGTCGAGAAGACCTGAGTTCCAATTCTGCCTCAGAAAATCACTAGCTAGCTATGTGACCCTGAGGAAATCACTTAATGATTTCATGCCTCAGTTTCCTCAACTGTAAAATGGAGATAATAATAGCACCTACTTTGCAGGGTTGTTGTGAGGATCAAATGAGAAAACTGAGGTCTAAATAGCTGAAATATCTTGCCCTAGGTAACACAAGTAGAAATTAGCAGAAGCAGAATAGCAGCATGTCTCTCCCTGCCACCCCTCTCCTGGGCCCCAAATCAATAAACTCGGGCAGCTTCTGGGATTAAATATAAAATCTGCTTGGGTTTTAAAGCCCTCCTCGACCTTGCCCCTTCCTATCTTTCCAGTCTTATTACACTTTATTTACTTCCCTCCCCAAACTCTTTGTTTCAGGGACACTGGCTTCTCGATGTTTCTTAAACCTGACACTCTCTTGCTTTGCCTTGACTTTTCAAGGACTCACTCCCACACCTGGCATGCTCTCCTTCCTCAATTTGGCCTCCTGGTTTCCAGGGCTTATATCTCACCTTTCATCAGAGCCCTTTCCTGCTTCCCCTCTCCCTATCCCCACCCCCACCCCTTCCTTCATCCACTCCTACTGGTAGTGCCTGCTCTCTGGGATGACATCTCATTTGCATATCGATCCTGTATGATCATAGTTATTCGAACATTTGTCTCCCCACATCAGATGGTGAACTCTTTGAGATCATGTTTTTGCCTTTCTATGTATTCCCAGTGCTTAGCACAGTACCAGACACATAGCATGTATTTAATAAATGCTTGTTGATTGAATGAAAAAGATCTGGGAGTCTTAGTGGGCTGCGAGTTCAGTATGATTCAGCAGTGTGATGTGGCAGTCAGAAAAGCTCATATGTGTTTTGTTTTGTTTTTTAGTGAGGCAATTGGGGTTAAGTGACTTGCCCAGGGTCACACAGCCAGTAAGTATCAAGTGTCTGAGGCCGGACCTGAACCCAGGTACTCCTGACTCCAGGGCCGGTGCTCCATCCACTGCTCCACCTAGCTGCCCTGCTCATATGGTTTTAGGCTGCATTAAGTAGAGGTGGGGTGAGGGTTGGGGAAATAACTTCTAGGAATGGGGAGGTGATAGCTCCTTTTTCTGCCCTGATCAGATCTTCTGTGTGGTAGCTAAGACCAGTTCTGGGTGCCAGTTTAAGAAACACATTTTTAAGTTGGAGAGCATCCTCATAATCTGGCTAGCAATGGTGTCATATGGGGACTGTCATAAAAACTCAGTGGAGGGGCAGCTAGGTGGCGCAGTGGATAGAGCACAGGCCCTGGAGTCAGGAGTACCTGAGTTCAAATCCGGCCTCAGACACTTAACACTTACCAGCTGTGTGACCTTAGGCAAGTCACTTAACCCCAATTGCCTCACTAAAAAAGAAAAGAAAACTCAGTAGAAACATGATAGCTGTGTTCCTAGTATTTTTTTTTTCAAATTTTACTTTAATATTTAATTCCCCCCTAATTACATGTAAAAACAATTTTAACATTCTTTTTTTCAACATTTGAGTTCCAAATTCTCTCCCTTCCTCCCTTTGAGAAGGCAAGCAATTTGACATAGGTTGTACATGTGTAGTCACACAAATGAGTTCTGAGTATTTGAAGGGCTCTCCCGTGGAAGAGTTGTTCCATTTGGCCCTAGGGGGCAAGAACCAGGAGCAATGCAAAAAAGTGCAAATGTAGGCTGGATGCCGGGAAAAGCATCCTAACAATGACCACTCTCTGCATGTAGGCCAGACTTCCTCAGGTGACTTCCAAGGAGGTCTCCAAGCAGAGGCTGAATAACCTTTTGTTACCTGCCTTACCTCAGGGATTCCTTTCTGGAGTGAGTGGCATCAGAGGGCCCCAAGGATCCCCTTCCAACTCTCAAAATTCTGTGATTCTGTGACTGGGGCAAGTCATTCTCAGCCTCAGTTTCCTGATCTGTAAAATGTGCATAATAATAGCACCTCCCTCACAGAGCTATTATGTAAAAGCCGGGGGCAGCTAGGTGGCACAGTAGATAGAGCACCAGCCCTGGATTTAGGAGGACCTGAGTTCAAATCCAGCCTCAGACAGTTGACAGTGTGACCCTGGGCAAGTCACTTAACCCTCATTACCCTGCAAAAAAAAAAAAGTGATAGCCCCCAACACTCCAAATGTGGTCTGACCAGTGCACCATGGTGCCATCTTGCTCATTCTAGACCCTCATTCTAGGGTCTAGAATGTATTCTATGTATGTATTCTAGTAGTACAGGATACATGCAGCATCTTCCCATTGAAATCCTTCTGGAATGCCCCACTGTGATGAGTAGGTGATCCTTTGACTCAAATTTATGCCAGCAAAGGGCAAGCTTTGGCAGGTCCAACCAATTTGAAAAGGCTGAGGAGTCAGTCTGGTGACAGACTGTTGGTGAAGACCTGACTTATCTAAGTGTGGCTGGGAAGGCTCGTGACCACAGGGATCACCACCAGGTGATGGGTTGTTTTTTTTAAATTGGCTGGGGTAGGGTGTCATAGAAATTCACAGGGTCTGATTATTAGAAAAGATAGTGTAATCTGTGCTTGTGGAGGAAGTACCTACCCACATCAAGGAAATCCAGGATCTCTGAAGTCAGATCGCATGAGCTTTGGGGGAGGCTTAAGGAATGTGCTGAACAGAATGGGTTTGGAGGATTGAAAGGCAATGTTGCCTAATGGTTAGAGTGCTAGATTCCTGGTATCATAGCCATAGAGATGCCTCCTCTAACCTCACAAAGACAAATAAATAAAATAAAATAAAATAAAAAGCCAAGTAGAAGTCTGTCCATTTCCTTTCTGGGGGGCATTCCCCAGGCCTTCCAAATATAGACCCTTGGGACTCTCATTCTCTCTCCCAGGTGCCTGGCATGGACCTGGCCCCAGTCACCCTAGCCGCCTCATAGGATTGTGACTCTAGAGACCTCAGATGACATGTAGTCCAACCCGCTCATTTTACAGATGAGGAATTTTGTTGTTCAGTCATGTCAGACCCTTCATGACTCCATTTGGGGTTTTTCTTGGCAAAGATACTAGAGTGGTTTGCCCATTTCATTTCCCTCTCCAGTTCATTTTACAGATGAGAAAACTGAAGCAAACAGGGTGAAGTGACTTGCCCAGAGTCATACAGCCAGTAAGTGTCTGAGGCTGGGTTTGAGCTCAGGTCTTTCTGACTCTAGATCCAGTGTTCTATCCACTACATCACATGGTTGGCCCCTACAGAGAAGAAACTGAGTTCTATTTATAGCTGAAATATCTTGCCCCAAGTAACATAGGTAATTAGCAGAAGCAGAATTCAAAATCGGAGCCTCTCACAAAAAATTCAACACCCTGCCCCCACGATTGCCTCTCACATAGGTCCTATGACTTTAAGGCACAAAGAGGAGAAAACCATTCAGTATTAGAAACAAAATTAGAACCCAGGCCTCCCTGAATTAAGAAGCACTGCGGGGGGGGCAGCTAGATGGCACAGTGGATAAAGCACCGGCCCTGGATTCAGGAGTACCTGAGTTCAAATCCAGACTCAGACACTTGACACTTACTAGCTGTGTGACCCTGGGCAAGTCATTTGACCCCCATTGCCTGCCAAAAAAACAAAAAAAAGAAGCACTGCGGCACTAGTTCTGGAGACTCAGTTTCCTCATGTCTAAAATAAGAGGAATGGACTTAGATGGCCTTTGAGGTCCATTCCAACTCTAAATATATGAGTCTGTGACCTAATTTAAAAGCCTTGTTTTGTCACTTCTGTCACTTTGGGCTAGTTGAAACCTCACTGGGCTTCAATTTCCTCATCTGCAATTTATTGTCTTAGAGAACTGCTTAGACACTAGCACTTAGAGGTTAAGTGACTTGCCTAGGGTCACATAGCCATTATGTGTCAAAAGCTGGACTTGAACCCAGGTCATTCTGGCTCTGAAGGTAACTTTCTACTATATCATGTTGCCTCTGGATAATGCCGCTGCTGCGGTATTGACGATGATGACAGTATTCACACGGTACGAGGCAAAACATCAAGCATTTACTAATCGCTCCCTATGTGCTAAGATAGTCCCTGCCCTCAAAAAGCTTCCATTCCAATGAGGGAAGGAAACAGTTGCATCTTTTATTGTATCAGTTGATCCTCACAACAGCTCTGTGAGGTAGCTCATAGACTGCTAGATTTCAAGTCAAGAGACCAGGACGAAAATCCCACCTCTGCCACATAAGTTTATCTGTGTAATCAGGGGCAAGTCAGTTCTTATCTGAGCCTCAGTTTCCTCTTCTGTGAAAGGGGGAGAATAATTCTTGTGGTGCCAACTTTGCAGGTGTGAGTTAGTATTAGGCTCCTGTTTTTCCTAAAAAACTTGGAATGTCAGTGTCATTCTCTGACCCCATAGGGAACCTCAGACAGAGGTCATCCAGTCTAATTCTATTCTCTTCAGAAATCCCCCTGGTTGGGGCAGCTAGATGGCGCAGTGGATAAAGCACCGGCCCTGGATTCAGAAAGACCTGAGTTCAAATCCGACCTCAGATACTTGACACTTACTAGCTGTGTGACCCTGGGCAAGTCACTTAACCCTCATTGCCTCGCCCCAAAAAAACCAAACCAAAACAAAACAAAACAAAAAAACAGAAATCCCCCTGGATCAATGGCATCTTACTAAGGGATGTCCTGAGGTGATGAGGGCACCATTGGAGTGCTCCTTGCTACCATCTGCTACAAGGCTAAAGATGGAATAAGAAGAACAGAACAGCTGGCCTCTGGAACACAGGATCCATACTGGTCCTTGGCAGGCAATGAGGACCTTGGCAGGGCCGGATCTCAAAGGGGAACCGAACTCTGTGAATAGAGCTATAGCTGCCTTCCACATAGGACATCAAGTAAACCGAGGCCCAGAGAATTTAAGTGACTTGCTGAAGGTCACACAGCTAAGTAAATGTCAGAGAGAGGATTCAAGACCTGGTCTGTGATTTGCCTTTTCCCCTACCTGACATGTTCTCACTGGGATGGATAGGTCATCAAGCAATGTTTGGGTCTTGGAAAGCACTGGGAAGAGTATTTTTTTTGGTGCCAATTTTAAATAGATTCTATTCTCCAGTACAAGAATTGCATTTCCACTTGTTTACAGTACTGATAAAGTGCAATGTTGTTCACTTCTCTCCTTCTGCACACATTCAAGTATTCAGAATGCCCAGATTTTTGCAGTAGCTTAAATGTTAACTTTTAAACTGCTACTGCCTTGGCTACAAATTTGAGTCCTTCAATTTTTGGAAAGCTGTGTGGAATGCTCTTTCTTCTGGTGAGTTTAGTCAACCTTTTCAATGGTGGGTCCAGAAGAGGCACCTCCAGATGGGGTTAAGAGTATTTTTTAAAAAGCCTAAATCTGTAGAGTGACATTTTATTTTATTTTATTTTATTTATTTTTGCAGGGCAATGAGGGTTAAGTGACTTGCCCAGGGTCACACAGCTAGTCAGTGTCAAGTGTCTGAGGCTGAATTTGAACTCAGGTCCTCCTGAATCCAGGGCTGGTGCTTTATCCACTGTGCCACCTAGCTGCTCCCCTGGGAAGAGTATTACAGGACTGGAGCTCTGCTCTGGGAAAAATGCTATATAAATGAGAGTATCCTTATGAAGAAGCAGGGCATCATGGTAGATAGTGTGGGACCTTTCTACCCCATACTAGCTGTGGAAAGATGGATCAGTCACTTGACCCCTCAGTGCCCTAGGCAATATTCTTAGATAATAAATGACAGAGCTAGTGCTGATCGGTTTTGAGAAAAGGTGTTTTCTCACTAGAAATTCCTTACATGCATGAAATCACAGATCTAATTGAAAACCCAAACTTCTAGATTAGCTTCACTTAAATCAACAGCAAATGCGATTTGGTAGCTTTGGGAAGCTGGGTGGCACAGTGGATAGAGTGTGAAACATGGAGTCAGGAAGCCTCATGAGTTCAAATCTGGCTTCAGTCACTTACCAGCTGTGTGACCCTAGGCAAGTCATTTAACCTTGTTTGCCTCAGTTTCTTCATCTGTAAAATGAGCTGGAGAAGGAAATGGCAAACCACTCCAATATCTTTGCCAAGAAACCCTCCAAATGAGGTCACACATGACTGAACAAAAGTTTGGGTATGTTGTCTCCAGTCCATGTACTGGGTCCTCAGATGCTTCTCCATCAAATCTATACTAATTATGGGCCACTTTCTGGACTAGTAAGTGTGTGTGTGTGGCAAGATTTGAACTCAAGTCTTCCTGACTCCAAGGGCTAGCGCTTTATCCACTGCACCATCTTGCTGCCTCTGAGATCATCGGATGGTGGAGCTTAGAGTTAGCATATTGTCTGATTGCTTTATTTTATGGATAATCACATAGGGGCACAAACAGGAGAAATGATTTTCCTAAGGCTAACTGGCAAGTCAATGACAGGGCTGACATTAAAACTCAGGTATTTTGACTCCTAGCCCAGTACCCCCTTCCCTTATACCTGTCTGCCCAATAAACATTTTTCTCAGCTGCCCCAAACTTCACCTTAGCTAATCTAATCTCATCTCCAGTGGGGGCCATTGTAAAACTAAATAAATATCAAATAAATCCTCCCTTTGAATCCTTAACTCAAGTATGTTGATGAGGTCATACCCATACCACAAGGTGGCAGAGTAAGAAGCCCACGAGGATCCCAGTGTAAAAGCAATCACAGGGTCACTGACTAGTCAGGATCGGAGCTGGAAGAACCTCAGAAATCATTTAGTCTATCTCCTGAGCCTAAGAAAAATGAAACAGACAGAGACAGAGACAGAAATGGACACACACACACACACAGAGGCAGAGTCGGAGAGGCAGAGAGAGACAAAGTGAGGGAATGACTTGCACAAACATGGAAGTGGTCCTTGGGGCCACTTGCAGTTATAGAGACACAAGAAAGGGTAGGACAGTGAGAGACCCCACAGGTCAGCTAGTCCAAACCCCTAATTATATCTAGGGAGAAACTGAGGCTTCAAAGGGGAAGTGGCATACCCAGACACTATGCCCAGGCACTCACAGACAGTAGCAAAGTTGGGACAAGAAATCAAGGACTCCTGAGACTCTGAGACCCAGCCTAGTATAGCATAAAGGTAGCATGCTACTATTATACTATCACTGTTATTATTACTGCTGTTACCACCACCACCACCACTACTGCTGTGGCTGCTACTACTAGTACTGTCACCAATACCACGACCACTACTATCACTGCCACCACCACCATCTACTACTCCCACCACCATCTACTACTCCCACCACCATCACTACTACCACCACCACCATCACAATACCATTACTACTATCACCATCACCATACCACCACCGCCACTACTACAACTACCACCACCACTAAACAGAGGTACCATTGTAGAGTACTGAATGTTGACTTGGAGTCAAAAACACCTAGGTTCAAATCATATTCACTAGCTAAGTCACCATAGACAAGTTTCTTTTCTTCTCTGAGCCTCACTTTACTTTTTAAGACTACTAAGTAAAGGGGGCAGCTAGGTGGTACAGTGGATAAAGCACCAGCCCGGGATTCAGGAGGACCTGAATTCAAATCCAGCCTCATACTTGACACTTACTAGCTGTGTGACCCTGGGCAAGTCACTCAACCCTTATTGCCCTGCCCCCCCCAAAAAAACTATTAAATAAAGACACCTTGAAATATGTATTGACATAATATTAGCAAGGATTTATATGGTGCTTTAGGACTTACAGAGCAGTTTATACACCTTTCATGTCAGGAATACAACGATCAGAGGTAGGGACTATAGCTTTTACAATAGGCATTATGACATATTGAGGTTATTATATTGTATTTTCCCTACACACTGGATAGTGCATTAAGTACAATTCTTTAAAGAGGAAACATTTTTCCAGTTGTTTAAACATACACATAATGGAACATTGACCTTTAATACCAGTACCTGATAAGGAAGGAAAATAGAGGAGACAGCTTATTGAACTGGGAGTCAGAAAAATCAGGATTCAAACCCTGCCTTAGACACTTAGTAGCTGTGTGATCCTGGCAAACCCTTTACCTCCCTGTGCCTTGATTTGACCCAATTATAAAATGGGATTAATGGTACCTACCTCACACAGTTGTTATGAGGATCAAAAAAGAAAATGTATGGAAAGGACCATATAAATATCAGCTATTATTATTAAGATTGTGACTGCCCATAAAATAAAAGTCTCCAAATCTAAAGTTTTTCTTAATTCAGACAGGAAGAAGCAAGGTGGGGGGGGGGGTGGAGCTGAGAGCAGAATAACTTGAACTCCTTAGTCTAGCCTAGCCCAGTCTTTATCAGTGAGTCAACAGAGTCAAGAATATGAAGTATACCCAGATAGCTCAAGTCAAGACTGTCCTGGCTTCTGACCAAAGCATCCGTCACCTTCTCTTGTGGGCCAATAAGTCTTACAGAAAGTCGACCAAAAGGAACTGGTGCTGTTTTAGTGGGGAGAAGGGAAGCCCGAGGAGCCCGGAGAACAGGAGAATTCCATAGCTGGAAAAAAAGAAATGATATTGGTGTACCCCACATAGTGTTGTTGCCTTCAGTGGATGTAGTTGAACAATATGGCTATGAATACATTATAACCAAATGTTGTACCAGGGTGATCTTTATATTTCTTTTCTTTTTTTTAGTGAGGCAATTGGGGTTAAGTGACTTGCCCAGGGTCACACAGCTAGTAAATGTGAAGTGTCTGAGACTGGATTTGAACTCAGATCCTCCTGACTCCAGGGCCGGTGCTCTATCCACTGCGCCACCTAGCTGCCCCAGGGTGATCTTTATAACATTGTTCCTCCAGAACGAACAGCCGCCTACTCCATAAAGTTGTTTCATTGAGCAGCATATTTTTCCTACAACTTATGAGGGAGGCAGCCTATCATTGGGTCTAGCGTGCTGAATTTGGAGTCAGGAAGACCAGCATTTGAATCCTACCTCATACACTTAGTTGTGTGACCCTGGGCCAGTCAATCAACTTGTCTGAGCCTCAGTTTCTTCAGCTAATTATTATACCTACCTTACAAGAGTTGTTGTGAGGAGCAAATGAGTCAGCCAATTAATCAATCGATAAATGTTTCTTAAACTCCAACAATGTGCCAAGCACTCTGCTAAGCACCGGGGACACAATTATAAATAAAGGAAACAATTTCTACACTCAAGGAGTGTACATATGTACATAGAGAATAAAGGTGAAATTAATCATGAAATTAATTACTTAATGTGAAGTTAATACAAGAGCATGTGCAGAGGACTTCGTGAACTTTCAACCTTATAGAAATGAGAAAATAATCATAACAGGGGCAGCTAAGTGGTATAGTGGATAAAGCACTGGCCCTGGATTCAGGAGGACCTGAGTTCAAATCTGGTCTCAGACACTTGACACTTACTAGCTGTGTGATCCTGGGCAAATCACTTAACCCTCATTGCTCCCCCCCACACACACACACAAAAGAAAATAATCATAATAACTGGCCCTCATCTCACACTTTGACTCCACAAATTTTATTGTTTGATTCCTTACAACCATTTTGTGAAATCAGTACTGAACATGTGATTATCCTATTCGAAAAGTAGGGAAACTGAGGATCAAAGAAATACTGTTACTTGTCCAGTGTCACAAAGGTAATAATTGTCAGAGGGCCTGGAATGAGGTCTCCGAATTCCAGGCTCTGTATGGGAACTAATAATGAAAATAACCATCATAATAATCACTAGCATTTTATAATGCTTTAAGGTTTATTACAAAGTGCTTTACAGATATTATTTCATTTGACTGTCCCAGTAACCCTGAGAGGTGACTGCTAATATTATCCACATTTTGTAGTTGAGAAAACTGAGGAAGACTGAGGTTAAGTGACTTGCCCAGGATCACACAACTAAGAAGTGATTGAAACTAATTTTGAATTCTGGTCTTCCTGACCTAGGTCAGTTCTCTATCTACCATACAACCTAGTTGCTTCTAAAGATCACTTAGCTTGGTCTCAACCTGATTATTGAGTTTTGGCTGAATTTTTTTCCTCCATTATTTTCTTTTTCTTTTTTTTTTTTTTTTACATGGGGCAATGGGGGTTAAGTGACTTGCCCAGGGTCACACAGCTAGTAAGTGTCAAGTTTCTGAGGCCGGATTTGAACTCAAGTACTCCTGAATCCAGGGCGGGTACTTTATCCACTGCTTCACCTAGCCGCCTCCCCTCCATTATTTTCTATGGTTCAGTCATTTCAGTCCTCTCCAACTCTCCATGACCCTATTTGGGGTGTTCTTGGCAGACACTAAAGTGGTTTGCTGTTTCCTTCTCTAGCTCATTTTGCAGATGAGGAAATGGAGGCAGTCAGGGTAAAGTGAATTGCCCAAGGTCACACAGCTAGTAAGGGTCTGAAGTCAAATTTGAACTCAGATCTTCCTGACTCCAGGCCCAGTATTATATCTACTGCATCACCTCACTGCCCATTATACTAGGAGGTTTCAATTTCACTTCACCCTTTCACTTAAATTCATCAACTTTTATTCCCTTTAGATATTTGAAGAGCTCTGATGCGGAAAAAAAAGTTAGATACATTCTGAGGGATTCCAGAGGACAGAATGAAGGCTAGAGGAGACAGCATGGTATGGTGGCAAGACAAAGGATCTGGGTTCAAATCTTGCGAGTTATTTAGCTCTTATGGACCTCCATTTCCTCATGTGCAAAATGAAAGGGTTAGATTAAATGGCCATGAGGTTCCTTTCAGCTGCAGATCTATGAGCCTAAGTTACAGGAAGACTCCTTGGGGTTCACTGTAGAGAGGAAGTTATTAATAACTGATGACAACAACAATTTCATAAATATTTATTAAGCTCCCACTATATATGGATAAGAAGGGCAGCTGGGTGGCACAGTGGATAGAGTACTGAGCTTGGAATCAAGAAGACTCATTTTTCCTGAGTTCAGATCTTTCCTTAGACAATCTATGGGACTCTGGCCAAATCACTTAACGCCATTTGCCTCAGTTTCCTGAATCCGTAAAATGAGCTGGAGAAGGAAATGGCAAACCGCTCCAGCATCTTTGCCAAAAAAAATCCCAAATGGGCTCACAAAGAGTCAGATAGGACTGAAACAACTGAACAACAACAAAATGCTTGATGCTGCAAAGATACAAATGGAAAAAATTATATAGTCCATGTTCTCAAGGACTTTACAGTCTAGTAGGAAGATGGAATGTATACAACATCAACCCAATTCAACAAACATCTATTAAATTCCTACTATATGTCTGCCACTGAGAATACAAAGACAAAACAGTCCCTATTCTCGGGGAGCTTACTTTCTACTGGGGGGTAATTGGCAGAGAATATACCATGTACTCAATTTCAAGAGTTGTCTTATGGCATTTTTTTTGGAGGTATGTGGACAGATCTGTCGGGAGCTCTGAAAGTCACTTTCCTCTGCCATCTTCTACTCAGTTTCAAGACGGGGGCTAATAACTGAGGGAATAAGGGAAGGCTTGCTATAGGAGGTGATGTGCTGTGCTTTGAAAGATGATTGGGAGTAAAGGATGGAGTGAATTCCAGATATGGGGGACAACTTGTGCAAAGGTACAGCAATGAGAGGTAAAATAATGTGCCCTACCAAGTGAGTTTATCTAGAATAGGGCTTCATAAACTTTTTCCGCTTGCTACCCCTTTTTGCCTGAGAAATTTTTACACAACCCCTGGCATGTAAAATAGGTACAAATAAGTTTTTACTGTTGCCAAATTTTTTGCGACCCTCACATTCAGTTACTCGACCCCATGTGGGGTCGGGACTCACAGTTTAAGAAGTTTTGATTTAGAACAACGAGTTCATGAAAGGTTACTATATGAAATCAGACCGATAAAGGATGAAATACAATTAGAAAGCACACTTTCTGATGTATATTATAATTACAATATAAATTATAAAGTGATTTGGTGCATGAGAGAAGTCAAACAGTGATTTGAGATATTCGAAGTTGAGTGGAGCAAACTGGGACGATTTCATAGAAGAGATGGTATCTGAGTGGGGCCTTGAATGAAGAGAGGCAAAAAATGGGGTTTAGGGGATTCCTTTATACAATGGGCAGTGAAAAAATCAAAGAGGCAAGAGGGAGCAGTGTGAAATTGGGGAACACCAAGTATTCTAGCTTGATTGGTATATAGAAGGCATATGGCTAAGAAGTTTTTATTTCATTTAATAAGCTACAAGCAGTTATTGAAGGTTGTCTAGCAGAGGAGTGACATGATCAGATTAATGTAGTAGGAAGATTCCTTGGGCCTTCTTCATAAAGGATGGATTGGAGGTGGAAACATATTGGAGGCAGAGAAACCAGTTAAGAGGGTGTAACAGTAAAAAAGAGGAGAGGTGATGAGGTGAAAAGAGAGGAAACATGTGTATGATATCATGGAAGTATAAACAATCCAGGTTGTCCGGCCTTGGAGTGGGCCTCCTGAGTGAGGAGTTCGTTGTCAATGGAAGTGTTTGGGCAGGTGGATGGCCACCCATCAGGAATGTTGCAGAAGGAATTCTTGCAATCCTGGGAGGAAGGCCTGGAGAGGGGGGGATAGACTAAATGACCTCTGTGATCCATTCCAACTCTGACTTCTGTGATGTTATGAATTACTCCAGGCCATTTTTAGTAAGCTGACTCATCCACACTCCTACTCATGTCATGGGCTCTTGGTTGTTTTCTTCTTTTGAATTATGGAAAGGGAGGGGAGTGCTTTCAAAGCATCATGGGCCGCTTTTAAACTATAACCTCTTAGCCAGGAGCCAACTTGAGTCTACTGGTTACCATGGAAACCTCTTTTTTCCCTCTTTCTTCCTTTTTTTTTTTAAACTGTGTAAACAGGAGAGCTGAGCAGCTGATGTCTCCTACCTCACTGCCCAAACAAGTTGTTGATGTGGCTTTCATTCTTTTGTCTTTGTATCACCACTGCCTGGAAGAAACTTAATCAATCCTGAATTAAAGAAATAAAAGAATTCCCTTCAGAATGAGTTGCCATGCCTCCTAACCCTCTTGCCAGAAGAGAATGCCTGTTGATGGCTTTGGAGAGCTTGGCATGGCCAGTTATGGCTCTGGTGTCCAGTGGCCAACGGCAACTCAAACTAACAGCCTCAAAAGTGAGTTAGTACCTGAGCTGTCTCAGCCTTCAGGTGAGGCCCCAAGAAGCCCTAAGTGCTAATGTTGTTGGTATTGTGCTAATGGTGTTGTTGAGTTGTCTCGGTCGTGTCTGACTGTTCATGACCCCAGAGATACTAGAGCGGTTTGCTGTTTCCTTCTCCAGCTTATTTGACAGATGAGGAACTGAACTACAAACTCCATGAGGGCAGGAACCATGCCTGATTTATCCCCCAAGGACCCAGCTCAGTCCTCTGTGCATGTCCTTTGATAGTCCTAGTTTCTCTGATTTCATCCATATGGGTTGTTGTCTGTCCTCCATTTTATTTTTCCTTTGTGGGGCAATGAGGGTTAAGTGACTTGCTCAGGGTCATACAGCTTGTACATGTCAAGTGTCTGAGGCTGGATTTGAACTTGGGTCCTCCTGAATCTAGGACCGGTGCTTTATCCACTGTGCCACCTATGTCCTTCATTTTCCTTTTTCCTTTTTTTTCTTTTTTGCAGGGCAATGAGGGTTAAGTGACTTGCCCAAGGTCACACAGCTAATTAAGTGTCAAGTGTCTGAGGCCAGATTTGAACTCAGGTACTCCTGAATCCAGAGCTGGTGCTCTATCCACTGTGCCACCGAGCTGCCCCTATTTCCTTCATTTTCAAAGAGGATATCACGTGGTGATGTCTTGATTCATGTGTGAACTGGATTTAAGTGAAGAAGTGTTTCACAAAGTCATCAGCCTCACTCTTCTCCCAGAAAGGCAAGACAAAAGTCAGGGCGACTGGCAAATGGCCTGGGACGCAGAGGATCCCTTGGCGCCTTCCATGTCTGACCAAGCTCCCTAGCACCTGCTTCAGCCGCCTTCAGGGCTGCTGGAACAAATCGTTCTCATCTGCCCATTCTGCCAAGGAAAGTCTTCACATGCTCGGGGTAGACACCCTCCCTAATTTACTGATGGGTGTGAGGCCCATGGGTTATCCTCAACCTTGTTTAGCCTGTCTGCCAAGACAGTTTACCAGGGTGTGGCTGTTGCACACCCTACAGCTTCTTGGAGCCACGGGTAGAGTGCCAGGTGGGCTCCAAAGGTGGATGAGCAGTCCTGAAAAGGGCTCATCAAGCTCACACCAGAGGTGCTAGTCCTCCCCGAGCACCCATACACTCCTCTACCTGGGTACTTCTTTTTTTTTTTTTTTGGCAAGCAATGGGGGTTAAGTGACTTGCCCAGGGTCACATAGCTAGTAAGTGTCAAGTGTCTGAGGCCGGATTTGAACTCAGGTACTCCTGAATCCAGGGCCGGTGCTTTATCCACTGCACCACCTAGTCGCCCTTACCTGGGTACTTCTAAGCCAGCCTTTAGATGAAAGGCAGGTAGCTGTTTAGGCAGCTAAGCCTGACACTCAGGCCATGGCTAGGTCACCCTGAAAGCCTTTGTAGGAACCAGCCAGAGCTGGTTCAAGGAGCCAGGGTCACTTTTGTGCCACGATAAGACATCAATCAGAGGAAGCCCTTGGAGGAGTCTGGCCACATAGCAGTCACTTAATAAATATTTGTGGAATGAGGCCTGATACAAATTCCAACCTTTTCTTCTTTTTATTTTTTCTTTTAGTAGAAGAGGAAAATGAGCCCCATGGGGTTTTAAGTTACTTGTTCATGGTCACATCCATAATGATCAGAGGCAAAATTTGAATCCAGGTCTTCTGACTGCAGCTAGGGGATCGTAATGGATAGAGCACTGAGCCCTGGAGTCAGGAAGACTCATCTTCAGATCCAGCCTCAGATACTTCCTATCTACGTGACCCTGGACAAGTCACTTCACCCTGTTTGCCTCAGTTTCCCCATCTGTCAAATGAGCTGGAGAAGGAAATGGCAAACCACTCCACTGTCTTTGCCAAGAAAACCCCAGATGGAGTCACAAGGAGTCAGACACGACTGAACAATAACCACCTCTGACTCAGTGACTTCTTCAGCCTTTCCCTGTCTTCTCTGCAGCAACCAACTCCTCTGTTACTCCTTAGTGTTACCAAAGAACCCCCGGAAATCTGTGGCCTTGTAAGGGCTTCAGAGCTTCCATTGAAAAATTATGGGGGGCAGCTAGGTGGCGCAGTGGAAGGGGCAGCTGGTGGCACAGTGGATAGAGCACCGGCCCTGGAGTCAGGAGGATCTGAGTTCAAATCCAGCCTCAGACACTTAACACTTACTAGCTGTGTGACCCTGGGCAAGTCACTTAACTCCAATTGCCTTGCCAAAAAAAAAAAAAAAAAGAAAGAAAAATTACTGATTGGGGGCAGCTAGGTGGCACAGTGGATAAACCAGCCCTGGATTCAGGAGGACCTGAGTTCAAATGCGGCCTCTGACACTTAACACTAGCTGTGTGACCCTGGGCAAGTCACTTAACCCCAATTGCCCAGCAAAAAAGAAAAAAGAAAAATTATGGATGACTCTCACTAAGAACTGTCCCTTCTCTAGGTGACCCACTGATTGGCACAGAAATCTGGGCTTTGCAAGGAAAAAATTAAATACACACACATATATTTTTTTTGGGGGGGCAGGGCAATGAGGGTTCAGTGACTTTCCCAGGGTCACACAACTAGTGTCAAGTGTCTGAGGCTAGATTTGAACTTAGGTCCTCCTCCATCCAGGGCTGGTGCTTTATCCATTGTGCCACCTAGTTGCCCCCAAGAAAATATTTTTAAAAATATTTTATTGGTGCTCTTTTTTTCTGAAACATCACCATCACATCCAAGGAACTGAGCACCCCATTCTCCCCATAAAACCCTCCCCGGTCATAATCATAACAGCTAGCATTCTAGCTTTCTATAGATAGGACCTAGAGATGCATCAAGGTCTCTTAGTTTCTGTATAATGAGTCCACTAGTGTTCCTTCTCTCCTGTTAATTGCTTGCATTTATTTAGCCCTTAAGGTTTGCAAAGTGCTCTGCGGTATATTATCTCATTCCACCCTCACAAAAACCCTGTGTGGTAAGTGCTATTATCTCCCATTTTGCAGTTGAGGAAAAAAGGAGGCAGAGAAAGTTTAAATGACTTACCCTAAGACAAATAGCTTAGAAGTATCTGAGGCTGGATTTGAACACAAGTTTTCTTCCTGAGTTCAGGAATGAACTTTATGCACTGTAGTAAATAAATAAGTATGGCCAAGCAAAGAAAAGGGCACATTGGCTCTGTCTGAAAAGCTAGGCTTCATTCTGCACTCAGTCCACACCCCTACCCCTGAGAGGCACACTTTAACATCTGTCTTGTGAAGCCAGGCTTAACCACACTGCAGCAGAATTAAAGACATCTCCATGGATAGAGAAAGCAGACAACTCTCCCAAAGGAATATGGGAAAATTCTCCTCTCAACCTCAATAGAAAGCTTTTCTGTTGATGGTGAGCAGTTTCATAGATCATTTTGCCTTTTCTGAAGGTTTGGTTTTTAGGCAGCTAGGGGACATGGTGGATAAGAGGGCTAGGATTGGAGTCAGGAAGGCCTGAGTTCAAATCCTGCCTCAGACATTGACTAGCTGTGTGACCCTGAGTACATTACTTAACCTTTCTCAGCCCCACTTTTCTCAACTATAAAATGGAGAGAAAATAATAGCAGCTACTTCATGGATTATCATGAGGGTGGAATGAGATGACATATGTAAAGTGCTTTGTGAATTTTAAAGCACTCTATAAATTAGTGGGAGGAAAAGAATGTGAAATAGATGTATTGTACAGAAACTAAGAGACTTTGGCATGTCCCTGTGTCCTAACTATGGAAAGGTAGAAAGTGAGGATTTTTTCCCCTGTGACTGGATTTAATTGAATAAAACATTTATTAAATTCCAGTATTAGGTGTTAGAGACATAAAGACAAAAGTACAAATCTCTGCCCTGGGAGGTGGGGGTGGGGTGGGGCAGACTACATCATATACACACATAAGAGAAGAGAGAAAATATACAAAATAATTTCACAACAGACAAGAGCCATAGCAACTGGGAGAAGACCAGCAAAGGTATCCAGGGACACCTGAGCTGCATCTCAGGAGAAGCCAGTCAGGGGAAGCTGGAGATTCTAAAACAGCTCAGAAAAACCGAGCCCAACAACAACAACCACAGAATAGGAACTGAACACTATGTAATTATGATGATCGCGCTTGACCCCAAAGAAGAGGTAAGAACAACCCAGCCCCCTCCCTTCTTTGCAGGCCTGAGGAACGCTTGCATCTCCTGTTGGCCTTAGCTGATGTATTGATTAGTTTTGCTGAACATCCCTCTCCCCCTTCTTATTCTTTGTTAAAAGGGATGGCTCTTTGAGTGAAGGAGGGGAATAAACATTTATATGACACCTACTATGTGCTGGGCATTGTGCTAAGCTCCTGACAAATATCATCTCATTTGATCTTCACAATCCTGCAAGGTGGGTGCTGTCCTTATCTTCATTTTATAGCAGAGGAAACTGAGGCAAACAGAGGTTAAGTGATTTGGCCAGTATCACATTTCTGATAAGTGTCTGAGGATGGATTTGAACTCGGGTCTTCCTGACTCCAGCACTGCATCCAATATGCCTGTATTATTAACACTTTCTCCATCAGTTCTATAAGTTTAGATTCCACCTACATACCTCAGAAAGGATATGTTGGATGTTTTACATGATATTTTGAATTTTTGTATATATAAACTATATCGGATTGCTTGCCTTCTCAATGAGGGAGTGAGGAGGCAGGGAGAGAATTTGGAACTCATTTTTAAAAACAAATGTTGGGGGGCAGCTAGGTGGCGCAGTGGATAAAGCATCGGCCCTGGATTCAAGAGGACCTGAGTTCAAATCCAGCCTCAGACACTTGACGCTTACTAGCTGTGTGACCCTGGACAAGTCACTTAACTGTCATTGCCCAGCCGAAAAAAACAAACAAAACAAACAACCCCCCCCAAAAACAAATGTTGGGGGCAGCTAGGTGGCACAGTGGATAAATCACAAGCCCTGGATGCAGGAGAACTTGAGTTCAAATCCTGCCTCAGACACTTGACACTTACTAGCTGTGTGACCCTGGGTAAGTCACTTAACCCTTGTTGCCCTGCAAAAAACCAAAAAAACATAAAACAAAAATGTTAAAAATTGTCATTCATACTTTGGGGAAAAATAAAATACTAACTTAAAAAAAAAGATATTATGGGAACTTTTCAGGCAAAAAAAAAAAAGAAAGGATATAAGTGACATAAAAACCAATGTTAAAAAAAAAAGAAAGGTCTAACATACTATCCACTTCCAAAGAAAGAACTGATATTGATAGAACAGATTGAACCATGACATTTTTCACTTTTCTTTCATTTTTTTCTTTTAATCAAGTTTTCTTGTACAAAAAGACAAATATGGTAGTGTTTTGCGTAATCATACATGTATAACTCATATCTGATTGCTTACCCTATACCAGGGAGGGTATAGGGGAGGGAGGGAAGGAGGGATAAAAATTGGAACTCCAAACCATAAATAAACATTTTTATTACATAAAAAAAAGAAAAAGAAAGGTCTTTCCTTGGAAGAAAATTCTGCATTCAGGATGACTGCTCTGGGGTTGAAGGTGAGAGTCGCAAAAAACTGCCTTAAAGCCATCCTTTTGGTTTGTGCTGGATGATTCTTTTTTTTTTAATTCTTTTTTTTTTTAACCTGGATGATTCTTATGTGAATCCCACAAAAAGAGTATGGCCAAAGTAATTGAGGTCCACCCAGGCGAGCAGGCATTTATTTCCTAAGGACCTGTCATGTGCCAAGCCCTGGGCTGGGCCCTGGTGATACAAATATACCAGTGAACCCCCGTGAGCCCTGACCTTTGGGAGCCCACATTTACCTGTATGCCTGGCCCACAAAAGGTATTTAATGAATGCCTCTTGATGGCAGCCAGTGGTGCCAGGCAAAGAAACAGGCTCTCACTGATTCCAGTCCGAGCCCTGGCTGAAATAGATGAAACAGATGACTCTAGAAGAATTGAGGAGGGGAAAAAAAAGTAGAATCTGTGTTGGGTTTCCAAAAAGTGGCCCCACCAGAGGATTTTATAGCAATTGACATTCCAGAGAGAGAGGAAAAAAACACAAACAAACCACACCATTACCTGAATATACCCTGATGTGCCAATTTGTAACTGAGTCTGCGGCCTTGAATTCTTTCTGAAATGATTTGGGGCCCAATTATCCCAGGGGAACGGCAGGGTGGGGCTGCATTACTGAATTGACCTATGTGGCCGATTGTCTCTCTATCAGAGAGTCTCTTAAAACCAATCCACCTTCTTAAAAGTTCCACATGATTAAATAATACCCTGAGGAGAGGTGTGGTAACTTAGCTGAACCAGGGAGCTGGGACCTGTATACCTCTGTGCTCAAGCCCAGGCTGGGTCACATCCCGTTTCTAGAATATTGCCTTCTGCAGACTACAGATTGAGAGGGGTAAAGCAACATTACCCAAATAGGATTGAAGGGAGAACATAGAATTCTTGGGTTCTTAAGTCTTAGCCAGAATGCTGAGTCCAAGGCTGAGCATTGAACATCTCTCCTTTGCTCAATATTCTTTTTTGTTTTTGTTTTTGGTAAGGCAATTGGGGTTAAGTGACTTGCCCAGGGTCACACAGCTACTAAGTGTCAAGTGTCTGAGGCTGGATTTGAACTCAGGTCCTCCTAAATCCAGGGCCAGTGCTTTATCCACTGCGTCACCTAGCTGCCCCTCAATATTCTTTTTTTTTTAGTGAGGCAATTGGGGTTAAATGACTTGCCCAGGGTCACACAGCTAGTAAGTGTTAAGTGTCTGAGGCTGGATTTGAACTCAGGTACTCCTGATTCCAGGGCCGGTGCTCTATCCACTGCGCCACCTAGCTGCCCCCCCCTCAATATTCTTTTAACACAGGGCTTTCTGTTTAGATGCAAGTGCTAAAATTGGAAAGATTTGTAACCCAAGTTGCCAACCCATATGGTGTTCACAGGACCACAGATTTGGGGCTAGAAGGCACCTAAGCGGCCATTCAGTCTAATCCTTTTTATTTTACATATGAGGAAATTCATCTGTAAAATGTGTTGTGGTCTGCCTATGGCCATATAGGTTCTGGGGTATACAGGAAATGTTTAAGTTAATATTGTTATTATTATTATTTGTAATATATTATTTGTGGTAATTTATAAAGAAATTATTTATAATTGTTATTAATTATGGCTAGCCATAGCAACTAACAATAATAATATAATAATGATAACAAAATAATAATGATAGCATTTATATGGCACCAAATACATGCCAAGCATTGTACACTTCACAAATATTATCTCATTTGATCATCACAACAGCCCTTCAAGTTAGATGCTATTATTATTGCCCTTTCACAGTTAAGGAAACTGAGGCAAACAAAAGGCCAATGACTTGCTCAAGGTTACTCAGCTAATAAGTGTCTGAGGCCGGATTCATACATAGGTCCTCTTGACTTCAAACCCAGCACTCTATCCAACATGACCGCATTTTTGAACATTTTCTCCATGACTAGACAATCTACAAAACGTGACATCATTTGTAATCTTTTCGGTATGATTTGTAATCTTTTCAGTTTTCAGGGTATAAATGTGCATGCTGGAAATTTTACAATCAGCTCTCCTTAAGAGGTGGTTCCAGCCCAGCCCTAGAATGAGACCATATTTGAGCTCAAGTCCTCTGGCTCCAAATTCATGGGCTCTTCCCATGCCACCATACTGCCTTAAAGAATTGAATTTATGGGGCAACTAGGTGGCACAGTAGATAAAGCACCAGCCCTGGATTCAGGAGGACCCAAGTTCAAATTCAACCTCAGACACTTGACACCTACTAACTGTGTGACCCTGGGCAAATCACTTAACCCCCATTGCCCCCCCCCATTATATTAATGAATGATGTGCTGAGCACTGGAAATTCCAATAGAAAAGAGAGACAGGCCCTGCTCATACAGAAGCTTACATCCTAATGGGGTCCCATGACATATGGACAGTTTCAGCTACAAGTCAGAGAAGTCCCATGATCCTCAGGGGATAGCACCAAAGCAGCCAGTGATGTTTCTTTGATGACATTTCCTTAATAAAATCAGAAAATTTCTGAAATTTGATAGGGTGCCAAGGATCAGGGTGACAAGAACTTTCTATATGTGTTTCAGGGCCTATTCCAAACAAATCCTAAGTGGCTGTCATGAAAAAAAAATGGACTGATCTATTATTATTATGGACAGTCTGTTATTATCTATATTATATATGGACCACCTGTTGGAGCTTGCAAGTCTTAGAGTCCGAAAGATTTTCTCTGCCAGGTCATTTGTTATCACACCATTTGGTCTGTGCAAACCTGGTGCAGTTTGAGTGGGAGGGAAATGGATACACTTTATTTTGTGGCAAAAAAAAACTTCCCAGTAAACACTCAAAACATCAGCCCTCCCTATCACCTCCCTTTGTTACAAAGGAGGACTCTGTTGGGGGTAGGGAGTGGGAAAGCTTTGGGGTGTTTTTATTAAGAGCATCAGTCAAACTTTTACTTAAAAAACCAAAGCAAAACAAAAGTTGTTAACCATGAGTAATGATAACATTGTACGCATATGCCTGATGGCTTCATTGGCTCTCATTTATGGATTTTGCATTGTCTTGGTATAAATCCTTAGGATTTCGCTTTCTTAATGGGTTTCACTTCATTTTAGGCACCTTTTAAAAATACTTTGCGCTAGTGGCGCAGTGGATAGAGCACCGGCCCTGGAGTCAGGAGTACCTGAGTTCAAATCCGACCTTAGACACTTAGCACTTACTAGCTGTGTGACCCTGGGCAAGTCACTTAACCCCAATTGCCTTACTAAAAAAAAAAAAAAAGAAAAAGAAAAAAAATACTTCGAAATCAAGTCATTTGCAGTGCGAATTAGGGAGCAAAATTAGGGGGCTAAAGGAAATCCAGTGCTGGGATGCCAAAGTTGCCCCACCTCAAATATCTCTGCTGTCTTTGTCTCAGGTGTCTGTGGGAAACAAACAAACAACAACCAAAAAACCCCAACAACAAACAAACAAAGAAAAAGTAAAGCATTGAGAGTCAAGGAGGTGTGGTAGATGGAAGGAAGTTGGAACAAACCCAGTTTCAAGGATCACCTTGGACACTGATTGTGTGACCCTGAACCAGTCAAGTCATTAACCTATCGATGCCCCCAAAGCCATTCTCAAAGACTACAAGTTATAAGTTGCAGAACAGTTGTAAATCTGCTTTTGGCAAAAGATGTATCCTACACCAATGAAATCACAGGTCCCGACTGCTCAAAAATAAAAATAAAAAACATTACAGGGAAACAAATACAGTGAGACCAAGGGCCAAGTGTGAGAGAAGACATTAATCACCCAATGAGCATTTATTCAATTCCGTTCGAAACTTATGTTCTGAAAATCTTCTAATTTGTTAGGCACTGTCCTAGACATGGAGAAGGGATATGTAGAGATGACAAAGACGTGGTTCCTGCTCTCCTGGAGTTTACAGTCTAGTTGGGCAGGAAAAACAGAGCATAGAGAGGAAGGCATAAAAAAAAAAAAAAGGGGGGAGTGGGCAGTGGAGGTGGAACCTGCCTTTCTCCTTTTCCCAGGGGAAGGAAAGGTATCTTTCCTCAACTCCCTTAGGCTGCAGGATAGAGGAAGAGGAAGAAGAGGAAGAGTAGTAGGAAAAGAAGGAGAAGGAAAGAGAGGAAGAGAGGAAGGAAGGAAATAACTGCAGTTGGATCAACTCCCACTTTCATACTCTCTAGATCACTTGCACACGTAGAGAGGTTTGCCTTGGTGAGGAGATGGCCCATCTCTTCATGTGGGACAGGCATGAAAGAGGAAATCCTGGAGGAAGAGGTCTCATTAATGTGACTTGGAAGAAATTTATACAGTATAAACAGGTAGCCAGTCATGAAAAGCTGAGAGGTCCAATGGAAAATCCCTACAAGGAATCACACAAATAATTTATCTTGTGTGGAAAACTTGCAGATTATAAGAATGTATAGCTTTTGTCCCATTTTATTTCTCCATTCACTGGATGTGTTTATGGAAGTCATGTGGGGAAAAGCAGAAAGAGATGACAAGGACTATTAATGGGATTTATGCCAGTTACTTTGAAGAATCTTCCATATCTGAAAGATCCCATCATTTGTAATATCAATTACTGAGAATAAATATATTTAGGGGGCGGGGCATGGCAATGAGGGTTAAGTGACTTGCCCAGGGTCACACAGCTAGTAAGTGTCAAGTGTCTGAGGTTGGATCAAGGCTGGTGCTTTATTCACTGCGCCACCTAGCTGGCCCTGAGAATAAATATATATATATATATATATATATATATATTCCTTTTAATGTATGAGGTATTTTATTTTTTTCCGTTACATATAAAGATAGTTCTCAACTTTTGTTTATACATGCTTTACAATTTCAGATTTTTCTCCCCTCCCTCCCCTCCCTCCCCCCCTCCCCTAGACAGCAGGTAAGAATAAATATATTTTAAAAATTCTTAAAAGGAAGGAGGAAGGAAGAGCCAATGATCATCTATAATGCCATTTTGCTTGAGGTTGGTGCTGGAGCCACAGGAAGGATATTTTGGCCTAGAACAAATGGTATAAAATGCCCAAGGTTGGTGGGGTGGAGTAAGGGGAAGGTTGTAGTATAACACCCTAAACAGGGAAGATGAGAGCAGAGCACGGCAGGGATGGGGGTGGGGGGAAGGGAAGCAGGACATGTTAAGAAAAACAATTGAATTGGGGAGCTCACCACAACAGAGCTTTCTATTTTAGCTACTAATTCTTATTTTATTTTTTACTTATTTATTTTTTTTGCAGGGGCAATGGGGGTTAAGTGACTTGCCCAGGGTCACACAGCTAGTAAGTGTCTGAGGCCAGATTTGAACTCAGGTACTCCTGAATCCAGGGCCGGTGCTTTATCCACTGTGCCACCAAGCTGCCTCCCATTAGCTACTAATTCTTACTAAATAAGGTGCTCAGTTCTTGTTTCTATGCTGCTGAAGTACTGACCACATGTGCTGCTAGGACCCCTTAAATTGGATGCCCTGATATGGAGTCCTGCTCACTCCTTCCTAGTCATGCCTCTAGCAAAGCACTCACCTGCATCTTACCTTAAGATTGCAATAAATAATATATATATTTATAGCATAGTCTGGCTCCATACCACCTTCCTCTCCCTTCCCCAAATCTTGGTAGATCTCTCAGGCTCAGCCCTTATAACACAAGGCCTTCCTTCTAAACATACTCCAGGGCACTCTGGTCTCTTTGCTCCACTGGGAATCTAACTCCCTTATGTCCCATGGAATTAGTATACAGTGACTACTGGTTGTTTCTTGCATGTCATCCTTATCTTCCCAGCTGGGCTGTAAATTGTTGGAAGCAGAGACCCATGACTTTTTTAAAAAATTCATTCTCTGCTCTCCTAAAACATCTAGCACATAGTTTGGAATTTAGTATTTTTAAAAAATCACCGGGGGCAGCCAGCCCTGGATTCAGGAGTACCCGAGTTCAAATCCAGCCTCAGACACTTGACACTTGCTAGCTGTGTGACCCTGGGCAAGTCACTTAACCCCCATTGCCCAGCAAAAAAAAAAAAAAAAAAAAAATCACCATATCTCAGAGTTGGAGGAATTTCAGAGGCAAATTAATTAGTCCAGCCTGGATATGAACAAAACTCACCTCTACAATATCCCTGACAAGTATGATCTTTATAAAGACTTCTAGTGATGGGGAATTCATTACCTTCCAAGACAATCAATCCATCTCACCTTTGTATAGAGGTAGTAATCTGGCTAAAATAAATATACATGTTGACATTCATTGAATACCTGGTAATTGATGGATTGAAGCTTTCATTCTTGATCCTCTCCTTCCCTCACACCCTATTCTTGACATACCTGTCTCAGGGCCTTGCACACCATCAATAATGTGTTCTGGGCTGAGGAGGGACCTCACAGCCTGGCAAATTCCTTAAACCTTGATCATACAGGGCTACATCTTGGTCTCCAAGAAGCCTCTGCTAGAGCTTGGGTGTCTCATTCTCTCCCAAGACAAGAAATTTTCCACACTGTCATCTTAGTGACAAGGTCATACTTTCCACTCTGGTCCTCAACCCCCCATCCCCCAAACCCCATCTTCTCTCTGACCTTCTGGTTGAAGACACAGCTTTCCAAAGTCTCATTTCATTTCTAACTCTTCCCTTTCACCACCCTCCTCTTCCTCACTCCCCCCACCCCCTTGCTTTAGGAGTCCTGGCGGTACTGCTACTTTGCCCTGTGACCTTGGACAAATTGCTTCTCTTTGCTGGGCTTGCAGATCTTCTCTTGCAAAAGGAGTTGGCCTCTGGAAGCCAGTGCTGAGATCTAAGATCCCAGAAAAGCAGAGGCATTGCCCAAGTTTGACCAAACTGAACTGATGGGCTAGTCTGGGACAGAGATAACTGAAATGGGCTTCCGTTTCCATAATGCTTCATTTGCAAAGCAATTTCCTCTCCGCAAGTAGAGAGGCGGCCCAGCAGAATGATACAGAGGTGGTCTCGAAACCAAGAACGCCTGGTCTGACTCCTGCTTCTGATATCTACTGTTTATATGACCCTGACAAGTCATCTACCTTCTGCAGTGCTCTAGATCCGAACTTCTTAAACTGTGGGTCGCCACCCCATATGGAGGTCACCTAACTGAATGTTGGTGTTGCAAAAAATTTGTCAACAGTAAAAGGTTTGTAATACCTATTTTATATACGTATATACCCGGGGTCAGATAAAAATTTCTCCAGTGAAAAGGAATCATGAGTGGAAAAAGTTTAAGAAGCCCTGGGCTAGGTAATTCCCTAAGATTATAAATTGCAGAGGTGTGACCTGTATTGGTAGAGGTGTGTGTGTGTGTGTGTGTGTGTGTGGTGTGTGTGTGTGTGTGTGTTTCTTGACCTGGTACTTGCCAGTGTAATTACAGGTCACTATCCCTATCACTGGTGGGAAGGCAGCCTAACTAGTCACCCCATTTTACAGATGAAGAAACCAAGACCTAGAGATGGAGGCAAGTTGCCCACAGTCACATTAGTTGAATTTGACCATCAGTCTCCTGACTCCACACTACTGTCCCTCCTCTAGCGTGCATACTTTGGAGACAGGTCCTGTGGTTGGAGGAGATAAGGGTCAGCCAGAGAGAGGGAACCTACAAAAGAAACTTAGTCTTCTGTCAGTGAGCATGAAAGGCTGGGATTGATTAATAAGACGAAAGAAGCCTCATTATTTGTACCACCCCTCCTGTTTTGGAAAGTACCGGGAGGGAAAAGTCAGACCTCTTCTTTAACAGGCAGAGGGGCTAGCTACCTGGTACAAGCAGGAGAGGTGATGACAGCTAGACACCAGTAGGGGGCATGAGGGAGCCAAGCCTGGAGCTTGCCCAGGGGGAAGAGTGGGGGGTGGGGAGGAGGGCTGGGGAGAAGGGGAGGTCGACAATCCTCTTATGTTTCCCTTCATCCCCCTCCCTCCGGCCTATGGTATTAAACATTAATCCAGTAGCTATCACTGATTGGTGGATCGAATGAGCTGGCTGCACTTTAAAGAACTGGGTCCCGAGTGAAGGGGATGCATTTAAAGATTTGATAGAGCTTCCAGGTCAGGGGCATGGAGTATTGGCCTAGAGAGGGCAGCACTGTGGGTAGGCCCCAGGCATCTGTGGGCAGTGTGCGGGCTGCAGATTCCTGAACAGAGTAAGGGCAGTGCTCTCTACCTTTAGTGAACTAGGTAAAATGAGAATCTTCCAAAACTCCTCATAAGCAATTTTCCTAAAAAACTGACTCCCAGAGGAGGTGGTGCTGCCAACTTCAGAAGATGTACCCAGGAATAGAGGTCCGACTATGACACTGACATAATCACGTCCGATTCATGAGCCACGGGCCACTCTCCACCCCTAAGCTGTGACCAACAATGCCACGTCTGCACCTTCTTCTTTATACCCTGCAAGCCAATTGTCCTTCTCCAACCCTTCTCTTCTCCCTCTATAGCCTCTGAGAAGGGAATTCCAAAAAGGTTTCATAAGAGGAAGAGAATGCTACAATAACCTTTATAGAATGCTACTGGTTTTCAGTTTGCATTTTCCAAGCTAACCTTTCAGAGGCAGGCTCAGAGCTTATCCCAGGAGCCATGCTTACAATTCAGTGAGTTGACCCTAGGAGAATGGTGGTACCTGGTCTGCTCACTGGCAAACCAATCAGGTTTTTCATAGGCATAATTATGAACTTTTTGGGGGGGGATGGGGCAAATGAGGGTTAAGTGACTTGCCCAGGGTCACACAGCTAGTAACTGTCAAGTGTCTGAGGCCGGACGTGAACTCAGGTACTCCTGAATCCAGGCCGTGTTTATCCACTGTGCCACCTCTCTGCCCCCCAACTATGAACTTTAAGCTGAGAATTTATGATTCAATCAAACTATACCTTTTTTGGGGGGAGGAATGACCCTTCAATAAAATAAGAAAGCATTAATATTAACCAATCCCTAGTTATCAGCACTTGTATACACCATTTGAAAAGATATTACTTAGAGCAAGAGTTAAAGAAATAAAAAATTATGTTCTGATTAAACCAGCTATTTTAATTGCACTTAACTAACGCTAACTCTAGTGTTTTATGGCTTCAGGTTAAAACACAAAAACAAACAAAACAAACCAACAAAAACCCTTGCTTGCAGTTCTGGCTGCTTTGAGTTGCAGGGCAGCTTCAGAGGGGGTTTCATATCAAAAGCCCTTAACTCTTGGGTTGTATTTGTCACAGAAGAGGCATCCATCTTCTTTTAGTATTCCTAACTCTCAGAGCATTCCTTTAATCAAACTAATCATTCTTTTCTGCTTCCCATTGCTATAGCGAAACTACGGAAGAGGACAACTCTTGTGCATGAGCAACCAAGTAGTGTTAGTCTTGTCAGATTTGAGAAAGTCGACAAAACAGCTTTCTGTGCTGGTGGAGACTGTTTCTTTTTTTTTTTTTAAACCACCAACCAGCCAAACAAACAAAAAAAACATTTGTTTAAAAACAACGAGCAAAACTTGTGTATAGCCCAGAAAACCTCACATTTCTGTAGCACTTTTATGTTTTACAAAGTGCTTTCTTCCAATCAATCTGTATCAGGCTGAGAGAAGTTAACAGTGACTTTCCCACGCTCATACAACTATAGTAGACGCTACTACTAGATACATATTATATTATAGCAGAGATAACAATAATAGCTAGATTTAGAAAAGCACTTTAAGGTTTGCAAAGTGCTTTACATATTTATCTCATTTGAGCTCACAACAATTCTGAGTTTGTGTCCCAATTCTTTCAGTCCTGCCAACTCCATGTGACTGCCATTTGGGGTTTTCTTCGCAAAGAGAGTGGAGTGGCTGAACTGTAAAAGATGGTGGGTGGCTGAGGTGACTTGTCTAGAGTCACAGGGCTGAGAAGTGTCTCAGGTTCTCTAGACTCCGGGCTGACACTCTATCCACTGCACCACCTAGCTGCCCTATAACCCTGGGAGGTAGGTGCTATAAGAATCCCCATTTTATAGATGAGAAAAATGTGGCAGAGGCGAAGTGTCTTGCCTAGTCCTCACACAGCTTAGGAAGTCCCAGGTCACATTTGAACTCAGGTTTTCCTGACTCCAGATTTGGCATTTTATTCACTGTGACACCTACCTGCTTTTAACATTGGACATATGTATGTACCCACACAATACAATCACAGATTCTACACATATCTCTGTGTATATATAATAGGGTTTTATTTTTATTGCAAACTTTAAAACAAGATTGGCACAGTACATTCTTCTTAAACTGTGGGGGCCTGACCCCATTTGGGTCGCAAAAAAATTTGGCAACAACAAAAGGTTGTGTATACCTTTTTATATACCCATATAGGGGTTGATTAAAAATTTCTCAGGTGAAAAGGGCTCTCGAGTGGAAGTTTAAGAAGCCCTGGTGTAATGTATAGAGCCCTGTTCTTGGGTTCCTATCATTTCTCTGGTATCTACTAGCTTTTGGGGGGGGGGCAATGAGGGTTAAGTGACTTGCCCAGGTCACACAGCTAGTAAGTGTCAAGTGTCTGAGGCTGAATTTGAAACTCAGGTCCTCCTGAAGCCAGGGCCGGTGCCGTTACCCACTTCGCCACCTAGCTGCCCCCTATCTACTAGCTTTGTAACCTGGGGCAAGTCCCTAACCTCTTGGAGCCTCAGTTTTTCTCCTTTGTAAAATGGACAAAAACACCTGTGCTGTCTACCTGACCAGGCTGTTTTGAGACTCAAATGAGATAATGTAGGTAAAAGCCTTTTGTGACTTTAAGGCACTATATAATTGTCAGTTATTGTTGGAGATGCTAAAATCCTTCTCCCAGAAATTACTTTGTATTTAATATTTTTATGTGTGTGTTCTTTGGGAGGCATCATGGGACAATGGAGAAAAAACCACAACCCGGGCTCGGAGAATCAGGGTTCAAATCTGGGCCCGGAAGCTTGCTACCTCCCTCAGTTTCCTCATCTGTAAAAAGAGGGAGTTGGATCAGATGACCTCCAATGACTCTCTCTTCCAACTCTGTCTATGATTGAGTGATCTGAGACTGAGGATTGGTTTGATGTTTCGCTTTCATTTCTGTAGTGCTTAGCTCAATAGCACTGACAGCTCATTGTAGAAGCTTAATAAACTCCTCTTGAATGCCTACCCAAAATGAATGAATGAACCAACTTTCCCTTTTGGGTGGGGCTCTGCCTTCAACCTCCAATTTATTTGTGCTGTTCCTCCTCATAACCAAACCCAAGCCTCCCTGCCCTCAATAGGACCGTCACGAAGAAGAGAATTTCTGCAGCATCTATCTGACCTTCTCCACCTCCCCCACCTGACCGACCGAAACATAACTTGGATGCCCATTAGCACCTGAAGCGAGGGCTGGAGTAGAAGCGAACTAGGAGACACTGGAGACCGGGGGGCGGGGGGGGGGGGGAAGAGTCGACGAGAAAAAGTATCATCGAGGGAGGAGCAGTAAAGGAAGAGTCAGAGCCTGCAAGATGTGGGACACCCCCCCCTTTCCCGCACGCGCGCGCGCGCACACACACACACACACACACACAGACACAGTTAAAATCAGGGAACAGTCTATGCCATCCAACCAATAGGATGTGAAGATAAAGGAGATGCCAAAGCCAGCCGCTTGCCTGCTACTTGGGTGTTGGCGGCTGGGAGGTTCCCTTTGAAGATTGGGGCAGGAAAATGACTAGGGGGACTGGGAAAGGGAAGGAGGAGGAGCTGAGCCCCCACCCCCCCACCCCTTCCTTAATAGCTGGGCAGTGTCTGGCCATTGTCCTCAGGCTGAATGTGTCCCATCCCCCCCTCCACCCCCCTCCCCAGCAGTCGCAGGAACCACTGGATTTTTCCATTCAGACAATTTTCTCTCTACCAGACACCTGCTTATCCTGCTCAAGTCCCCACATTTGAGGCCGGCCTTGGAAAAAGTTAATTAATGTCAAATTGCTCAAAGTTTCCTATTAACTCTAGCAAGCTCCCAACGATTCTCACAAGCCTGCTTATTTAAAAGATGACTACTTTTTTTTAAGCATTCTGATATTTAAAACGCCCTTAAACAGAATAGCTTTCAAAGAGACGTTTAGCATACAAGGCCTTCTGACTTGGTGAAACTATCAGACTACGGAGGGAGGGTTTTTAACTTTTTGGTCCCTCCTCCATAGTCTGGCGAAGCCTCTGGACCCCTCTTCAGAATGATGTTTCTAAATGCATAAAAGAAAACACATGAGATTACTAAGAAAACCATTTCTATGAAATACTGTTGTCAAAGGTTTGGGCTTTTGCTTTTAAATTCCTGGGGCCCGGAGATTAGGAACAGCAGAGAGATTAGTCCAATCGCCAATTTTACGGATGAGGAACTGGAGTTGAGAGAGGAAGTTACTCGCCCAGGAGCACTCGCCAACGGAGTGGCTAGAGACAGAATTAGAACCCAGGCCTCCTGACTCTTAGTTACTCACTGTACCACACTAAATGTGGTTTTCCCTGAAATCCTTGAAGGGGGAGGGTCTGCCCCTTGTGTGAGTGTGGTGTGTGTGTGAAATGGGAGGGGGAGAAACTATGAAGGGACTGAATTAGGTTAAGCTCTCAAAACCTTTCCACTTGAAAGTACTAGGATTCTGCTCGTACCTGAGGGTTCAGGCTCCCCAAGTGGGTGGAGGGTGGCTGATGAGGAAGTGAGAGCTGGTGAAGGGGCCTCTGCCCCCCTGGGAAACTGTGTCCTGCGGGCAGCCCTTGGGGGAAATCCTGCTGCCCCTGCCGCTGCTGTAGCAGCGTGCAGTCAGGCCAAGGGAGGGGGCTGACTCCAGGCATGTCCCTTCCCTCTAGCCCACGGACCTTGGAAATTGTCAGCCGGCAGCTTCCTCTCCACAGGCATTTCAAATGCCCATGGATTGTAGGGAGGGATGCCGCCGTCCGGTTCTACTCCCTAGGGCTCAGCAGAATTTCAAGCTGACATTTCAAATGCCTAGTGGGATACGATGTGTGAGTGTGTGTGCGCGCGCGCGCGTGTGCTGGGGCGGGATGACCTCAGCACTGGCCCCAAGAGTGCCTATCAGCCCAGCTGATCCATCACCACAGATTTATTTGGAGCCTCAGTTCAAAGGATTTGAGACCCGGGAGGTACTTGAAAAGCCATGGTCGATTTAGATCTGGGAGGGATCTTGGAGGACCATTTACAGAGGGAGGAAAGTGAGGGCCCGGAGACCTTGCCACCCAAGGCCTCTAAGATTCCAAATCTAGTGGTTCTTTCCCCGGCCGATGGGGGTGGGGGGATGGGGGGTATGGTGCCCCAGGTCTAAAACTTAGATCCGGGTTCTGTGATTTTTTTTAAGACAAAGGAATTTTGAAGCAGGCAAAGGAAACCGGAGGTGCTGCAGACAGGGCAACAGAGAGAGAGAGAGAGAGGTGTGGGATCACTAAGAGGTGTCTGGGAAAATTCCAGAGAGGATCACAAGTCCCTGGAACTTCCGTACATCAGAGGTAGTGGCAACTGTGGTCAGATGCCTGCCTCCTCCTGAGGCCAGCTCTGAGGCTGCTAAGCTGGAATCTCTCAAGCCTAGCTGACACAAACAGAAAAATGTTTGTCTTGGCTTTTCCCCTAAGGGGATTGCAGCACGTGGGGGTTGGGGTTTCCTTTGTCACTTGGCTTAGCTGTTGACCCAAATTTTCCAGGGCCGAGTTGGGAATCCGAAAACTGCCCTAGTCTGCCTCTCATCTCTAAGGCCAAAAGACTCCTGTCCTGAACTCTACCAGTCCGTGCCTTTAGAGCAGTGCCCCATAAATCAATTCACAAACATTTATTAAGCACCCACTATGTGCTGGGTGCCTGGGACACAAAGACAATTGCCACAGAAGAGGAAGCACCCACTATGTGCTGGTGCCTGGGACATAAAGACAAGTCACACACAGGAGAGAACTCTGTGCCAGCAAAATAGATCTGAGTCCTAGTCTCCATTCTGCCACCGCCGGTTCTGAACATGTCACTATTCTTCCCATGTAGCTCCAGTTGCCTGTAGAATAGAATAAACCTACCCTGAGGTTTGGGATTTAAAGCCCAACACAACTGGGCTATAACCTGTAATTCCAAACTAATTTGATATCACCTTCTTGCTCACCTTCTAAATTCCAGCCAAACTGACTTACTACTGGATACAACACTCCATTCCACCTCTCTGCCTTTGTACCCATTCCTGGAACGTACTTCTCTTGACCAGATGGCTCCCTGGTTTAGCTCATGGCCACCTCCAACAAATGACCCTACTGACCTCCCCAGCCCGCCCCACCCCAATTGTAAGTGCCTCACTCCTACCCCTGAAGTTCCTTTGTACTTTATCTTTTGTCTTGTTTTTTTTGTTTTGTTTTGTTTTGTTTTGTTGTGTGTATGGTTGTTTTGCTATAGTAGATTGGAAAACTCCCCGCGAACAGGGACTGGTTGGGTTTTGTTTTTTTCTTTCTGTATTTCCAGTTCATGGGAACTTGCCTTCCACAGAGTATACCATCAATAAATTCTCATTACTAACTGGCTGTATATGCACAGGCAATCACTTACTTCTCTGGGCCACTTTCTCATCTGTAAAACAATAAAGGGCATTGAATTTCCCTTGAGGGTTGAAAGAAAGACACGTAAAAGACTTTTAGATTCCATATTCTCTGAGTTGGATTCTAATCCCTGGCTCTGCTACTAACTAGCCTTGTAATCTTGGGCAGGTTACACCTCCTCTCTGTAGCCTCTGTTTGCTCATCTGTAAGTGGGAATAATGATCCCTCCCTCTCAGTGCGGTCATAAGGATCAAAAGGAAATTAGGGATGTGAGAGTGCTTTGTTTAACCATCACCATCATCAACAAGCATTGATGAGCAGATACACAAATGTAGGGTGTTATTAAAGTCCAGGGAGCTGGCCCTGTTTGCACTCCTATCACTCTCTTCTATAATTACCTGGTAGTTTTTTTTGTATAGGGAACTTACAGGGGAGAAAAAATCCTTCTACCAATGCAGGCCAGCACCTTCTTAGAGAACTTAGAGAGCTGAGTAGAGATCAGAGAGTTTTGTTTGTTTGTTTGTTTTTTTAGTGAGGCAATTGGGGTTAAGTGACTTGCCCAGGGTCACATAGCTAGGAAGTGTCAAGTGTCTGAGGCCAGATTGTGAACTCAGGTCCGCCTGACTCCAGGGCCGGTGCTCCATCCACCTGCGCCACCTAGCTTGCCCCTGAGATCAGAGAGTATGACCTAATATCCACAGGGTCACACAGATGGGATTTGAACCCAGCTTTTTTTTTCTTCAAGGCTAGCTCTTTATCTCCTATGCCTTGATTTGTATCTCTTTTATATAGACTTCTAGAGGGTGCATACTGTCTACACCTACAGAATGGAAGTTTCTTGAGAGAGGAACTTGACCTTTTGTGTTGTTCAGTCTCAGGGCTTCACTTGTGGAGATGAGTGCACTGTTCCCCATATCCTAGAACAGAGAGACAGAGACACGGTGACAGAGACAAAGAGAGAGACACAGAGACAGACACACAGAGTGACATAGACAAGAGAGAGACAGACAGAACAGAGACAGAGAAAGACTCCCTTAGCTTGAAGGCAGCCAATAAAGAGTAGCCCTATTTATACAGTGGAGAGAAAACCTCAGGCATTCATTACTTTGATGCACAAAGCAGAAAACACCTTCAAGAAAGATTTAAATAAATCCCAAGGCTACAGATCTAGTTTGCATTAGGAAGGAGCAAGAAAGGGTGTTGAGGGTCATCCCTAGTTTGTGAGGCTCCATCGCCTCCCAAACCTAGTCCCTCTGAGACTGATGTCTTGGGCTGGGGGAATCCCAGGCTTGTCCAAGGTGGGAATTCCTTGGGGTACATCAGAGGGAGTTCTTGGGTCTGAATTTGGTTTACAGCCCCAGGGACCTGGGCAGGATCCACAAAATGAACGTGGAACTTTGTTGTTATTGTTCAGGTTTGTTTCAGTTGTGTCTGATTCTTTGTGACTCCATTTGGGGTTTTCTTTGTTTTTTCCTTTGGGGTTAAGTGACTTGCCCAGGGTCACACAACTAGTAAGTGTTAAGTATCTGAGGCCAAATTTGAACTCAGGTCCTCCTGACTCCAGGGCTGTGCTCTATCCACTGCGCCACCTAGCTGCCCCCTCCATTTGGTTTTTTTGCAAAGATACTGGAGTGGTTGTACAAGTGTCCTTTTCAGTTTATTTGCAAGGTGAGGAAACAGAGGCAAAAAGGTTGAAATGGAAAAAAAAAAGAGTGAAATGACTTGTCTGGGGGTCACATGGCTAGTAAGTTGTCTGAGGCCAGATTTGAAGAAGGGAAGATGAGTCTTCCTGACTCCAGGCTGGGCACGATATCATCTGTATCAGCTCACTGCCCTCTTCCATTTCCCCATGGTTAAGGTGTGTTAGAGAATGATCTTGGAAGCTGTCCAGAGTGGACCCCAAGTCCTGGGGAAGGAGGAGAAAGACTGATTCTGGGTTGAATCCTGAGACTTCTGTTTAGTTGCTAAATAATTACAAAGAGTTTTGCTTATTCAGCCTCATTTTATACTCTGGAAAGTAACGAGTTAGGTGGGAAATATTTACTGAATTAATGAAGATTTCAGTGAGTGAATTAGTTGGTGAGGGGCAGCTAGGTGGCACAGTGGATAGAGCACCAGCCTTGGATTCAGGAGGACCTGAGTTCAAATCTGACCCCAGACACTTAACACTTACTAGCTGTGTGACCCTGAGCAAGTAAGTCACTTAACCCCAATTGCCTCACTTAAAAAAAAAAAAAGAATATAGTTGGTGAAGTTTGGGGTCCAAGGACCTGGGTTCTTAATCTACATGACCTGCGGCAGTACTTCTCTCTCCATTTCTCTTTTTCCATTTACAGTAGACAATGAGAAGATAGCTCAGTGTGGAACAGTAGAGAGAATATTGCTTCTGCATTCAGAGGAATGAGGTTCAAATCTCACTTTGTGTGTGTGTGGTGGGTGTGTGTGTGTACATTTCATTACAGTGTGCACCTCAGGATTTTTTTAAAGGAGGGTTGATTTTAATTTAAATTAAATTAAATTTATTTTTACTTTTATGGACTACTCCATCACAAAGAACGTTATTTTTGTTTATTCAACACACTAAATTTAAACCAAAAAACATGTTGTTTTAAAATCACTACTAAACTTTATGTCAAAATATATGACATGCCATAAATCACAACACTTTGCAAATCTTCCCCCCCCCCAGGGTAATGAGGGTTTACGTGACTTGCCCAGGGTCACATAGCTAGTGTCAAGTGTCTGAGGCCAGTCTTCCTAAATCCAGGACCAATGCTTTATCCACTGAGCCATCTAGCTTCCCCTACTTTGCAAATCTTAAAGCCCTATCCAGTGCTAGCTATTATCAAATTGGTGGGCAGCGTAGATGGGCTGTTTGTTTATCAAGGAGTCTGAATCTCTGCCATTGATGGTAACTCAAGACTTGGGTTCCAGTCCTATCTCCACCACTGACTAGCTCTATGACCTTGGGGCAAGCCATCCCACCTAAGCCTCAGTTTGCCCAAGTGTGAAATGGGATTAATAGCAAGCACCTACATCACAGGATCATTGTGAGGTATAAACGAAATTATGTACGTAAAGTGCTTTGTAAACCTATGGAAATGCCGGCTATTATTATTATCATTATCTCTCATAAGGTTGTTGAGAGGATCAAATGAAATACTTTATGTGGAAGGATCTGGCAGCTATAAACCGCTATGTAAGTATGGATTCTAATTATTAAGAGGCTCCTGTGTAACCCATCCCCAAGACCTCATCTGAGATCTCCTAGGCTTAGCAGACATCAATTAACTCCCACTCCTTGACTGAATGGAAGAAAGGTATGATTAGTCCCATTTTACAGGCCGGGGAAAAGGAAAGCTGAAGCCCAGGGAGGCACTTTCACAGGACGCCTCAGCCCAGCTCCGAGGGGGTGGAGCGGCTATTGCCCCAGGGCACTGGCCCTAGGCGCCTGCCTCATAGTGGATTATGGGAAGATAATGGTTCCGTTGTGGTGTGCTTGTTTTTCCCCGGGCTGAGGACAGTGGATCGAGAGACAGACTGGAGAATGGAAAGTGGAAAGGGATAATTGAGGGAGAGATTTGGTCTGATAGAACCAAAGCATTTCCTGAACTGGGGACAGGATACTAAAGCGTTTGGGTGCACTCTATGATTCCCCACAGCTGTTGACCTGCTGGTAAATGCTTAGCCACCATCTCTCTGAAGTGTGCATGACATACATTTAAATTTAATCTGTGCCATGAGCATTTTCTCCATCACTTTCTAGACTCTAGACAATCAACAAAACAATAAATCAAGGCCAGATTTGTAACATTTGCTGATTTCTAAGGTGTAAGTGTTCACTCTGAAAATTTAGATGTCAACAGCCCATTGGAGTGAGGTCCGGCACATTCCTGCCCATGGTCTTCTCATGGAGCAAAACAGCTCACATACTAGCTACTCCCCTGGCTCCTGTTTGCCAACACAAAGAAAACTTTCCTGGTATTATTGTTTTGTTTTTGTTTTGGGGGCGGAATGGGGGTTAAGGGAGTTGTGCAGGGTCACACAACTAGTAAGTGTCAAGTGTCTGAGGCTAAATTTGAACTCAGGTCTTCCTGAATCCAGGGCTGGTGCTTTATCCACTGCGCCACCTAGCTGCCCCGAGAGGCACATTCTTAAGGAACACTTGTACCCAAGCAATTTACCTAATTCACTTGCAAGTCAAGACATCGCCCTCCTGATGTCATTGATGCTCCTCAAGAACAAAGGATGAATAAGAACAATGCCCCTGGCACTGCAGATCCCCGATTGTCCTTTCTCTTCCTCTGGTATCCTCACATTGCTCCCCCTTGAGCTAAGTGTTGTAACGATTGGAATAACGCCACCTGCTGGATACTTACTGTAGAGGAGTTCTGCCCATGAAGGGAAGGTCTTTGAGGGCAAGACCAGGAGTCAGGAAGTGACGCGGGCTAGTGGGAGGAGGAAGGAAGAGACTGGCGCTCAGTCTCGCTCGCTTTCCTTTCCTTTGGACGCTGGCGGAGAAGGGAGCTAGAAATGTGCTCTCCCTTTAATAGATAGGAATCTAGGCCTTTTTCTCTCTCTTTACCAAACTCTTATTCTCCTTAATAAATGCTTAAAAGTCTAACTCTTGCTAAAGCTTATAATTTATTGGCGACCACTCATTAGATATTTTAGACAGACTAGCTAGAATTTTAGCCCTTAACAGTGTCATTGCTGGGTAGGTTACTCAGATGGGATCCATAGACCTGATCCTCTCTGCTGCTCAACTCTCAACAGCCAGGAATCATTCTCTCATGAATCCCTAACCGCCTCTCTTCTCTGCTATTGGAGGCCCACTCCTCAAGTCTTGGCTCTCTTTTTCAACCTGCTCCCTGGCTGGATGTGTTGCCTTCTACTGATCAAGTAGCTCTACTGCAAAACGGAAAAGAAATCTCTCCTGCCTCCTCAGTTACCCTCTGGCAGAGGTAGTAGGGGAAATAAAAAGAATGACTCCCCTCTCAAAAGCTGGGTTCTTCCTCCACACCTGGTTCTCTTCTCTGCTGCCCGGGGCCAAATTCCTCAGGGCTCTCTCTGACTCCATTGACTCAAGAATTGACAATCTTGCTTTGTAAAGACCACCAGCAGTGTGGCTAGCCTTGGGCCAGCCTGTGACAAGCTGCCCCCTATATAAGTACATCAAGTTCGGGGCAGCTAGGTGGCTCAGTGGATAAAGCACCGGCCCTGGATTCAGGAGTACCTGACTTCAAATCCGGCCTCAGACACTTGACACTTACTAGCTGTGTGACCCTGGGTAAGTCACTTAACCCCCATTGCCCTGCAAAAAAAAAAAATAATAAGTACATCAAGTTTGCTCTGAAGAACATCTTCACTCTTTCTAAGGTGTAGCAAAGCATATACTTTTTTTTTACACTTCAATTAAGATCTTTAACATCTGTTCCTTGCCCCATTACCTTTTGTGGCTACATCAAGCGGATTGGGGGAAATCAGTTGAGTGGAAGTGTCCTTATCAACATCCTCCCAACCTGCCCCCCAATCCCACTACACTAGTTAACAGAAGCCCTTTTCTTACTGACAATGAGTTGTTCCTAAGGAATGAGCAATTGGAATTTGGAGAGGCTCTGGGCTCATCAGGAGGTTAGAGCTGCTCTGAGATAGCAGATGGGAGAAAGACAAGTGTGGTATCCACAGCCCCTAACAGCTGGTGCTTTAAAAAAAAAAAGACCCTAGGTCTTCATCTGTAATCAGTCTCAGAACATAACTCTCCCTGCCCCCGATCCTTCCACACTGCCCATCCTGAGGTTTCAGTCAGTCCCCAAGTACTAACACTAACTAGCTTCATGAGCTAGTTACCTCCCCATCCTCCAAATTCAGGTTCCTCAACCAGAGGCAGGTGGTGGTGCATGTAGTAGAGAGAGTACTGGACCTTCAGTCAGGAAGACCTGAGTTCAAATTCAACATCAGATACTAGCTGTATGAATGTGGGCAAGTGACTTAAACTGTTTGCTTCAGTTTCTTCAACTAATGGGGATAATAACAGCACCCATCTTGAAGGGTTGTTGTGTGGATCAAATGAAATAGTATCTGTAAAAAAAAATAGTGCTAACCACAATGCCTGGTAATAAATACTTAATCACTTCCCTTCAACTGTAAATGGAAGATTTGGACTACATAGATTTAGTGTGGGTAGTGGTCTTCTGGGTCATTGAGTCCTGGATGATAGTCTCCTCATTTTATAGTTGTGGAAATTGAGGTCTACACTGGTAAAGTGACTTGGACCTAGGTTACACAAATATTAAGTGGAAGAACTAGAATTCAAATGCGAGTCTTTTGACTTCATGAACTCCCTGAGGGCAGGCTCTGTCTTTTACCTCTTTTTGTTACCCCCATCACTTTACACAGTGCCTGACACTTAGTAGAAGTTTAATAAATATTTGTTGACTGATTAATGCCAGAGGTGTAGAAGGGCAATTTAGAGCAGGTGGTTTGCCCCACTTGAAATGAGAGACTCAGTCCCTAATATCACATTTACAATCTCATTGTGGGAGGGTCGATGCAACAGATTATAGAAAGACAAGAGGCTCAGTGGATAGAGCACCGGCCCTCGAGTCAGGAGTACCTGAGTTCAAATCTGGCCTCAGACACTTAACACACACTTACTAGCTGTGTGACCCTGGGCAAGTCACTTAACCCCAATTGCCTCACTAAAAAAAAAAAAAAAGAAAGACAAGATCAGGTGAGTTGGCCACTACTTAGGTGATGTAGTCCCTAGTCTTGGCTCTACAGTTAGGCTTGTGGCTCTGGACAAGTCACTTAACTTTTTTTGGCCTCAGTTTCCTCATTGGTCAAATGGAGGGATTGGATTTGATCAGTTGTTCTTGAACTTTTGGGTCTGAGGATCCCTTTATACTCTTAAAATTGAGTGGGTTATATTTATCAGTATTTACTGTATTAGAAATTTAAACAGATGATGATGATGGTGACCTTGATGACCCCCTAAAGGGGTCACAGAGACCCCAAGGGATCCTCCAACTACACTTTGAGAACTGCTGCTCTAGATAATCTCTAAAGTCTAGTTGAACTCTAATAGTCTGAGTCTGATGTTGTCCTAGAAAAAATCCAAAATGGGAAGTATGAAAGATCTGAGAAGGGAAAGCCCATTCCCTGCTAGTGGATGAGGAAAAGCTTCAGGCCCTGTGCCAGTGCCAATGTAGGCATGATCCCTGCACTCAGTTTTTTGTTTTTTTGTTTTTGGTGGGGCAATGGGGGTTAAGTGACTTGCCCAGGGTCACACAGCTAGTAAGTGTCAAGTGTCTGAGGCCGGATTTGAACTCAGGTACTCCTGAATCCAGGGCCGGTGCTCTATCCACTGCGCCATCTAGCCGCCCCTTGCACTCAGTTTTGAAGGAAGTAAGTGGAGATGTGGGGTGTAGGGGCCAAATTTAATATGTGGAGAGTTAACTGGGTGGCTCACCATAATATTGGGGATCAGAAATTAATGAGGGACCTCTAGGTCCAAAACTTCCTCCCCTCCAAACTGCCTTTTTAGTTATTTCTCCCAGGCCAATAAGAAAGGAGCTTAACAGCCTCTTTTCCACAAACGAATCAGGTTTTATTAATGGGAATAAAATACACAGCAAAGGTGAAATTTATAATAAAGTCAAGGACAAGGGAATAGGGAAAGAGAAAAATGGAAAATCCCCCTAACTCTAACAAAAACCTATACAATCCCCAAACTCACTTCCAGCTCAGCTAATTCAAAGGACTGGACTTGTTTATTAATTCACCACCTGGGGTCCATAGCTTCTATAGGAGACAGCTGTGCAGCCAGTGGGGACAGGAATGCCGACTGGAAAAGGAGAGCTCCCCTCGGCAAGCATTCCTTTTTCTATTTTTACTCTCCCTCCCCCAAAAGGGAAGGTCCTTCAAGCTGGATCGGAGAGTGGTTCTCCTGCTGACATCAGCAGATACCTCACTCAGGACAGGCTAGGTGTGGTCCATATCCAATCATCCCTAGTTAGTTTCCCAAAAAGTACTAGGTTCATTTGGGTGGGACCCCTAGGTATCTGCCACATTCCATTATTTTACCACAGGGGGAATATTATTTCCAGACATTGGGGGAAGGGGTGATAAGTGGTAGGTGTGTGGGTGGGGGCACAGTTTGTCCAAATTTAGGGAGTGGGATGAGATGAGGGAATTACAAGCAGTCCAGAGTTGGCTAGGGTGGGAATGGTGCACCTAATGTTGAAAGGGAAACTAAGGATGAACCTATAGAGTATATAATACATCAGGCATGCCCAGGCTTTCTGCTGAATTCTCCTGAGGAAACCTTACGGCTTCCAGGGAGGCAGCAGAGAGATGCTGACCTCTCGGCTACTAGGAGAAAAACAGGGAATGGCAGCTCAGCAATCAACTAGGTAGGGCTTCTAGGTTTGGCAGACCATGATCTATCTTTGGATGCAATGCATCCAAAAATCAGAATAGGAGAGACCACGTGATGTAAATGGTCAATTTAAAAAGACTAGGGTGGGGCAGCTAGGTGGTGAAGTGGATAGAGAGCACTGGCCCTGGAGTCAGGAGGACCTGAGTTCAAATCCAGCCTCAGACACTTAAACCTTACTAGTTGTGTGACCCTGGGCAAGTAACTTAACCCCAATTGCCTCACCAAAAAAAAAAAAAAAATTAAAATAAAAGAATTGGGTCAGAGGACAAATTCTAGTTCTCACTATTGCCTACCTTGATAAAGTCACTTAACTTCTCTTGGCCTCAGTTCCCCCATGTGAACTGGACAAATGACTTAACTTCAGTTTTCCCATCTGCAATTGGCAAGTCACTTAATGGTTCTAAGCCTCAGCTTCTTCATCTACAAAATGAGAGAGTGGATCTAGATGGTCTTTTAGCCCTCTAAAGCCAGCAAATCTGAAGGCAGGTTTAACACAACCCCTTCTGAGCACAATTGAACTCCTCTTTCCAGGAAGGCCAGAAACTGTGTGATTCTTTTTTTTTTTTTTTTGCAGGGCAATGAGGGTTAAGTGACTTGCCCAGAGTCACACAGCTAGTACCTGTCAAGTGCCTGAGGCCAGATTTGAACTCAGGTTCTCCTGAATCCAGGGCCGATGTCTTATCCACTGTGCTACCTAGCTGCCCTCGTGATTAATTTTTAAGTAGCTCATCCAGAGGCCTGTAGATAAACTAATGTATTGCTTTATTTCTCTAAGTGAAAAGATATGTTAACTATGTGGGCTGCTTCATTCCCCTAATTTAAAAAGAAAAAATTGTATGCTTTTCACCTCCTTCCCAGAATTGTTATGAAAATGTGAACAATAGTACCAGTAGTAGTAGTAGTAGTAGTAGTAGTAGTAGTCGTTGTCCTCGTCATCATCCATCGTTGTAGTTGTAGTCATCGTAGTAGTGCTGTCCTTGATCTCTCTTTTGATGGAGTTCAGATAGTAAGGACAATTTGCTATCCTACTGTTTTTATATTTAATATTCTGCAGACTATTACACAGGTGAGTTCAAATCTGGTCTCAGATACTTTACTAGCTGTGTAGCCCTGGGCAAGTCACTTCACCTGTTTCCTCACCTGTCAAATGAGTTGGAGAAGGAAATGGTAAAGTACCCCAGCATCTGGGCCAAGAAAACCCCAGATGGGGTCACGAAGAGTTGGACATGACTGAAAAACAAGTCAACAACAACAACAACAACAACAAAACACCATATGCCAGGTACATACAATGTACAATGTACAATGGTACAGATATGCAAGGAAAGGCAAAAAATAGCCTGCTCTCAAGGAAATCACAGTCTAATGGTAAAGTGATGTCTGCTTCCTCCAAAAATATTTCTGTAGGTTTTTGACCTGTTTGTGCTTTAAGAAATTATCAATCCTCTTCCTCCTTTCTGGTGAGGAAGTCTTTCTATAGTTGTCTTAGGGTGGTGGGACCTATGTTTTGTTAATATTGTACAGTTACTAAAATAATAATTATCATCTGGTTCCTCATATTTTTTTAATGGGATTCAGATAGAAATGGTCCTGGGAAGGGGCAGCTAGGTGGCGAAGTGGATAAAGCACCAGCCCTGGATTCAGGAATACTTGAGTTCAAATCCGGCCTCAGACACTTGACACTAGCTGTGTGACCCTGGGCAAGTCACTTAACCCTTGTTGCCCTAAAAAAAAAAAAAATAAAGAAAAGAAATGGTCCGTGGACAAAGATTATCTTGCAATTATTATTTTACAATTAATATTGTTATTCAGTTATTTCAGACTCTGTGACCCCATTTAGGGTTTTCTGGGCAAAGATACTGGAATGGTTGATCATTTCCTTCACCGGCTCATTTGACAGATGAGGAAACTGAGACAAACAAGGTGAAGTGACTTGCCCAGAGTCACACAGCAAGTAAGTGTCTGAGGCTGAATTTGAAATCAGGTCTTCCTGATCTCAGTCCCAGCATTCTATCCATTTCGCCACCTAGCCCTTTTATAATTTTTTTTGGGGGGGGCAATGAGGGTTAAGCGACTTGCCCAGGGTCACACAGCTAGTGTCAAGTGTCTGAGGTCAGATCTGAACTCAGGTCCTCCTGAATCCAGGGTCGGTGCTTTATCCACTGTGCCACCTAACTGTCCCCTACCCTTTTATAATTAGTCTATGGAATATTGCAAGATGGATGATGACACAATGATAATGATTATGAACATTTCTAAGTGTCCAGTGCTATACTAGGCACTTTGGAAAATACCAAGATGAATAGGACACAGTCAGTGCCCTCACGGAATTTATAGTCTGGTAGGGAAACAATAAACTCCATCATTCTATTTCTTCTTCTCCCTCATTCCAAGAGCCAGCCAGCTACAGCCTGACCCGAGAAGCCAGCCGCCTCCTTGGGGCTTCTCCTACTTTTGTTTCTTCAGAGTGGAGTTGGCCTATTCACCTGTCTCTTAGGCTGGGCAGAGGCAAAACAGATATCCCAGTCCTGGTCCCCCAGGCTCACCAGGGGCTGAGGCTGGCTTTGCAATGAATCAGCAAAAAAGGGAAAATGCCCAGCCCTCCCTGCCACAGAGATGCCCTGTTTGCAGACAACAAAAATGCCTTTGGCTCCCGATTCTGGACCATTTCCACTCTGAAGCAATTAGAGTAATAATGACCAGCCGCTCTCCTGGCAGAGCTGCCCCCTTCTCCCTGCCCACCCCCCACTCCCTATCCAGGGCCCTAAGCCCCTCCTGAGCCAGCCACCAAGGGCCCACTCGGGAGTCGGGGCTTCTCCTGCTGTTGAGATGGGAGGGGGTGCCTGTGTGTCATTTCCTATTGCCCTTGGGAGCCTCCCTGGTGGGTCCAGAGCCCTGGGGCACATGGTGGCTTGGCAGTGAAAGGGTCCGTGAAAAGTGTCCAAGTTTTCAAGGGGCCCCAGTTAATCAAGCATTCACAGTTGTGTCATCCTCATCTTTCTTTCCTGGGAAAATCTTATTAGGAGAAAAAAACACTTAATAGGGCACCTCGGGAGCCTGCCCGGGAGGGAAAATCTCCCCCCCACCCTTATCCCCATGAATGTGAGGGCCATTCAGTGTAATCTGCAATGGGGGTGGGGGGAAAGAGGGGGATCTGCTGGACCAGAAGAGCTTAATGAATATGATTTGAATTTCCTTTCCAGGGAGTTTGGGGGCAGGTGGGGAAGGGAAGTGGGGGTTCACAATACACCGTTTATGCTGGTATTTAGCCCAGTGTCCCCATCTGGGATACTACCCACTCCATTGGGCAACCAGCCACGGGGCTCTCTTGCTGCTGCCTCAGGGCCCACAGGCTCCCTGATGACAGGGTTATTTCTCCAGGTCATCCGCATGTTAGCCTGGGGAAGGGATGGTTTGGAGGGTAGAGGGGAGAGTAGAGGCATTAAAGGATGGGGTAACTTGGGTCATGTGCTCACAGTGAAACTACACAGGGCCAGCCTTACAAATACATAGGCCCTCTGGCTCTGGATCTCCACTGGACATGCCTGAAATGCCACCATTTGAGTTTCGGTCCCTTCCAGGGATGGCATTGTGTCTTCAAGGGGCCCCTATTAAAATGCAAAGGTCAGCGCAGTCGGGTCGCCCTGTGCCCAGCTCTCCCATAGGGGATGCAAAAGACTGTGGTGCCGTGACTTCTTCCCATAAGGGGCTTAGAGTCTGCTTGGGGAGACCAGACTAGCTTGGAGGAAAAAAAATAGTATGAGGGGACAATCGAGATGACATGGTGAATAGAGAGTCAGGAAGACCTGAGTTCAAATCTAGCCTCAGACATTTACTGGCTGTGTGACCTTAGGCAAGTTACTTCACTCTGTTTGCCTCAGTTTCCTCACTTGTCAAATGAGCTGAAGGAGGAAATGGCAAACCACTCCAGTATCTTTGCCAGGAAAACTCCAAATGGGGTCATGAAGAGTCTGATGTGACTAAACCACTGAAAAACAACAGTAATATGAGACAAATCTCTGCCTTTCTCTGCACCTCAGTTTCTTTCTTTGTAAAATGAGGATGTTGGACTAGATGACCCCTTAAAGTTTCTTCCATCTATGATTTATGATCAACATAAGAAAATAAGATAATAACATAAGTAATAAAATATTGCCTTAGATACTCCCCTCACCCTTTCAGCTCTAGTTCAAATAATGGACCCAGAGCTGAAAGGGATCTTAGAAGCCATGGAGCCCAACCCAACCCCCTCATTTTATGGATGAGAAAATCGAGGCCCAGAGAGGTTAAGTGATTTGCCTGAGGTCTTACAGGTAGCAAGTGTCAGGGCTGGGCTTCTGACTCCCAATCCAGTACTCCTTCAGACAGAGCCTTTCCAAGTCCTCCTGTTCCCATTTTCACATCTCTTCCCACTCTAAGAACTTCTGTTTTGTTTTGTTTTTGTGGGGCAATGGGGGTTAAGTGACTTGCCCAGGGTCACACAGCTAGTAAGTGTGTGTTAAGTGTCTGAGGCCGGATTTGAACTCAGGTCCTCCTGAATCCAGGGCCGGTGCTTTATCCACTGTGCCACCTAGCCGCCCCCACTCTAAGAGCTTCTACAGGACCTGGTCTGGACCATAAAATTTAACACGGAAAAATATTCCATGGCAGGTGTTTCAGGGTCTCATGGCCTTGTCTTCCTAAGTCATCATAATAATACTTAATTTCACTAGTGAGCTCCTTGAGGTTCGGAAGGGTATGTTTTGTTTTATAGGCTTTCGTGGATTGGATATTGGATTTGGAATCACTAAGTTCAAAATCCCACCCTGCACACTTAATAACATCGGTGTGCTCAAACGGCTCTAATGGGAGAGAGCTGGTTGTTAAATTTTCATCGTGAGCATTTTTGTTCGGCCATATCAGGCGCATCGGACTCTTCCGCTAGATGCCACTTAGACCTCAGAAATCGACAAATGCTACAAATCACACCCTGATCACTGTTTTGTTCATTGTCTAGACTTAAGAAAGTGATAGAGAAGTTGTTAAAGCAGATTACACTTAGAAGTGTGCCACGGATACATTCTCCACCCCTCCCCCGACCCCCCCCAACAAAGTCAGTTGTTAAACATTTACCAGCCCGCCACCCCCCCCTTTTTTTTTTTGCGGGGCAATGGGGGTTAATTGACTTGCCCAGGGTCACACAGCCAGTAAGTGTCAAGTATCTGAGGCTGGATTTGAACTCGGGAACTCCTGAATCCAGGGCCGGTGCTTTTTCCACTGAGCCACCTAGCCGCCCCCTCGCCACCCCCCCCCCCCTTTTGACTTTCTGTATGACCCTGGGGAAAACACTTAACCTCCCTAAGATTTAGTTCCTTCACCTATAAAATGAGGGGGTTGGGTCACTTTTTGATCTAAAGGTATGATTCTCTGGAGATCCTCCTTTCTGGATGGGGCACCTAGGTGGCTGTTAGGGGCTGAAATTGGGAAGACTTATTCCTGAGTTCAAATTTAGCCTCAAGCACTTACTAACTGTGTGACCCTGGGCAAGTCACTTCGCTTGCTGGCCTCAGTTTTCTCATCCGTAAAATGAGCTGGAGAAGGAAATGGCAAACCACTCCAGTATCTTTGCCAAGAAAACCCCAAATAGGGTCACGAAAAGAGTGGTAACGACAAATCCTTTCTGAACCAAAAATTGGGAGATGAAACTGATGAAGGATATTCTTTCTGCAAAACTGGTCTTGGGGGTGCGCTTATTTTATGTTGAGTTGGGACTGTCTTGAAAATTCTATGGCATATTGTTACCCCAGACTTCAAATACTTTCAAAATTTTGTTGAGGACCAGCTCTGGCGATCACATTGGCCTTTTTCTCCTATTCCTCTGGTTCTTTGTGTGTGTGTGTGATCCAGAGTCATTTCTTCAGGCTGGAAGCATCTAAGTGGGATGATGATGATAGTGACAACATTTATCTAGTGCTTACTATGCATTTTACAATTATTATCTCATTTGAACCTCACAGATGAGGAAACTGAGGCAAACAAAAGTTAAGTCACTTGCCCAGGGTCACACAGCTAGTAAGTGTCAGGCTGGATTTGAACTCCAATCTTCCTGACTCCAGGCCTGGTCCTCAATCCACTGTGCAGGCCTAGAACTTATTATACACATTTATTAGCTGTGTGACCCTGCGTAAGTCACTTACCTCTCTGAGCTTCAGTTCCTCATTTGTAAAATAGGGAAAATAATGAAAATTCCACGAGTGCTAGGCTGGGGTCACAGGGAAGTGCTTTTTTCAGATTTATATCAGAAATTATTCCCAGGCTCTTTCCATTCCCACACAGCTCACTGTGGTAGCTTTGAGAGGAACAGTTAGTTAGTTTTTGAGCTGGATCTTACCCTCTCCCCCATTTTACAAAGGAAGAAACTAGGCCCTAGGGAGGGTGAAGGACTTAACCAAGAACACACATTGTAAGAGGCAGGGGCTGGATTTGAACCCAGGCTACTGTTCTTTCTACTATGTCAAGGTGCCTGGAAATACAAATGATTTGTTTTTGGGGGTGGGAGGGCAATGAAGGTTAAGTGACTTGCCCAGGGTCACACAGCTAGTAAGTGTCAAGTGTCTGAGGCTGGATTTGAATTCATGTCCTCCTAAATCCAGGGCCGATGCTTTATCCACTGCTCCATCTAGCTGCCCACCTAAATAAACTCTTTTTAAAAAAATTGAATCATAGGGGGCAGCTAGATGGAGCAGTGGATAAAGCATCGGCCCTGGATTCAGGAGGACCTGAGTTCAAATCCAGCCTCAGACATTTGGCATTAGCAGTTATGACCCTGGGCAAGTCACTTAACCCCATTGCCCTGCCCCCCAAAAAAGAGTTTATTTAGTACCTACTATATGCCAGGCACTTTTGCTAGAAGACCCCAGGGATATAAAGACAAAAATGAAATGATCCCTGCCTTTAAGAGGCTGGTTTGGGGGAGGTCTAGCCATATGAAACAGTTTGAGGATGATGGGAGGAATTACTCTGTTTGGGGACACTTTGGAGCAAAATACAGTTAAGCCTCTTTTCATACTGGAAAAATTGTCCCACTTAATAAGTATTTAGGATACTTGGTTTGATATATTTATATATACTATTTTTAAAGATAAAAATAGCACCGGCATGGAAATGCTCATGAAACCCCTATTCACATGTAGAACACCCGGCTCTTCAAAATACAGTGTGGGAAATGCAATTTTATACAGTGTGTGTGTGTTTATTATCGTATGCGTCTTATGCTCTGGCAATTAAAACCATCTGCTGATGTTTGTGTATCACACTGTTCAAAAATAAGGTATAAGCTCAGTCTATAATAAGACTTAACTGCCTTGATAATAGTGGTTTGGATGGGTGGAGTTGAATTTGGGGCAGACTGTTAGTCTTGGGTTTTAAACACCAGCCTACACAAGGATTTCTTTTTCCCCCTCTGGCTGTCTCCTTTGGGAACCCTGACTAAAACCTGCCTAGCTGCCTAGTCAGAGTGGAGCGCAGGCTTCCCCAGCTCCTGGGGCCAAGAGCAAGTACCCCAGTCCCTAGAGTCATTGACGCCCCACCCACCCCCACCCCCCCGCCCACCACCCCCGCTGCCCCTCGCTAGGCTGTCAGAGCTGGAAAGAGCCTCAGAGGCCCATCACTGCAAACTGCTCATTTTGACAGAAGAGGAAACTGAGGTCCAGATTGGAGAAGTGAGTGATGATTGGTATAGCCAGATCTCCTGACTCCCAGTCCAGTACCGCAGCTGCCACTCCCCAAAGGGGAGGGAGAGCTCTGGCCACCACACCCTCTGTCAGGTTGTTTTTCTCCGAGCTAGACCTCACCCTTTTTTCTGAGAGGTGTTCTTTCCCAAAGTCAGGCAAACAAAACCACTCCTAGGCTGAGGACTTGGAAGTCCCTGGAATAGCTGAAATTCCTGACGGATCCATAACCCAGACATTAGGACAGGTGCAAGGTCCTTCTTGGCCCAGTGCCCTGCCTCCGACTGATTTCAGGGCTGGTGGTTCTTCCCCCCCCCCCTCTTCTCTCCACAAATGGTCTTCTGGCTCTAGAGTTTGCTCATAGTGGACAGATTGCTGGACTACAAAGTCAGAGGACCTGGGTTTGGGTCCAAACCTTTCCACCTCCTCCCTGGGTGATCCCTTTCTCTGGGCCTCAGTTTCCTCTCTAGTAAAATGAGGGAGGGAGACAAGACAGTCCCTCAGGTTCAGCTCTAACATCCTCCCATTCTATGAAGTGACCCAGAAGCACCCAAGGCATGCTCTCTGGTTCCCCTCCCAGCTGCTGAAACAGGCACAAGCATTCCTGATGAAAGCAGCCGGCACCTTCTAAGCAGTTGGACCCGTTTCAGCCTTTTGGAATCTGGCTGAGGGCCCCACTGGGCCTTGGCAGGTGGATGGGAGTCTCTCCCTCCCCTACACAGTCTAGAAGGGCTGTCAGGGTGGTGTGGTGGGGCTGGGTGGGGCTGGGAGACCAGCTGTGGCACCCTGCTCTTGATGACTCTCCCCAGGGGTGGGGGTGGGGGAATGATGGAGGAGGGCTGAACAATATCCGTGGAGAATGGGCGCAGTGTGTTCTCAGCTGAACGAAGACAACCTTTGAGCCCGGGGGAATGGGGAGGCCACTTGCAGCCTTTGCTTTGGGAGTGTCACTGTGGGCGCCGGTAATCCCCAGAACAGCTGGCTGGGTTGGCCCCACATCGTTTCAAGGGCAAAACTGTTGAAATCAGAGAAGTTTATTTTCAGCATCATCTCATCCCCTGCCCCCTGCCCCCTGCCTCAGACTCTCTCTCTCTCTCTCTCTCTCTCCTCTCTCTCTCCTCTCTCTCTCTCTCTCTCATCTCTCTCTCTCTCTCTCTCCTCTCTCTCTCTCTCTCTCTCCCCCCCCCTTCCCTTCGGGAGGTGTAGGCAATTAGACAATATCAGTGCTGGAGGAGATCCTAGAGATGATGTAGTTTAATCTCCAGATTTTACAGAGAAAGAAACTGAGGGCCAGGGCTCAGAAACGACTGGCTTTTGTCTATGGTGGCTCACACAACCAGCACTTGGAGCAGTGCTTGGCACATAGTAGGTGCTTAATAAATGCTTGTTGAATTGAAGATGGAATTGAACTAGTTAATAAGTAGTAGAGTTAGGAGTCGAACCAGATCTTTGGATTCATCTCCTTTGTACTATTCTTCCCCGCCCCGCCCCTTTCCCGTAATGCTGACCAGGGAACCCCAGTGCAGCTCCCCTCTTCATCCTATCTTCTCTAGGCAGAACCTTTTCCCCTTTGGATGGGAGTCTAAAGACCTGGGTTCTAGTCTTGACACTAACTTAAGAAAATGAGGACACTGGGCTTGATAACCTCAGAGGTTTCTTCAAATGCTAATATTCTATGAGTCTATAATTCTTCCCCAAGGACTGGAATCCAGGCTGTGTCCCTGCTTCTTTGTGTGACTGTTGATAGGACAGTTCACCTTGTTGGACCTCAGTTTCCCCAACTGTAAATTGAGGGGGTTGGCCTAGATGATCTTCAAGATCTCTTCCAGCTCTGACATTCTCTTTTGAAGAGCCTAAGATGGCTCCCTATTGCCTATGGGATCAAATCCAAGAGTCTCAGCCTAATAGCAGGGTGTATTATAGTAGAAAGCGTGCTGTGTCTGGTGTCTGAGTAAATCCTGGCTCCCCTCCCACCCCTTTCACTGTGTACCTTGTCAACCTCTACTGCAGGGGTTCTTAACTTTTTTTGTATGCCACGAACCCCCCCCAGAACCCTCGGATGAAACTTGCGGACCCCTTCTCATAATGTTTTAAATGCAGGAGGACAAAGGAAATCAATCCCACTGAAATATAGTTATCAAAACATTTTTTTAAAATGCCTTCAGGGACCTCAGGTTAAGAACCCTTTGTCTATGGAACTCAGTTTCTTTATTGGTAAGGTGAAAGTGTTAGACTAGCTGACCTCTGAGGTCCCTTCCTTCAAATTGTATAATCCCATAATAATACAATTGCTCCTCCCCTCCCCCTTTCTCTCCTTATAGTTCACATATCTTTGGTGTTTGTATATTTACTGAACAGGGCACCTAGGGGGTGAAGTGATAGAGTGCCTGCCCACAGTGACACTCCCAAGCAAAGGCTGCAAGTGGCCTCCCCCCTCCCCAGGCTCAAAGGTTGTCTTCGTTCAGCTGAGACCTGAGTTCAAATCTGGCCTCAGACTAACTGTGTGACCCTGGGTAAGTCCCTTCACCCTGTTTGCCTCAAGTTTCTTCCTTGGTAAAATGAGCTGGAGAAGGAAATGGCAAATCGTTCCAGTATCTTTGCCAAGAAAACTCCAGTCTTCCTCAGGTGGGCTCTGCATGTCTGGCCAACTGAGGCTGTATTCCAAATAGGCAGATGTCCTCCTCTTATTTTGAAAGGACTTTGCTCACACCTTTCTGTTTTGGGTCATTATCGTTCTCCTCTTCTCTCCTTTCTTGTTGGGAATCCAGATTTTATGTCTATCTTGCTTCATGAATAACTTCTAATTTTATAGCCCTTTTAATAAGGTTCAGAAGGCCAGATTCTCCATAACAATCCTATGTGATCGGGTTATCACCCCATTTTACAGATGGAGAAACTGAGCTAAGGCTCCGACCCAGGTCTTTCTCAAGACCAGAGTCTTTTTTTCTTCCAATTTTAATTTTTAAATGTTATTGACCTCTTTTGGCTTTTACATCATTTTTCATTCTGCAGCTAGCCCTCCCCACCCCCCACTCCCCCTTCCCTCCACCCAGCAAGGGGCCTTTGTAACAGAGAACAAAGAAGAAAGAGGAAGAAAAAAAAGACATTAATTGTGACTGGCCATAAATGTATGCGATATTCTACACCCATGCTTCCCCCCCCCCCTTCTGTAAAGAAAGACTCCTCCTTCCAGGGCCCCCCTTCCATATTTGATACTTTTTCAACTGTATCTTCTGATTGTCCATATGTTACTTTGTAACTGTTTACCTAGACATAACACCTAAGGTCAACTCCTCTCCCCCACCAAACCATAAACCCGTAAGAGGGCAGGGACTGTCCTCTCTTGTCCTTCTGTCTCCCTCTCCTCGGGGCCTAGGACGGTGGTGCTAGGCACCAGCCAAGTGCTTAATCAACACGTGCTCCCTAAATGCTGCCCTCTGAAAACCCTAATCCTCCTGCACAATCGGGAAGGCACCAGGACTGTTCTGGCTTGGCAAGGGACAGATCCGTAAGGTCCCTTCTAACTGGAAAATCCTTAGCTGAGCCTGGGGAAGGTGGGGGAGGGTGTGGGTCTGAGGTCACGTGACTGGGCTGGGGGAAGGGAAAGAGGAGTGGGGGGTGGGGGGGAGGGGAAACCTGAGCCCGGGCCTCTAGGTCCCTGCCTGAGCCCCTCACTTCCGCTCCTGCTTATTTTGAAGCAGGACACCCTCTGGGGCTGACTTTTCCTGCCTCTGGTTCCCAAGCAAGCCCCCGGCACTCTTCAGTGCCCATCTTTGCAAGCCCTGCCCCCCCTCCACTGCATCCCAGGCAGCTTTGATGGCTATGCAGGTGTGGCCCACATGTCCCAGAATGCTGTCTTTTCCGAGGCCCTGGTGTCCTTCTCCAGACAGGGAAAACAGGAACCCATGTGAGAGGCTTGTAAACACCCCAGCATGGGGCTGCAGAGGATATAAGTCTGGGCATGTCCCTCCAGCCGGCTCCTTGCCCTAGCTGGGGCCCGCCCCCTGCCCTAGCCAGGGCCCCCCTCGAAGGAGCATGGGCTGAGGTGACTCATGGACTCCAACACACAGTCTGACAGCTTCCTCCACTTGGAATTTCAGATCAGCTGGAGCCAAAGTCAGAGACTCGAGTGTGGCTCCCGCCTTCTCCCCCCACCCCCTTCTTATTATCACGGGAGAAAAAAATGCTGGAGCTGGAAGGGAACTTAGAGACCAGCTCCTCCCAAGCCCTCTTTTTCCAGGGTTGGAAACTGAGGCACGAAGAAGAGAAGACACTTAGGGATCCAGTGATCAGCTAGCTCCAGGCTAGGAGACTGAATATGCAGGCTTAGACGGCTCTTGAGGCCCAGAAACCTTTCTCCCAGGGTATGGGTGAAGGTGGTGGACCCAAAGACCAGCTGGGTACCTTGAGCAAAGCCTTTCAATTCTCTGTGCCTCAGTTTTCCACTCTGTAAAATGAGAGAATTGGATTAGATGACCTCAAAGGTCTTTTTTTTTTTCCATCCAGAAGTGACATTCCAGGTAAATAGTGATTCCACCCTCACCCTTTCTCTCCTTATACTTCACATATATTTAGTGTTTTATATTTACGGAGCAGGGCAGCTAGGTGGTAAAGTGGATAGAGTGCCTCTCTGGAGTCAGGATAGACCTGAGTTTTAATATGGCCTCAGACACTTACTAGCTGGGTGACACTGGACAAGTCACTTTGCTCTGTTTGCCTCAGTTTCCTCATCTGTAAAATAAGCTGGAGAAGAAAATGGCCAATCACTCTGGTATCTTTGCCAAGAAAACCCATATGGAGTCAATGTGATTGAATAACAAGAAATTTACAGAGCAATTTATTTAAACTCTAGACAAGTTGAGATTACTCTTTTAAACAGGGGTTTAAGGAAATATTAACTTTCAGTTAGAAGTTAGAGAAATAAATATGTAATTTTCCCCATCCAAGTTCACAGATCCCTCGTAATCTATCCAAGGACGATAGGAAAAGGGAGGAGCCCAAGCCCAAGTTGCCAATCTGTATTGGTAGAGGGAGTTTCTTCACCTGAGAGTTCATTGTATCAGTGAAACTGCAAGTCTAGTTCCTGATGACATGACCTCTCTTGTGAGTCAAGTAATACTGCTATTATTATTAGCATCACCTGTTTTTACAAATGAGACAGCTAAGGCTTGGTGTTATCACAGGAGCCTAGATTTAGAAAGAAACTTTAGTCCAACCCCCTTTGCAGATGAGGAAATTGAGGCCCATAGAGGTTGACTTGTCATGGGCAGCAACAAAAGTGGTATTTGAGCCTACATCAAATCCAGTGTTTTTTCCACTGGATCACCATAGTTAAATAGCTTACCCAACCTCAAGCAGCTACTAAGTAGCAGAGTTAGCTAGCATTCCAGCTGAGATTTTTCTCCTTCCAAAGCCAGCTCTCTCTCCAATTCCCCACATTGCTTCCCTGGTTGCGATGTTTGGATTAAGGGAGCCACCTGTATCTCAACATCAGAAACCTTTTATTAAGTACCTAATGAGGTGTGGCCACACCCAGCCCTACCCCATAGGCAGACTCAGCAGCTGGCTGTCTACCCAGCCTTGCCCCTGGCTGGGCACTCCCCGGACCAAATGGAGCCCTTCGTCAATCACTTAGCCAACAAAGTATGGATTATTAATAATAGCTTACATTTATAACACGGCTTCAAGATTTACAAAACACTTTCCCACAACAGTGCTATCAGGTGGGTGGAAGTGGCATTACTCCCATTTGACAGATGAAAAAACTGAGAGTAAGAGAGGTAAGGTGATTTGTCATGCTGCTACCTAACAACCCAGCTGGGATTTGGGTGGGTTCGGTGTTCTTTCTATCATAATCTGCTGGATGCTTCCAAAGGGCCTAACACTGTGTTCAGCCTTGGAGGCTGGAAACAGAGATATAAGGCATAGGCCCTGGCAGAAAAAAGCCTACAATCTTTTATCGTAGTGGTTTGTTCAGCCGATCCTACTTTTCATTCCCCCATTTGGGGTTTTCTTGGCAAAAGTACTGGAGCAGTTTGCCATTTCCTTCTCCAGCTCATTTTACAGACGAGGAAACTGAGGCAAAGTGGGTGAAGTGACTTGTCCAGGGTCACACAGTTAGGACATGTCTGAGGCCAGATTTAGATTCAGGGTCTCCCTGACTTCTTGGCCTGGTGCTCTATCCACTGAGTTACCTCTGGTAGGGAGAAAAGCCTTACTCACATGGGAGCTAATTAGTGGACTCACATGACAAGACAGCATATAGCTTGCTCTGTCTGGATGATGTGCAGATATGTTTGTGTATCAAGGATTACAGGTTTTTTAAAAAATTTTTTTAAAGAAAAGGCGAGCTTATCTCGTTCTCAGACAAGCCATGTGTGATCTTGGGCAATGCCCTTCCATCTGCAGCATAATTAAAATGTAAGTCACATTTGGCCCACAACTTAGTCCCAGAGGTCACAGGGCCTATGGCTTGCTGGATCACCTTTTTAGGGGCTTTTATGGATTGGGATCCCTGTTTTAATAAACTTTTTTTTTTTTTGGTGTGAGCATCTTGGTTGTTTTAAGGTGTTGGTTTGTTAAAAGATTTCATGGCTGACTGAGCCTGTTTGAACCTTCTTCATCCTTCTTTGCTCTAAGTGCATTTTCAAATTGCGGCAGAATGTACAAGCTAGAAAGAGATATCTGGGGAACTCTGAGTTCAATGAGAGAGTTGGAGCCAATCTCATCTAGTGTACTTGAAAGCATCCTGAAATGGGAGTCACAAGTCCTGAATTCAAATTTCAGATGTGCTGCCCTCTAACTAGGTGAGCTGGCCAAGTCCTTCCTCCTCTCTCAATTTCTTCTCCTGTAAAACAAGATGGATTGGTGGAGAGAAAAGCATGCAGGGAAAAGAATTTTGGACTTGAAGTTGGAGGACCTGAGCTGACAATTAGCTGCCTATGTGATCTTGGATAAGTCATTTCAGTTTCTTGAGGTTTCCAGAAACTGGACCTCCTGTTTCCTCATCTGCAAAATGAGGGGTTTCCACTGTGTGACCTCTAAGGTCCTTTCCAGCTCTAAATATCTGACCCTCTCATCCAGTGAGTAAATGATCTCTAAAGTATCTTCCAACACTGTTATTCTGTGCTATATGGGTGATCTAGTCCAGCCCTTGCTTTTCCGGGAAGGATTACACTGAAACATTAGTTAGGAATGCACACTAAGAAGCAAAGAAGACCATAATGTCTGCTTTTTATCTCTCTCTCTCTCTCTCTTCCCTTTCTTCTGCTAAACTTTTCAAATAGGCTGCTAACTTCTTGTTGTATTCTTTGGTAGTTTAGTCATGTCCAACTCTTTGTGACTCGGTGGACCATAGCATGCCAATGTGGCCCATGGGATTTTCTTGGCAAAGATATTGTAGTGGTTTGCCATTTCCTTCTCAGATGGATCAAGGCAAATGGAGGTATAGCAACTTGCCCAGGGTCACATAACTAGTAAGTGTCTGAGGCAGGATTTAAACTCAGGTCTTCCTGACTCCAAGCCTACTGCTCTATTGAGTTATCTAGCTGCCTCAAGTTGCTAACTTCATACACCTTAATCGTTTGTGGTTTCTATGTCTTAACACTTTACAGGATCTCCTTGTTTTTTTGAGCATCAGCAATGACCAATCAATTGGCCTTTCCTTGTGCCTCTCTTCATCTTGACCTCTCTCTAATCTGATACTACTGGCTACCCCTTCCTTCTTAAAATTCCCTACTTAGCTTCCATGAAAAAAAAAAGTGTTCTATTTTCCCTCCTACTTCTTTGACTGTTTCACATATGTTTTCAGCTTGGACATACAGAAAGAATGCTGGATTTAGAGTCAGAGGGCATGGGTCAGAATCCTAAATTTGCCACCCACTAGCTTTCATCTGTCTGGGTCTCAGTTTCTTCACTTGTAAACCGAAGTGGTTTATTTAGATACTTCTGAGGCCCCTTTCAGCTTCAAATCTATGACTCAAAATCAAGAGTTCTATGAGAAGACTTGTGGCAGCTTCCCTTGGTGCTGTGGGAAGAGCAAATGTATTCTTCCTGGATGGAAATAGGGATGCTTCAAACTCCTCTATCAAACCCTCTAATCTGTAACTAGATATTCACTGTTGTCTCACTGACCTTGGACAAATCACTTCCTCTTCCTGAGGATCAATGTCCCTATCTATAAAACACATTCACTGGAGCAGATGAGAGGAAGGGTGCATAGTGGGCAAGAAGACTTCTTTTTTTAGAAGGGGGGGGCTGTTTTATTTGGATTGGGACAAAACTGGCCCTGGGAAACAGCAAGACACCTGTTTCGGTCTTGCTTCGGTCATTGCCAACTCTCTGAGACTAGAAGTTAGAGATATCTGAACTGTGGTGGAGAGGTCCTCTAAAATGGGAATTCCTTACCCCAATGAAACCACAGTTCTGTCTCCTCCCCTCCCCCCCAACCCCGGCCAAATGATCTCTAAGGGACATTCTATGACTTAAAAAAAATAATCCTTATTGCTATTATGAAAGGAATATATTTTCTTTGATTCTATTGCAAGGTTTTTGGTGGGCACAGAGCCACCCTGGAAGTCAGGGGAACCAAGTTCTAGAATTGTCGATCTAAAACCAGAAGGAACTCACATGTCCTCTAATCCAGACTGTTCATTTTACAATTGAGGAAATTACAGATGAGGTAACCAAAACCCAGAGAGGTGAATTCATTTGCCCAAGCTTACAAACTAATGGAGGTGAGACTTGAACCCAAGTCCCATGACTCTAGGTACAATGTTCTTTCTTTTTTGTTTCTTTCTTATTTTGCAACGTGCCTTTACATATCTTTTTGTTTGTTTTTGGGGGAAATGGGGGATTAAGTGACTTGCCCAAGGTCACACAGCTAGTAAGTGTCAAGTGTTTGAGGTCACATTTGAACTCAGGTCCTCTTGAATCCAGGGCCAGGGCTTTATCCACTGCACCACTTAGCTGCCCCCTACAATGCTCTTTCTACTGGACCACATCTCGCCTTCGATATTAACTGATTGTATTCAAGTGGTTCCCTCTCTCGGACCTCAGTTTCCTTTTTTGTAAAATGGGTTAAACTAATCAGGACTTCTTAATCTAGAAGTTGTTGGATAAATTTTAGGGTGACCATGAACCTGAAAAAGGGGGAGAAGTTACATCTTGATTTTCACCAACCTCTAACTGAAATTTATAATTTCCTTCCATTATGAATGTAGGCAACAAATGTATTCTGAGAAGGGGTCCATAGTCTTCATTCAGCAGACTGCTGAAGTGGTCTGGGCCACAAAAAAGGTTAAGCACCCCTGTAATAGATGACCTCTCAGGTCCTCAGACACTCCAGAGTCCAGTGATGGTCAGTAGCTACTGGAATAACACTGGCAAAGCTCCATCCATTTGCCTGTTCATTTTCATTCTTCCTGTTATCATGATTTCAAAAAAGGCCACATCACACAGAGCCAGGGGAACCTGGCCAGTAAAACAGAAATGCTCCCTTGTCCTTGCCCTGTGGCCCCTGGCTTCTCAGAATGATCCAGTTCCCCAGCTTCATCTAGGGGTGTGTGGGCGGTGCCCATCTGGCAGCAGGACATTTCTGAGACCGCCCTGTGCAATGATGCAATCAGGAACATGCCTGAGCATATTCTGGACAGTAACCGGGCTAGCCAGGGAGAAGGTGTATTGTGTGCGAGTGGGGATATGGGGAACTGGGAATAAAAGAAAAGCTTGTTTCGATGCTACTCCGATGGGGTCCCAGTGCCAGGGCCAGCTCAGCCCTGGGCAAAATTGGGAGACATCAGGAGTTTATATTCAGGCACCCTCAGCCTTAATGTCTACTTCCCCTGTCCATGACACTGCTTTCCTCCCTCGGCTTGTCTCCATGAGGCCATGCCCTCTGATTCTGCCCCCTTCCCCTCAGTAGTCCAGCCCAATCCAAGCACTTAGTAAATGCTTGCTTGAGGTACTTGTTCGAAAGAAACAAAAAGTGCCTACTCTCAAGCAGTCTCCATTCCATTCCATTCCATTCCATTCGACTCCTGTCCAAAACTTTTCTCAGCAGCTTCAGTCACATCGAGGTACAGACAATGAATGACAGCTTCACCCTGGACTTTTTTTTTTTTTTTTTGGTGAGGCAGTTGGGGTTAAGTGACTTGCCCAGGGTCACACAGCTAGTAAGTATCAAGTATCTGAGGTCGGATTTGAACTCAGGTCCTCCTGAATCCAGGGCCAGTGCTCTATCCACTGTGTCACCTAGCTGCCCCCACCCTGGACTTTTGATGAAGCTCCAACGGTTACCAGTTAGGGCTCTCATTTCTGTAGATCGTTAAGGTTTCCAATTGCTCTCCTCACAATAGCCTTTTGAGATAGGAAGCGTGATCTATTACATAGCTGAGGGGACCAAGGACTGGAAAGGACTTGATTCCAAGGTAGGATTCAGCTCCAATGATCTCACAGCCATTTATAGAGCAGCCACTGAGAGCAACCACAGCACTGTGCTAGGCACAGAGGGACACATGGAGTTTACATGACAGAGTGTCCTGACCCTTAAGCAGCTTATAGTACAGCACTCTTGCCCCAGGCATTAGTCAAGGTGTGTGTGTGTGTGTGTGCAACAATCGTTAAAAGGACAGTAATTTCCCAAGCTCCTGAAATCACCTCCCCTAAGGATCATGAAATGGAGCATCAGGTGGGCTCATTCAGCCCAGTCACGTTAAGATCACATAGAAAAGGGGCAGCTAGGTGGCTCAGTGGATAGAGCACTGGACCTAGATTCAGGAGGATCTGAGTTTAAATCCAGCCTCAGACACTTAACAATTACTAGCTGTGTGACCCTAGGCAAGTCACAACCCCAATTGCCTCACCAAAAAAAAAAAAAAAAGATCACATAGAAAAGGGGGCCACTAAATTGTTCATAAGGATCCCTGGGGTGCGTATATTGATTTAGAAAATCACACACTGCCATTATCTACATTCTACCATATGTTTATTTTGTTAAATGTTTCCCAGTTACAGTTTTTTTTTCTTTTTGCAGGGCAATGAGGGTTAAGTGACTTGCTCAGGGTCACACAGCTAAATAATTAAGTGTCAAGTGTCTGAGGCTGGATTTGAACTCAGGTCCTCCTGAATCCAAGGCCAGTGCTTTATCCACTGTGCCACTTAGCTGCCCCCCAGTTACATTTTTAAAATTTTTTTATTTTTTTAGTGAGGCAATTGGGGTTAAGTGACTTGCCCAGGGTCACACAGCTAGTAAGTGTTAAATGTCTGAGGCCAGATTTGAACTCAGGTGCTCCTGAATCCAGGGCACGTGCTCGATCCACTGCGCCACCTAGCTGCCCCACCCCAGTTACATTTTAATCTGGTCTGGTTCATCCCCACCAGAGTTTCATGGGCCCACATGCAGGAGGTCATCTGTGTGTTTGATAGCCCTAATCTAGTCCAATGCCTTCATTTTTTTTTTAGGCAATGGGGGTTAAGTGACTTGCCCAGAGTCACACAGCTAGTAAGTGTCAAGTGTCTGAGGCCGGATTTGAACTCAGGTACTCCTGAATCCAGGGCTGGTGCTTTAACCACTGCGCCATCTAGCTGCCCCAAGAGTCGATTTTTTTTTTTTTTTTGCGGGGCAATGGGGGTTAAGTGACTTGCCCAGGGTCACACAGCCAGTAAGCGTCAAGTGTCTGAGGCTGGATTTGAACTCAGGAACTCCTGAATCCAGGGCTGGTGCTTTATCCACTGCACCACCTAGCCGCCCCCTTTCATTTTTTTTTTTAACGTGACAGGACACTGTCCTGGGGAGGGAAAGTGATTTGCCCAAGGTCACATCATGAGGAAGTAGGAGAGGCCAGATGCAAATTTAGGTCCTTTCATTCCTGATCCAGTTGTCCCCCTCAACAATTCCAAGCTTCCAAGTCTTGTTAAGGAAGGCTTTGTTCAGGGGGCAGCTAGGTGGTGCAGTGGATAAAGCACCAGCCCTAGATTCAGGAGGACCCGAGTTCAAATCTGGCCTCAGATACTTGACACTTACTAGCTGTGTGACTCTGGGCAAGTCACTTAACCCTCATTGCCCCACAAAAAAAAAAAAAAAGGAAGGTTTTATTCCCTGATGTACATGCCCACTGAACCTGGGATAACACGGCAATTCCTTATTAGACCTCCTTTAAGTGGATCTCTCAAAGGAAAAAAAGGCCTTTTTTCCAAGCCCCTAGCAGATTCTTCAAGCCTGTTTATCTCTTGACATCCTGGGACTACTGAGTCACAGGCACCATCTTGTTGGGCAGTGGGAAGAGTGCTGGACTGGAAGATCAGGATATCAGGGTTCTTTTTTTTTATTTTTTTGCAGGAAAATGAGAGTTAAGTGACTTGCCCAGGGTCACAACTAGTAAGTGTCAAGTGTCTGAGGCTGGATTTGAACTCAGGTACTCCTGAATCCATGGCCAGTGCTTTATCCACTGTGCCACCTAGCTGCCCCCAGGGTATCAGGGTTCTAATCCTGGCTTGGCCATGAACCCAGGGCAAGTCACTTCTCCTTCTGGGCCTTGATTTCTCATATTTTTTGGCCTGGACTTTAACAATAATAGTCTCCCTATCTATCTTTACAGGTTTATTATGAGGAAAAAAGATGAAATCATAGTCTAGAAGTGATTTTAAAAGTATTTAGTGCTATATAAATGCAAGGTTAGAAAAAGTCACACTGCTTAAATAACATAGGATTATCAGAAATGCAAGGAACCTTAGAACATAGAATGTTAGCACTGGAAGGGACCTTAAGAAGGGGACTTAGAATGTAGAATGTCAGAAATGCAAGGGATGCTACTCTCACAATTCCAGGGATAGAATAGAGCACTGGCTGGACTTGAATCTATGGTTGGGGACTCTGTTTCAATTTTATGCGACCAATACTTATCAAGCATCTACTATGTGCAAGGCACTGTGCTAGATACTGGGGATATAGTTACAAAGTGAGGAACAGTTTTTGTCTTCAAATAACTTCAAATTCCCTGCCTCCATCCTGAATTCTTCCACTCTTAGTTTCTGAAGATCTGGCCAGGCCAGTACTTGTAGTCCTACTGTGGTCTGGTCCCTTTCCAAATCTTGAGCTATGAAAATCAGAGGCTGAGTGATGCAGGGGAAAGAACACAGGCTTTAGAGTCAGAGGATGTGGGTTCAAAACCTGGCTTTAATGCCAGGATTGTGGATGGGTCATAAACTTCCTGGGCAGCCTCAGTTTCCCTATCTGTAAAATGAAAGAATTGGATTAGAGGGCCCAGAGTTTCTTCCAGTTCTAGTTCCAGTGTGATCCAGAGCACCCCAAAGCCCTGCTCATTCATTCGTCTATCTACAATCCCAAACCAACCATAATTTCTGCAAAGGATCATGTGTTTTCAAGGGGATAACTCTACATAAAATAAAATGGGGTCTGTACCCCATTTTAAACACAATATATAGTTAAACACAATGCTTGAAGTTTATTTGACCAGTAAAAGATGGTTGGGATTCTACTTCACAATTTAAAGCTGGTCCCCATCCTATCTTGATTTGGCCCCTAGCCCCAAATGACCACATGGAGTCAGTCTCTCATACTGGAAACAGGAGCCCATCGTCCTCTCCAACCCCTGCCCCCTCCCCTCCCCAGCACACTCCCTTACAATGTTCCAACCTTGAATGGCCTCCTTCTCTCCTAGGAGATCTGCCCGGGGCCCCAGACTCTGCTCACCTTCAGTCTCTGCCTGACTCCCCCATTGGTCAGGTAACAATATGTGCTGTGGGCCCAGCCAATCAATAAGAGACATTGATACCTGGCTGGCCTTGGCAGGCTGCCTACATCCCCATGTGATTCCCTAAGCGATAATGAAACCATTTGCTAAGGGTGACGTTCCGACTGTAATCTGTAGAGTGGATGAAAACCCCAGCTGGAGAAATGCTGGCAGACAAATTTGGAATATTTCCCAATTTTGTAGGTTCAGGTAAATTAAGCTACAGAAACCTGAGGAGATTAGTAAGAGGCTCAAGAAAGACATTTTAATTGTGATGCTTTGCAATTAGCTTAGAACCCTGGTAGCTTCCCTGAGATTTAGCTCCAGCCCAATCTTATTTTACAGAACAATCAACTGAGGCACAAAGATTTCATGAGAGAATTCTTTTAGTTTGGCTAGATTGGGAGCAATTCTTGACTCTTGCCTGCCCTGTGATTACTGAAGATTGAAATTGTATAAGTGCTTATCTTACTGAAGCATTCATTTTATCACACACCCCTCCTTGCATCCATTAAATTCTCATATTATGTTCAGGGCACACATTTTATCAGATCCTCAGGAATAAAAGTAGCAGAGTCTGGGTTCTAATCCTGGCTTTGCTGCTTCTTAGCTAGGTGACCTGAAACAAGCTACTTCCCAAGCCTAGGCCTCAGTTTCCCTCCTCTGTAAAATGAACTGAGTTGGAGTAAATGATCTTGAAAGTCCCTTCCATCATCATCACAGCCCAGCACAAAACATTATAGAGAATTATGCCTCACTCATTTCACCCTAAAGTACACCAAGACATCTAATTTCTTTTTTGTTTTTTTTCCATCTAATTTCTTTTCTTTTCTTTTTTTTTTTTTTGGCAGGGCAATGAGGGTTAAGTGACTTGCCCAAGGTCACACAGCTCGTGTCAAGTGTCAGAGGCTGGATTTGAACTCAGGTCCTCCTGACTCCAGGGCTGGTGCTTTATCCACTGCACCACCTGGCTGCCCCCCCATCTAATTTCTTTTTATGCTCTACATCAGATACCATGGAGCCAGGGTGTTAGTGCTCAGCCATGGCTTTAGAAAATAATTTGGAGACTGAAAAGGGTGGGATAATTTGGAAATGGCTCAGTGTCCTAGAATCTGGATTGTCCTTGCCAACTTCCCCAAATATAGAGATAAAGAAGAGGATGCTTCCGTTGAAACAAATAGTTGGGTTTGGCACAATAGGAAGATTATTAGACTTGGGAAGTCAGCACAATGGGGTTCAAATCCGGCTGCCTTCACTCACTACCTGTGTGACCTTGGGCAAATTACTTAACCTCTCTGGGCCTGTTTCATCCTCTGGAAGGGGAGAGGCTTAGACTAGATCCCTTTCAGCTGCAAATCTATGATCCTACTTGGGCTAATAACTATTGGAATGTCAGAACAGGAAGGAACTTTAGAAGTCATCTGGTACAATCTGTTCATTTTCCCGGAGAGGGAATGAAGCCCATGGGAGAGAAAGGTGTTGCCCAGGGTCACACACAGATGGAAGCACAACTCAGGTTCTCTGATTCTAAGTCCAGTCCTTCTCCACCCCTACACACCATTGGCAAGCTCTGGCAATAGAAAAGTAGGAAGCTCACCAAGCTGGACCTTAGTGTGTCCTGAAGCTAGTCTCAAACATTAGCTTCCTTGCCTTCTCACTAAGCCGAAATTTGGTGGGGTTCCTATCCTTGGGCCTCGGATCTATTCTACCATTGACATGTTCCCAGGACCAAAAGGGTAGCAAGCCTGCTCACCAGGCTGGGCTTTGGGTAAGAAAGCAGGCAGTTTAGTCTATAAGATCGACTTTAGGACACACTTCTGCTTATTCACTTACCAAAGCTCAGCTTGGCAGGCTTTCCAAACCTTCCATCCCTACAGCTTGTTAGTGGAGGAGACAGACCCAAGACTTAGGGGTAGGAAGCTAATCAAGGTTACCAAGACCCAACAATGAGAGACTTTACAGCCAAGGGAACCCCAAGAAAGTGAGTTAACACTTTGATCCTTAGAATAAGTCATCCCTCTACAAAGGATAATGATGAATAATGCTATTGCAATGATAGATCGAAGGGCTTTTCTATTGATTGTATCTTAGCCAAAGGAACAAATCCCTAATGGTAGACTCTCAGATGCCAGGAAGAGGTTGGGGAGTGGAGGATGTGGTTGGGGGGTGAAGGGTATGAGAGGAAAGATTTGGTAGCAGAGAAAACCTGAAGTCAGGTCACTTGAGTAGCTGCCCACACCATCTCTTTTGTATAGTGGTCTTTACTGGTGATGGGTCTTTCCAAGTGGTAGTGCTCTGTTTTCTGGTACTGTGTCCATACTCAATTCAGGCCTGGTCCTTGAGGAAGGTGGCCTTTCTCTTTCTTCACAGGGGACTTTTTTGGTTAGGAATAGAGAAGATTCCCCTGAAATCAGATGGCTCAGAATTGGGTTTCTTTTCTGTTTGGGACTCTCCCAACCCATTCTTAGAAATGGTGACATCCTTTTCCAAATACTTCCCCTCTTCTCCCAAGGAGGCTCCCTTCTTCACCAGTCGAGTCTTCACATCCTCCTTCTGCACAGTCCCAGTGCTTCCACTTTCTCTTTGCATCTTGCCTCGCTCCCCTGGTTTTGGGTTGACATAAGCAAACTGCTCAATGAAATAAATGGTGCTTCAAAGGACCCTAGAAAGTCAGTACTGGTTTCACAGGTCTAGATCTGGAAGGGAATCAAGTTGTCATTCAGACCAGCCCCCATTTTACAGATTTGGAAACTGAAGTTCAGGGAAGTTAAGTGATGTGGCCATGTTTGCACAAGTGATACAGGCAGAGCTCGGATGCTGCCTTGGGTCCTGCCCCTCTGAGTTTGGTGCTTTTTCCATAATGCTATGATGACCTTAGGGATCATTTCATTCAGTTCCCTCATTTTCCAGAGAGAGAGGGGTCTGACTTGCTTTGAGTTAGTTAACGTAGTGAGTTAATGGCAGTTAGGGCTAGAACTGTGTTCTTTTTTTTTAGGTTATACATTACGATCATGTTAAACATATTTCCACATTAGTCATATTGTAAGAGAAGACTCAAAAGGGAAAAAAAATGCAAGAATGAACAAGAACAATAACAAAAAAGCAGCAACAAAAGTGAAAACAGTATACTTCAGTCTGCATTCAGACTCCATAGTTCTTTTTTCTGAATGCAGAGAGCATTTTCCACCATGAGTCCTTTGGAATTCTCTTGGATCATTGTATTACTGAGAAGAGTTAAGTCTATCATGGTCGATCATCATACAATGTTGTTGATAGTGTGTACAATGTTCTCTTGGTTCTGCTTGTTTTACTCATCATCTGTTCATGTAAGTCTCTCCAGGTTTTTCTGAAATCCATCTGCTTATCATTTCTTACAGCACAATAGAGAACTACATTCTTGAGTCTTTCAATGGCTGCACCTCATTCCCACCCCAAGGCCTGCTTTTAGTTTTAAACAGATGACCAAGGGCATGTCTGACAGTGAGTAGGGTATAGGTTGTGTTTCTGGGTGTGGTCCACCAGGCCCTTTGGGGCATGCCTCAGCTTGCACTGGGCTGATGGAGTCCTGGGTAACTGGCACTAGACCAGCCAGGCTAATCAGATTCGCGATTCATTCTGGTCCATCCCAGGGGGCTGCCCCGAGTGGGCTCCCTCTCCACTGGGCCTGTTGCTATGGAAATGACCAGCTGTCTGCTTCTTCAGGGATAAGGGAAGGAGAGGGATGTCTCTGGGAGAGAGCAAACTCTCATCATCCCTGCCTCCTAGGGTGGGCACTCAGAATTGGGACTAGGAAGCATAGGATAACACCAAGCTGCTGCTTCTCACCAGAACCCCCCCCACACACACACACTGCTTTCCTTCCCTAGAGGTTATGGTTTCACTGGGGAAGATGCCCCCTCCCTGTCTTTGTTTAGGTTATTGCCATCCTTGGGAGTGGTTGTGGAAAAAATCAATATATCATCTGGTGTCAGATTTCTATTAATGAGTCTCTCTGGCTGGCCTGGTCCTCCCATAGAATACAACCCCTTACCCCAAGGGCCAGCACTGTTTCATTTTTGTTTGTCTAGTTCCAGTGTCTAACATAGTATTTATTAATAAGCTTAATAAATGCTTGCTAATGGATTGACTATTTGAGTGTTGGCCCATAATCTAGCTTGGTAGGGAGTATTGGGGCTTGTGCTAGATTTGTGGAGCTTTTGAGAACTCAGGGGTCACCTCTGGGCCATGATGTGGCATCAGAGGAGGATTTTGGTGGAGTTGAGTCAATGTGCATTTATTTATGTTAAGGAAGTATTCAATAACCATTCTATGCAATTGCCATGTCATTTGAAAAAAGGTAGAGGAATATATATTATATATATTTGCATTTCTCTATAGCACCTTCAGATCTCAAATATAAATATATGCATCTCCTATGTGTTTTTTCACAACACTTTCTGGAGTAGAAAAGTACAAGGCTATTTTCTCCATTTTTAAGTTAACTAGCTGAAATAATGAAGGGCCTGCTATGTGCACTGTAATGCCAGGAAGAGAAATAAATGTTTTACCTTCACGGAAATGTGAGATGAAGAAATCAGAGCCAGAGATTGGCCCGGATTACACAACTGACTCAGTCTTGGCATTGGGGATAAAGTCGGGTCTCCCTTGGCTCCAATGTATAAGGGGCTTAATTTGCTATATGAAGTTCCCTCAAGTAAATTGGCATATTTTGATTGGGGTCAGTGAAAATGCTGGTCTGGAGTGATTAAAAAAAATAATAATAATAACAGTTAATAAAAGCTAACATTTATACAGTAAGGTTTACAAAGTACCAGAGCAGCTAGCTGGCACATTTAGATAGAACATTGGGCCTGCAGTTAGAAAGACTTGAATTAAAATCTGGCCTCAGAAACTTATAGTTTTGTGAGCCTGGACAAGTCTTTCAACCTCTATCTGCCTCACTTTTGCCTGGACAGAGTGCCTGGCCTGTAATCAGGAAGACTCATCTTTCAGTTCAAATCTGGCCTCAGACACTTACTTAGCTGTGTGACCCTGGGCAAGTCACTTTACCCTTTTTGCCTCAGTTTTCTCATCTGTAAAATGAGCTGGAGAAGGACAAACCACTGTCTTTGCCAAGAAAATCCCAAAAGGGTCATGAGGAGTCAGACACGACTGAAATAATGGACCAAACAACATACACATAATCTTGCTTGATCCTTACAACTACTCCATGAGTTAGGGACTATTATTTATTCCCATGTCTGCCCAGGATCATAGAGGCAGGATTTGAATTCTGGTCTTCCTGCTTCTAAGTTTGGTGCTCAATCCACCGCACCATCTAGCTGTACCATGAAAACCAACATACACGGGGCCAAATCCAGGCAGATTTCTCATTGTTTCTGCAAGATTGAACATTCTGTAACTGTGTCCATCAAGCGGACTTCTCCTTAAAGTTTAATTCTCAAACAATGCTAGTAATGAGCTCATTTACCCATATATATATGGAGAGAGAGAGAGAAGGTTGTGTGGATAAACATATAAAAACTGACATTTGAGCAACACCTGTAAAAGAACACTACAAACTAATTCACTCCTCACCACCTTGAAGCCTTAATCAATCCTTTGCTAATTTATGATTGACCCAAGATGAAAGAGCAGACTTTTTTTTTTTTTGCAGGGCAATGAGGGTTAAGTGACTTGCCCAGGGTCACACAGTTAGTAAGTGTCAAGTGTCTAAGCAGACTATTTTTAAAGATTATGAAAAGACACAGTTCCAGAATCCTCCACAAAGTCCCCCTCCCTGAGCGGCCCTGTCGTTTGTACATCCCGCCTTTCTAATGGGGGTAAAGAGGGTTGGAAGACCACTTTATACCATTAAATGGCACACCAGAGTGGGTTTCTTATTATTTGATGCCCTTCCTCTTCTACAAATCTATCATGGGACCAAGTCCTGGCTGAGAATATTTGTCCCTTGAAGTTGTAATCTTGAACATTCGCAGTGGTCTAAAGAAGAGCCAGGTACAAATGTGAGGGTCTACTTTCTCTCTTCAGACAAAACATATCAATCACAGTTCTGCAACTGTCCACATTCATGAAAGCTCCTACTATTCTTTAGTCCCCAAGGAAAAACCCAGACAAATTCAAGTATTTTTTTAAATTAAAAATTAAATTAAATTAAAAATTTAAAATTCTGGCCAGGAGTAGGAATGAAAGAAGAGACAGAGCTGTAACTACCGTGAGGTGAATGGGGCGTTGCCTTAAGGTGCCTACCCTAGGAGGGTGCATTCTCACCCTGGGAGTGTTTTCTATTTGAAGTGAGACCAATCCCATGCTTTTCTCATTCTCTTTTGGAGCCTGGGATGCTAGAGATTCAGTTGTGTCATGACAGGAGGCTGGCCGGCCTTTACCCCTGAAGGGGTTCTGGAAGAGATGGATGCTAGGAGAAGGGTCCTCTTGATGAGTTCTACCCCTCCCTCACCCCAGCCCTAGGGACAATAACAAGACCTCCCCTTCTCCTTACATAACTGTACCAGAGGTCAAACTGTCCTCAGCAGTGGAGGTCAAACTGTCCTCTGCACCTCTACTGCTGTGGCCCTCCCCTAGCTCCCACCCCCACCTCCATTCAGTTGCTCTGAAAATATTCCCGGTTACAGCTCTAGGAGGGAGTAACAATAATAACAATATCCCCAAACACAATAACAAGAGCAGCAACAATAACAAACTTACATGTATCTAAGGCTTTAAGGTTTAGCAGGAGCTCTCCTCCATAACAACCCTGTGAAATGATCATGCAAGCATTCCTATTTTACAGATGAGTAAATTGAGGCTCAGAAAAACTGGTGATTTCCTCAGGCTCACCCAGCTAAGAGGTAGGAGACAGTGAGAGAGCTCTGAATTTGAATCTTGGTTTCTGGACTTCTAGCGTATTGCAGTGCTTCTTCCCTATGCCCCTCTTTGGCTGGCTTTTTGTTTAGTTCAGCCCTCTTGACTCGCTCCTGCCCAAGTTCTGGGAGCGGTCTGAATCCCTGAGAGCAGTCCGATCTGCCCAGCAGAGCTGCTCAGGTCTAGCCACAGCCCAGGTCAGACTCCTTGGCCACTTGGAGGGGTGAGGGTGAGGGGCAGGGGGCTAGGATCCTTACCAGTGAGACCTGCTTCTTTTTGCTCCAGAGACTCTACTAAGGGCAGGAGGAAAGAGAAGTTCTTCTCTTCAGCTGGGGTCAGCCAAGCCAGGGTCACTGCCTTTTTCTGAGAGCAAAGGAGAGAGAGAGAGGGACAAGCCTGGGCAGAGTTCTGCAGTCACTGAACCAGTGTTACCTTCCAGTCATTGCTATGGCAAAGCCTGGATTCTGTTTTGGTTTTTTGAGTTTCTGTCCAGATTCCCATCTCAGTTCTCAGCTGTTTCTTGGGCAGGAACTTGAGGTACCCGAGGTGAAGAAAGAAAGGTAGAATTCATTGTTGAGATGGGGGAAGGGAGAAAGGAAGACGTAGTTATTTTCTGTCTTGCCCAGCAGTCCAAGAGCAGTAATTTAGAACAGGGGAAACTTTTTCCTAGTTGTTATTTTCCAAATGTTTGTCCCCCACTCCCTTAATGTGAACACAATGATACCATCTTCATCTCCCTCCCCTTCCCGATTCCCAAACAAAGGCCCATAAGATAACGGGACATTATCACATCATCCCTATTCCACAGATGACATGTTGAGACAAAGAGATAGTAAAACAGAGCCCTGGGCTGGAGAAGTGAAGGATATAGATCCAAGTTCTGGGCTTTCCATTCACTTTGTGTGACCTGGGAAATGTCTCATCCTCTCCAAGACTCAGTTTCCCGAATGTAGGGCTCAGGTGACACTATGGATTCATCAACCCCATTCTGAGCCAGCTTCCCAATATTGTTCTTTGTTTCAGATCAGCTCAGGAGGAAGGGTAGTTAGTTTACTTACACAGATCTGACTCTCCTTTTCATAGACCCTCCAACTTTTTATCAGTAATTTTGTCATAGAAAAACTTGGGATAACCTCAGTTAGGGTAGTACACAGTGAAACTGCTGGATGAGTGTAAGGAAATGGGAGTTTGGTTTTCCTGGGATGGCCTGGCCGATGGGTTAGCCTGGACGGGACTAATAAGGAACGTGGCCTCCTTCTCCCCCAGAATCCTAGGTTAACATAACTGGTGTAATAAGAAGAACCCAGAATTGGGGGCAGGTCAAAGGACAGAGGGTAGCAGCCCTCCATTGGACCTCAGAGGACCTGGCTTTAATCCCAGCACCACCATTAGGTCTGTTTTGCCGGGTTCCCTACTCTTTGAATCTCAGTCAGCAACAGAATGAGGGCGTTGGCCGGGATGGTCCCACTCTCTGACACTGTGATTTCCACTGTTAGCTCTGAACCGGTTCCGGGCCATTCTATCTAGTTCACGTTTCCCTAGAAATCTTTCAGACAAAGTCTGAGAAATCGTCCTCTGGTTCTGTTTATAGACACTGAGGCTGTCCCTTATTCTCAGTAGTCACCTGCCCAGTTCCTTTTCTGGTCCCACAGGTCTATGAGGATGTCATGGTGGTCCCTGGCTCAGGTCTTTTGGGACCCCCAGGAGAAGGAGGCCCGAAGAAAGGGCTAGAAGAGAGACGGAAAATGAACGTGCATTAATTAGTGTAAGATGTTAGACAACTATAAAAGGTAATCGTGGACATTAATTTTCTTCTATCTATTGCGGGCTAAATTCCTAGCCAGAGAGGGGTTAAGAAACGCATTGCAGAACCCTTCCTTCCTTCCCAGTGGGAATGTTGACTTTATAGCTTAAGTTTTCCGGAAAATGAGACACGGGCGACAAATCCCGAACTACAAAAGTGTGTGTATGTGTGCGTATGCCTGTGTGTGTGTGTGTGTGCCTGTGTGTGCCTGTGCCTGTGCGTGTGTGTGTGTGTGTGTGTGTGTGTGTGTGTGTGTGTGTGTATGTGTGTCCGTGCGCGCGCCCGCCCGCGCGCGGGAGTCTCGGCCGGCTAAGGGAGAGTTTCTGGCTGCCAGGGCCAGGCTTCGCCCCCGCCCCCAGCCCTCGGGCCAGGCTGCGGAGACCGCCGGCCGCAGTCCCCCAGCCCCGTTGTCACTCACTCACTCGCGGAGCCTGGCGCCGCGCCCTGCTCCCCAGGCTGAGCCCGGAGGGCGGGGTTTGGGTGGACTGCTCAGCAGAGGCTCAGCGGAGCCTCCGCGGAGGCGGAGACTGTGCGGCTATAATAGGCTCCGAAGCCGGGCAGCCCAGCCAGAAGAGGAGGTGTGAGCGACGACGCCACCGAACCGGGTTCGAGAGCTGGGGCTAGAGCAGGGACGTAGAGCAAGCGAGATCGAGACATCCAGAGGGAGACTGAGGAGGTGAGACGGGATTTGGAGCTGAAGATTTAGGGACTGGAAGGAGGCAGGATTGGAGGGGTGGAGAGGCCCTGAGCTCTACTGGAGTGTGTGTGTGTGTGTGTGTGTTGTGTGTGTGCGTGCGTGTGTAAGGAGGGGGTCTTGCATTCCTCCCCGCCGGGGGCTATCCGAGGCGCGCTGCCCGGGGAAGGTGGGCCCGAGGCTCCGGTCTTGGGGGTGGGGAGAAGGGGCCTCTTGTTGGAGCGCCCCCTCCCCACCGATTTCTCTTCTCTGTTCGGCCCCGGCCCGGCCCGGTCCAGCCCCGGTCCCCGCGCAGTCCTTTTCTCTTTTACCCTTCCTTCTCGGGACCCAACGAGAGGAGGCTAGAGAGAAGGGAAAGGGAGGGGGGCCGGGATGTCCCCAGAGCTCGTCCGCGTTAGGAAGGGGGTCTCGCCCCCGATTCAGGGACCCCACCCGTTTCCTGCTTTCTCACTAGCATAGTTGGGGGCTGTGAGAAGGGCGAGGAGCTGGAATCTGAGGAAGACACCCCCCCCCAACACAAACCGGGCCCGGGCTGGGGGGTGGGAGCCGAGTTTCGGACTCTTCCCCTGCTCCGGAGTCGGGGATGCCCGGCAGGTTAAAGCTTAGGCCCGCCCCGGGGCGGGGATCCCCAGGCTGATCGATCGGGGTAGGTTCCGAATAGAATGTCTCGGGGTCCCCGGGACGGCTCCTTGGTGGATCCCAGAGGAGTAGAGGGATCCCAGCCGGCTACGGCGATGTCGCAGTTTCTCTCAGCGACAGGCACCACCCCTCCCCTCTTTCCTTTGGCACGGGAGACAGGGACCGAGGCCACCTCCCCTGCACCCCTCCCCGACCGCCCGGCCCGGAATCCTTGTCCCCCGAGCCCCACCCCCAGGCTAGCCCCTTCTCCCGGCCAGCCTGGCCAGCTCGGCTCCCGGTCTGGAGGGTGGTGTCGCCGGCCCCCTGGGACGTGCAGGGACTTGTTCCTTAAGGGAGGGGGAGCAGGAGGTGACTCACGGGTGACACGGAGACCCCGGGGAGTGGGGCGGGGTGAGGTCAGAGCCCCACCCCGGGAAGGAGAACTGGGTTTGGGGTGGGGGAGTGTGGGGAGAGCTCCGCGGCTTCTGTGAGCCTCAACCTCCGGAGCTACCCCTTAACAAAGGGAGGTGTGTGTCTATGAATGGGGAGGGGGGAAGGGGCCGGCCCCCGAGAGGAGTTGAGGGGACAGCGGCCAGAGACCTCCCCCAGCCTTAGGCTTTGTGAGTTTGCTTCTGGTCCAGGGAAGAGAAACCTAAGCTCTTGGAAAGTCGGGGCACCTGGGTGCCTGCGGTCTTTGTGCCTCGGTTATCCTTCTGAAAAATGGGCACAGTCATCCTCCCTTGCTTTTTGGAGGCGTTCTCGGGGTGGCAGTGTCTCTCCGAGTTGGACGACTCCTTTCCCCTTGACATCCCCCTCTAGTATCTGGACCCCTGCCGGCTTCTCGGCCCGGCCCCTGTCCGAGAGCCGGACCTTGCCCCTCCCAGACCCAGGGGGCGGGGACCTGAGGGTGGAGGGGAGGCTGGGGAGGCTCGCGTCCTCTTTCCTAATGGGACCTGGGGATATTCGATGCTGGGGCCCCTCTCCCCAGCCCCTAGGGCTGTTGGTGACCCAGTGACCAGGGTGGGTGGTGGTAGAAGAGGCAGCGAAAGCACCTCTCCTAGTTGGGTATTTCCGGTGTGTGTATGCAAACGACGAAGGCGTGTGTGTTTGTGTACTAGGGCTCCTGGCTCCAGATCCTGGCCAGCCTGTAGAACGTGCGCACGCACACACACACACACAGACACACTCACACACGGAGGTCACGTGTGTGCCCGCCCAGCAAATACTTGTAGAATTGCTTTGCTGTGCTTTGCACCGAATTGGATACTTTTAAGTAGGCGGCGATGCCTAGACCCTCTGCACACCCCCTCCTCCCCTCTCCTCTCCGGGCACGTCTCGAAGAGTAGCGGGGTGGTGTTAGTCGTTTGGGTTTTGCTTCCCACTGCTATTTTTATTCCCCAGTTAACCAGCTGTCTCCTCGGGTGGACTGGGTGTGGAACCGAGGCCGTGGCCGAGATGTGCGCCTGTGTCTCCCGGCTGTGTCTGTCTTTGTCCGTCCGTGCCTCTGCCTCGGGCCGCCTTTGTTTGTCTGTGTCTCTGTTTGTGTCTGTCTGTGTGGAGCGAGAGAGGCTTATTTCCCAACAGTGTCATGTGCAGTTTCGGAAGCCCGGCTGGCTCAGCGTGACGTGTTCACGTCCCTCTCCCATCCTTGCCCCTCCCCAGGAGCCTGTGACGTGCAGCCCTCCAAGTTTTGGCGGGCTGGCAGTTCAGGAAACTGACTCACTACAACTTCTCCCTTCTGGACTGTCCCGCTGCCCTAGGCACCCGGGCAGTCGGCCGGGGGGGTGGGGGTAGGGGGGGAAAAGGGGGGGGGAATTTCCTAGAGGCAAGCGCCCCCTCCTGGACCTGGGCTTGCATAGCTCAGCCACCCTACCCCGGCATTTCTCAAAAGAAATTTCCCAAATGACTCTTGCCTAGGGGCCTTTGTTTCCTGTGTCTCACTCCCAGAGAACCTTCTGTCCTGAGCGCAGCAGGCATGTACAGCTAAGCCAGCATTTCATCACGCACTCTACTCCGGTTTTTTCTCTTGATTTGCTCCACTTTGCAAAAATAACCCTTTCCTCACCAGGCTGGTGTCTGAAATGTGTAGACTCCAGAGCTGATGAATAGACAAGCATTTATGAAACACCGACCAGTTGTTAGTCGGTAAGAATTTTGTAAGCGCCTACCTCATCCCAGGCATTGGAGATAGAAAAGCCGGAGTGAAATAACCACTGCCCTCAAGGGGTTAGTACAATCTCTTCACTTTATAAAGTAGGATTTGTTGTTGTTGCTGAGCCGTGTCTGACCTTCCGTGACCCCGTTTGGGGTTTTCTTGGCAAAAATACTGGAATCTTTGTCATTTCCCTCACCAGCTCATTTGACAGAGGAGGAAACGGAGGCAAGCAGGGTGAAATGACTTGCCCAGGGTCACACAACTAGTAAGTGTCTGAGGGCACATTTGTACACGGCTGAGCCCCCCAGCTGTCCCGGAGGAAGAGATACTGAGACCCTAAATGTGAAATGACTTGTTCAAGATCACATAGCTGGGGCAGCTAGATGGCGCAGTGGTTAAAGCACCGGCCCTGAATTCAGGAGTACCTGAGTTCAAATCCGGCCTCAGACACTTGACACTTACTAGCTGTGTGACCCTGGGCAAGTCACTTAACCCCCATTGCCTGCAAAACAAACAAACAAACAAAATAAAACAAAACAAAACAAAAAGATCACATAGCTAATAAATGTCTGTTGGGATTCAAACTCAGACAAAAGTAGGGGCAGGGCATTGATGCCCTGTAACTTCTGCCCATTGTGGAGCATTTGTTCCACCAGTGACATCAAGTGTAAGGACTTCTCTGATGTTATCACTTCACAAAGTCCTAGTTGTGGCCACCCAACTTATCCCTAGGATTATAGGGACATTGAAAATAAAGCCTCGGGGCAGCTAGATGGGGAAGTGGATAGAGCACGGGCCCTGAGTCAGGAAGACCTGAGTTCATATCCGGCCTCAGACACGTAACACTTACTAGCTGTGTGACCCTGGGCAAGTCACTTAAACCCATTTGCCTCACTAAAAAAAAAAATAAAAAAAATAAAAAAATAAAGCCTCTCCTCCTTTCTCCCAATCTTTTTTTTTGGGGGGTGGGGGACAGGTCAATGAAGGTTAAGTGACTTGCCCAGGGTCACATAGCTAGTAAGTGTCAAGTGTCTGAGGCTGGATTTGAACTCAAGTCCTCCTGAATCCAAGGTCGGTGCTTTATCTACTTAGACACCTACCTGCCCTCTTTCTCCCAATCTTATTCCATCCTTATTGTGTACTGGGTAGGGGAAGGAGGGTGAGAAGGAATGGGGAAGGTCAGCATAGGCTATATTTCCCACCTCCAAGCCGTTTTGAGGGCACATTGGGAGCTGGGAATGGGGTGTGTTGGAGAGTGGATCTCTGTCCACCACTGAGAGAATGGAATGAGCCCTGCCCTGGGAAGGAACCTTATTCTCGTTTTGCCGTCTTTCTGAACTCCAGGCAAGTTATTTTCTTTCCTTGGGCTTCTATCTCCCCCCTTTATTGGGAGGGAGTTGGACTACAAAAATTCTTAGATCTCTTCCATTTCTTTCATGTTACGATTTGGTGACTATAACGGAGGCTGAAACACAGACTTGACACAGAGTCTGGCATGCAGTAGGCGCTTAATAAATATTTGTTGACCAACCAACTGACTGACTCAAGCTCCCCGCTGTCCTTGGGGTTAACTTAGTGTGTATTTGTCCTTTTGGAAGACACAAGTCTGGACTTGCTCTCCTAAAAACAGACTTCCTGCTGAGGCTTGCCAGTAACCCCTGGAAGCCTGGCTGATGTCAGGGCAAGGTGGTATGGTGAGGGCAAGTACCAGGGTCATCAGAAATGAGTAAGCTTATTTTTTCGGGCTCCTCTGATGTCAGATAGAGGGAGCCTCAGAAGCTACACAGGTACAGGGCACCAGAAGGTTTGTTCGGATGTGTTTTTTGTTGAGTTGCTGATTGGAAATATGGCCTCCTCTCGGGGAACTTTTGGGGTCAAGCAGTCAAAAACCAGTGAGTTCAAAGTGTCTGGCCTGTTAGAATCACCTGATATGTCTATTCAGAATATAGCTCAGCTCACAAGATTTCATTTTCCTTCCCTCGATAGCCCTGCCCTGCTCTCTCCAATCCTACCCCGACAGCCATAGCACCTGGGTTCGAATATGATCTCTGCTAGTGACTACCTGTGTGACAGGAGGCAAGCCACTAAATTCTCTGGGCATCATTTTCTTCATCTGTAAAATGGAAATAGCCTCTGAAGTCCCTGCCAGCTCTAAAAGTATAGTCATTTGATCTATGCCAGTGTATTTGTGTTTGTGGGAATATATTCTGAGGTACGTGTGGGGTAGTGGAAAGAGTATTGGACCTAGAGTCAAAAAGACCTGCATTTGAATTTTGCCCCTGACCTTTTCTACCAGTGTGACCCTGGGCAAGTCACTCTCTGAACTTTAATTTCCTTATTGATAAAATGGGGATAACAGCAGTTCTGAGCCTCATATGAGGCAGTGGATATAAAGCACTTGTAATACTCTGGAACATGCCTGCTGCTATTACTGAATGTACATGTGGGTCTGTGGGCTTGTATTAATGGCATTTAATTTTCCAGGGTCTCTGTTTCATTATTTGTAAAATGGGTCACTTGGATTAGATAGATGTTAAATCTTTTCCAGTTCCACACATGAGATTCTCTGATCCCTCAGGCCTGGATACCACCTCTTCCACCTGGGATGATTCTTAGATTTGAAATCCACAGGGGACCTTAGGGATCATTGAATCCAATCTCATCATTTTACAGTTGAAGAGGGAGGTCACTTACCCAAGGTCATACCGGTAATGGGGTCAGTGGCAGGGTCGAATTTGAACCCAGGACTTCTGACTTCAACTGTGTTGTGTTGCCCAGTACTCTATATCCACCCCCTGGGGCAGGGGTATAATTCCAGAGCTTTTCCTTGGGTATCTTTGTTCCCTCTGCCTCTAGAGATTGTAACAAGGTAAGTGTGTAGAGCCTGCTCCTCCACTTAGTAGGAAGGCTGGGAAAAGAGGCCTGAGGAAAGGCAAGGAGGAAGGAATTTGTCCGAAAGTGGATAATCCTTTATATTTTTCAAAGGACTTCCACACCTTTCTTGATCCTGACTGCTGCCTTGTGAGAGAGGTCTTTTACAGATGAGGAAACTGAGACCTAAAGAAAGGAAGTGACTTGACCAAAGTCATGTAGTATTGAGTCAGAGCTGGGTCTAGAGATTAGGACTTTTGATTTCTTATTCCTGGCTCTTCCTCCTATACTGGAAGGATGGGGTGTGGGTTTTAGAAAAAGGATTAAGTTGACTTTGTCAAGGAACAGTGCCTACTGTTAGTGACATCATCGGGACACACACACACACACACACATATACACATACACACACACACACACACACAGCTGTGCTCTACCACCCATCCCCCCCAACCCTCAGGGCCCAAAGGTTATTTTCAACACTTCGGTGCTGCTTACTTCCTTGTAGGGCTGTCTAGGTTATGGGCAGAGAACCAGAAACCTTGGGTGAGGCAAGTTGGCACTAAGGTGCCTGGGAGGGTAGATCCCAGCCTGGGGAAGCCCCGAGAAAGAACATGGGTCTTTGTGGTTGTGGGCCTGTGCCAGTGTGCATATGTGTTTCTGAGTCTAGGCCAGGTTGTGTCCTGTGTTCTGTTATCCTTTGTGGGTTTTCCCAGCGTGTTCCATGTGCATTACAGGCTGGGGAAGGAGCCTTAGATTTGCTGTCAGAGGACTTGGGTTCAAATCCAGCCAGTGTAGAAGCAGCTGTTAGGAAGACCTAAGTTCAAATCTGTCCTTAGAGACTTACAAGTAATGTGACTCTGGGAAAGTCATTTAACCTCTGTTTGCTCAACTGTAAAATGGAGGTAATAATAGCACCTACCCTGAAGGGTTTTTGTAAGGATCAAATAAGTTAACATTTGTAAAAATGCTGAGCATAAGTACCTGGCACATAGTAGGTGCTATATAAATGCTTATTCCCTTCCTTTTCCTTCCCACTGTCATTTACTACTTGTGTGACCTTGGGCAAGTCACTTAAATCTCTGAGACTCATTTTCCTTATCTCTAAAATAGAGATGAAATAGATCAAGAAAGGATCTTGCAGATCTAAATCTGTGACCCTTTGACCTATGCCTGTGTGTCTTTTTGTGTTAAGGTTTGTCAGTCAGTCAGCTAACATATTAATCACCTTCTATGTGCCAGGAACCATTCTAAGGGCTTCAGATATAAAGAAAAGCAAAAGACTGTCCCTGCCCTCAAGGAGCTCACAATCTAATGGGGGAGACAACATGCAAACAGATATGTATAAACAAACTATATAGAGGATAAATAGGAAATGATTAATAGAGAGAAAGCAGTAGAATTTAGAGGGATGGGGAAAGACTTCCTATAGAAGCCTGGGATTTTAATTGGGACTTGTCATATCTATCTATCTATCTATCTAGATATAGCTATATATCTAGATAGATAGATTATATATATATAATTATGCTGTACAAGAGCACTGAACTTAACAGGATGACCTGGGTTCAAGTCTTGCCTCTCACTAGCTGTGTAACTATGGGTAAACCTCTTAATTTCTCTGAGCCTCAGTTTCCTTCTTTGTAAAATGGGGGACTAGCACCTACCTTACAGGGTTATTGTGAAGGTCAAACAAGGGCCTGTATGTAAAGGTCTTATAAAACACTGTTATGTTTTCCCCCCTTATTAACCATGTTGCAAAAGAAAATAAAAAACAAATAAAACAAAAAGTAAAAAAAAAAAACATGCTTTGCTCTGCACTTAATGTTCAACATTTCTTTCTCTGGAAGTGGATTTTTCATCATGGGTACTTTGGATTTGTCTTGGACCATTGTCTTGATAAGAATAGCTAAGTCCTCCATAGTTGCTCATTGTTAAAATATTGCTATCGCTGTGCACAATGTTCTCCTGGTTCTGCTCACTTCACTTTGCATCAGTGCATACAAGTCTTTCCAGGTTTTTCTGGAACCATCCTGCTCATCATTTCTTACAGCACAGTAATAGTACTCCTTCACCATCATATACCACAACTTGTTCAGCCATTCCCCAATTGATGGGCATTCCCTCAGTTTCCAATTCTTTGTCACCACAAAAAGAGCTGCTATAAATATTTTCATACAAATGGATCCTTTTCCTTTTCCTTTTGGCTATAGTTCCAAATTGTTCTCCAGAATGGTTGGACTAGTTTACAAGTCTGCCTGCAGTGAATGAAACACTTAAACATGCTAACATTATTATTATTTTTATTTTTATTTTTTTTTTGCGGGGCAATGGGGGTTAAGTGACTTGCCCGGGGTCACACAGCTAGTAAGTGTCAAGTGTCTGAGGCTGGATTTGAACTCAGGTACTCCTGAATCCAGGGCCGGTGCTTTATCCACTGCGCCACCTAGCCGCCCCCTTATTATTATTATTATTATTATTTAAAGTGAGGCAATTGGGGTTGAGTGACTTGCCCAGGATCACACAGCTAGTAAGTGTTAAGTGTCTGAGGCCGGATTTGAACTCAGGTACTCCTGACTCCAGGGCCGGTTCTCTATCCACTGTGCCACCTAGCTGCCCCTCTAACTTATTATTTAATATAACTCTGGGTCTATGGGCTTGTACTAGTTTGCCTGTGGTCCATGAATATGTGTAAGTCGGGGATTGAAAAGGGGAAGTTGGGACATTGAACTTGGTTCTGAAGGTCAAAGGGGAAGGGCGATTGACAAATTTCCTAGTGAAGGTCTTTCTGGTCTTAGTTTCTTTGGGGAAAGAGTTCCATGGTTGAGGTGAAGTAAGACCTGGGCTGAGAAATGAGTAAAAAATATGTTTCCTGGGGCTTGGCCCTTGTGGAAACATTTTACACTGGTGTAAATCATACATACTGGTGGATTTCTAGTGTGTGAGCAATAAGCTAAGAGAACTAGCTGGTAATAAATCAGTTCTAGATGCTACTCTGCAAACAAAATCTGTGAATTGCTACTCTTTTCAAGCCGAGTGACAGGAGTACTGGATTCAGGAGACCAGAGTCCTGAGTTTGAGCCTCCGCTCTTCCATTTCCTCGTCATGTGACATTGGGTAGGCCACCACCTCAGTCTCCTCATCTGTGAAATGGAGATAACAGTCTTTGCTTACTTCCCAGAGTTTCTGGGTGGATCCAGTGAGATGATGTCATAACGTCGCTGTACTTTTGTAAATATAAACATCCTGTCTTTGGTGATTTCCTGGAACCCCTCAAATTATGCCACTAATGATAGCTCCTGTTTCTATAAGGCTTAGAGGGTGTCTAAAGTTCTTTTCTCCTCGAGAACCCCAGGGAGTAGGTAATGTAAGGATTATTAGGACCCGTTTATGGGGGAGGAAACTGAGGCCCAGAATAAGGAAGTAACTTGCATTGGCTCATAACGGGGGATCAGTGACAGAGCTGGGAAGGAGAGTTTCCTGGTTCTTTTTCTGTGGTTGAGTGTATTTGAGTATTGCTGTATGTGTACTGGGGTTGGGTGCTACAGGAAGGTGTCTGATTTTTTTTTTTTTTTTAGTGAGGCAGTTGGGGTTAAGTGACTTGCCCAGAGTCACACAGCTAGTAAGTGTTAAGTGTCTGAGGCCGGATTTGAACTCAGGTACTCCTGACTCCAGGGCCGGTGCTCTATCCACTGAGCCACCTAGCTGCCCCCCAGGAGGGTGTCTGTGACAGGACTATGGGCAACTTTGGAGAGGAAGCCTGGTGCATGGGGTGGGGGGAATGCCGGCTTCCCATCTGTATTGCTTACTGACTGGGGACCCTGGGCAAATCATTCATCTTCTTAGGTATCCCATCTGTCTCTTAGGTTCTGTGTGGCTCTAAAGCTGTGTTCCCTGAGTTTCCTCATCAACCAAGTGTCATTTTGTCTCAACCAGAGTTGCCACCATGTCGGAGTCACCGAGCAGAGCCCGTCAGATCCCCTGCAGCGGGAAACTTTGCCGGAACCTCTTTGGGCCCGTGGACCATGAACAGCTACAGCAGGACTGCCAAGACCTGATGCAGAGCTGCACCCAGGAGGCCCAGCGCCGATGGAACTTCGACTTTATCACTGAGACCCCGCTGGAGGGCGACTTTGCCTGGGAGAGGGTCCGAGGCCTGGATCTGCCCTCCATATATCGTCCATCAGGGCCATGGGGCAGGGAGGACCTGGGGGGGAAGAGGCCAAAGCCCCGGCCCAGCTCCCCGGCCCTGCTACAGATGTCCGCCCAGGGAGACCACGTGGACCTGTCCCTCTCCTGCACTGTAGTGCCACTGACCCCAGAACGAGAGGAAGGGTCCATGGCTGGGACCTCCCAACCAACCCGAAAACACAAGCAGACCAGCATGACGGGTATGTGGGTAGGGAGAGACTCTTAGAACTATAGAATCTTATTATTCAAGAAGACCTTAGTAGTCATTTAGTCCAGCTCCCCATAATTGTTGAATATCAGAGCTAAAAATAACTTCAGTGAGGCAGCATGAGAAAATGAGAAGAGTTCTGGATTTAGAATTAAAGACTTCAGGGGCAGCTAGGTGGCTCAGTGGATAAAGCACTGGCCCTCGATTCAGAAGGACCTGAGTTCAAATCTGGCTTCAGACATTTGACACCAGCTGTGTGACCCTGGGCAAGTCACTTAATCCTCATTGCCCTGGAAAAAAAAGGAATTAAAGACTTCATTTTGAATCCCAACTTTTCTACTTATGACTTGTCCCACTTCCATAAGTCCCTAAACCTCTATGGGCATTATTTTATTCTGTAACTTGATGAGGTCATGGGGCAGCTGGGTGGTACAGTAGATAAAGCACTGGCCCTGGAGTTGGGAGGACCTGAGTTCAAATTTGGCCGTAGACACTTATTTACCAGCTGTGTGACCCTGGGCAAGTCATTTGACCCTGATTGCTTTCTCTCCGCCCCCCCCCCCAATTGATGTGGTTGGACTAAATTTCTAGCTATTCCTTTCTAATTATAATTCATCTGATCCTAGGGTTAGGTCATGTAGTTCAAACCCAAATCAGATGAGAAAACTAGGACCCAGAGGAGGGAATGGCTTACCCAAGGTTATGAAGTTAATGATAGACCAGTATTGGCCTGTATAGTCCCTTGTAGGCTTTGATTCCCTGAAGTTCTCTTTAGGAGGACAGGTACACTTCTAGGATCCTGCTTCTTTCTTTCACTTACTTACTTTGGAGGAGAGGCAGGATGGGGAGGCATGTCGGACTTGAAGTCCTGAGAACTGGGTTTGAATCCTGTGACAATGACCAGGTCACTCAATCTCTGTTCCTTTGTAAAATGGGAATGATGATGTCATCCTCTGACTCCCGAGGCTTTTGTGAGGAGAGCATCATGAAGAGCTTAGGTCTGAAACTCTGTATTGTCTTTCTTTGAAGGCTACACTGACCTGGTCATTCTTGGCTTTTGTCTCCCTCTCTTCACAGATTTCTACCATTCAAAGCGAAGGCTCATCTACAAGAGAAAGCCATGACTTGTCGGCTCCAGTTTCTCTCTCTCTCCGGGCCGGGTGATGATGACCACCCCAGTTCAGATACTCTAGCTTTTTGTTCGTCAGTGTGTGTGTGTTTTAATTATTGTTTGTATTTTAATTTAAACTCCTCTTTGTATATATACGCTGTCTTCATGCTGGGTGGGCCCTGGCCTATGTAGCATGGAGAATATTTAAAAAAACAAAAAAACAAAAAACAAAAAACGACAGTGGAAAGCCAGCTGCGCCCCCGCTGTATAAGTCGGACTGTCGGGTATTTTTATGTTTTGAAACCTTATTTAAAATGTCCTTGTCCCACGTTTCCTCTATCCTATAAGATAGAATGAAGTTGGCCTCAGGCCAGAGATGGGTGTAGCTACAGAATGCTGCTAGCTTCCTTGCCTGTCGATCCTTATGCCAGGGATTCCTGGTTAGGCGACATGCCCAAGGGCAGTTATCTCCCATCAGGTGTTGGAGAATTTTCCCGGGGTTCACTAAATTAAGTTAATTTTAATTTGAAAAAAAATAAATACAGATGGCACTTTGTTGGGAGGGTCGGTAGGGGTACAAAGTGACTGTCCTTCTCCCAGATGTCCAAAGCCAAGGGATGAAGGGCAGGGGTCCCACCCCGTTGGCCTTTTGGCTTTGCTCTCTACTGAGAGGTGGGGGAGAGTTGGTTCCTGTAGCGTTTCCCCCACCCCCTCCCTCTGTCACGCCCCTTCTTTGCCTGCCCTCAGGCACTGGGTAGGCAGGAGGGCATCCGTTCCCCAAAGGTGGACCAGCCAAGCTGCTCAGGATCCCGGGTCCCTATTGGTGCTGTCCTGCCCTGCACTTTCTACAGAAACCTAGCTACCCTTCTGTGGTTAGGTTTTCCTCTCAGCCCTCCCTTCCCTGGTCACCCCCACCCTGTCACCCCCTCCCTCCTCCCTTCTCCCCTCCCTTACCATGATACTTTGTGTAGCAGCTGAACAAGGTGACGGTGGTTTGGAAGTGAGGCAGGGTGATGAGGATGTTCTGGCCTTTGGGGAGAAGGTGGGAGGGGCCATTGCTGACTGCATACAGAAGGAACAGGTTTCATTCCATCCTGACTTTGCCCTGTCCCAAGAGTCCTGTGGACAAAACCCCAGCCTGGGCACTGACCCTAGAGGGGAGAATAGATAGCAAGCACTTGGAGTCTGTACCACACAACTGAGCACTTGATTCTAGCCTTTCTTCTCTTGTTCTGGTTCATGTGTATGTCTTGTTCTCCTCATCTAGACTGTAAGCTCTTTGAGGGCAGGGACAGTGTCTTATACTTCTCTGTATCCCACACGACCCCTAACACAGGGTTGGGTATATAGCAGGTGCTCAGTAAATAATACTTATTGACCTAACCACACTTCTACAATGTTATTATTGTCTTCTTTATCCCTTGGCTTTTATGTTGGTGGTGGGTTCTGGGTTTTTATTATTATTATTATTTTTTTAAATTTATTTTATTTTATTTTATTTTTTGCGGGGCAATGGGGGTTAAGTGACTTGCCCAGGGTCACACAGCTAGTAAGTGTTAAGTGTCTGAGGCCGGATTTGAACTCAGGTACTCCTGAATCCAGGGCCAGTGCTTTAACCACTGTGCCATCTAGCTTCCCCCCCTTTTTTAAAAAATTATTATAAACATGTGGTTTTATCTTAGTATCTGGTAAAATGAAAAATGGGCTGGTTTGGGAATTGGAAGACCTGGATTCAAACTTGTCCTCATTGGGAAACTTTTTGGATGAGATGATCTCAGGTCCTTGCCAACTTTAAATCCTAGAAGCCCCGCCTTAAGGGAGTTTAGGGACAAGACATCCATTCCTACACATAAGCAGGGAAAAAACACAAGGCTGTCCTCAAAGCAAGTGCAAACTGGGTGTGTTCAGTGTGGGAGGAGTTGCTAGGGTAACTCTTCTTCAGCATTAGGAGTAATCAGCTGTCAGGGGCATTCTGGGAATGCTTCTTGGAAGAGGCTTTGAAGGTAGGGAAAGAAAAGGGGAGGGATGTAGTCTGATGAGAAATGGGAGAAACATAGTTCTAGACTTCCAGAGTTGAAGGGACCTAAAAGGTCCCACTCCAATCTCGCTTAGAAATGGGGATGCCGTCTTCAATGCCCCTAGCAGGTGAGCATAGGTCGCTCATCCTATGCTTGAACAACTCCATTAGAAGGTGTTTTTCACATTGAACCCAACACTGCATTCTCTTCCTCTCTGCCAGCTTCCATGAGTAGGGCATGGCAGGGCATGGCACAACAAGCTTCCACAAGACAGGTCTCCGATACTAGAAGACAGCTGTCAGGTGCCATAGGAGCAGCTGGGAAGTCACTGGGAATGCTAGGGAGGTGTCAAGGAGGGAGAGATCTGGTGAGCCCGAGGAGGGGAGGAAAAGGGTCAAGTAAGGAGAAGAGGGGAGGGGCACAGGCTGGTAGGGAGGGACTGGGTTTGGCTGTGGAGAAAGAGCCAGGGAGGGACTGGGTTTGGTGAGGAAGGAGCCAGGGAAGGGTGGTGAGAAGAGAGAGGGACTGGGCTTGGTGGAGAAGGAACAGGGAAGGGACCAGACTGGTGGCAGTTAGGATGACGGAGCGGGATAGGCAGAGTTTGTTGAGGAGGTGGGAAGGGTCTGAATGTGGTGGGCATGTGGTTGGGTTGGGGCAGGAGGGGAGGGGCAGAGGCTGGGGAGGAGAGACCTGAGTGTTGGAGAGAAGGAGGGGAGAACATCTTAGGTTCGTGGGGTTGGGTGAGTTGGTGCTAAGCCTGAGGTGAAGATGGGGGAGTGTGGTTGGTGCAGGATGGGTCGGTGCCTAAAGCCAAGGGCTGCACTTGCAGCCCTTTAATTCATCAGCTCCATTGGATGAATGGAGCAAGTCAGGGTGACTGCGGATCATGGATGCAGAACTGGAAGGGCCATTTACTTGAGGAAACCAAGCCCTGGGAAGGCTGCACTTCCCAGTCAATAATGCACTTACTAAGTCCCAAGCACCATATCAAGTGCTGGGTCACTGCCCTCAAGCAGTTCCCATTCTAATGAGCAGGGGGAGAGTACATGCACACACTTGCTCTGTGTCACACAGGGAATGAACATCAGAGGCAGGATCTGAAGCCAGGACCCCAGAAGCTTAGACGAGCCAGTAATTTTCGTCAAACCATCCCCATATTTTACTCCAAAATACTTTCCAAAAAAAGGGCCTCTGGCCCCCCCCCCCCCCCCCGCCAAATATAACCTCCCTAGGCCTTTGGCAGATGTCTAAAATTTTACTGTTGAAATTCATTCCTTTGACTTAAGTCTTGTGAGGTTAAAAGTCAAACACCCCAAGGAGAGCTAAGCCATCAAGCTGCTGTCATCCATTGACAACTCAGTATGAATTTGTTTATCAGAATTTTGTAAAGGTTCCAACAGCTGGGAGTAGCATTTTGGGGAGACTCAGGGGAGGGGATAGGCTGGGGAGAGAGCTGAGTTGGGGGGACGAGGATCAGAGCTTGGGGAAGGAGAAAGTCAGACCTGGATGGGTGGAGGAAGGTCCTGGGGAATGTAAAAACCCTGGGATACCCAGGAATCCATGAGAAGATAAAGGAACACTGAATAGGGAGGGGGAGTCAAAGACATAGTCTACATCATAGCTTTTCCCAGTGGTTGTCCCTACCATCATCAACCCAAGTTTAGGACTCTGGGGAAGAAACTGGCCCAGTCCCAATCAGAACAACTCACTTGGTTCCATCCTTGTCTCAGCAATGACTCAACTCCTTGAGCTTCCCCAACCCAATCCAGCCCAAACCAAAAGAGCATTTACTTTGTTGGCTATTTCCCTCCTCCCTCCTCTCTCCATCCTTTAGTCACATATATGTCTGTCCCAGCTTCCCTACCAGTCAAATTCAGCTCAGCACCGAGGCTGGGCCACGCCTCTATGTGGTCGGGCTGGTCTCAGAATCACAAAATTGTTTTGCAGTGGGAGAAACTGAGGCCTGGAGTGGGGAGGTCACTTGTCTCAGTCACACAGTGGCAGAGACAGGACCAGAATAATAATAATAGTAATATAATAATAATAATAGCAATAACATCACATCACAGCATACCACACCACGCCACGTCACATCATACCATAACATAATATAATCACCTACTATATGCCAGGGGGTAGTCAGGCAGCACAGTGGATACGGCACCAGGCCTGGATCAGGAAGACCTGAGTTCAGATCTGGAATAAGACACTTACTAGCTGTGTGACCCTGGACAAGTCACTTCACCTGGTTTGCCTCAGTTCCCTCTTTTATAAAATGAACCGGAGAAGGAAACCACTCCAGAATTTTTGCCAAGAAAACCCCAGATAGCCTCATTAAGAGTCTCATACGACTGAAAGAACTGAACAACTATATGGCAGGAACTGTGCTAAGTACCTTAGAAATAATATCTCATTCGGGGCAGCTAGGTGGCCCAGTGGATAGAGCACCAGGCCTGGAGTCAGGAGGACCTGAGTTCAAATCCAGCCTCAGACACTTGACACTTCCAAGCTGTGTGACCCTGGTCAAGTCACTTAACCCCAATTGCCTCACCAAAAACAAAACAAAAAATAATATCTCATTCAATCCCCACAACAACCTTTTGAGGTAGGTACTATTATTACTCCCATTTTACAGTTGAGGACACTGAGAATGATTGAAGTTAAATGACTTGCCAAAGGTCACACAGCTACTAAGTGTCTTAAGGCTGCATTTGAATTCGTCTTATTGACTCTAGACCAGAATTCAGGTTCTCTGACTTTAAGTCCAGTTTTAGCTCACTACTCTGTAGCCCATACCACTTTGAATAATAAGTTTAAAAAAGACCTAAATCAAGCTTCCTGTGTACTTGGGCAGATCCCATCTACTAGATGATTGACAAATAGTCTATTTTTTCACAGGTCAGCACATATATGCATATTCACTTGACTGATGATAAATTCCTGGGTCACCTGCAACAAAATCACTCAGATTCAGTGAACATAACTTTCCTCATCTCTAAAACTGATTTGAGTTTCCCTTCCTTCTCCTGGCCTTTTACTTTTTACTTTTTATTTATTATTTTCTTTTCTCTCCTGACCTTTTATGAGGAGAAAGCTCATAAAGCCCATCTATAAAGGCATGGAGGGGGTTACATACTCAATAGATAGAAAAAATACCCACAGATCTTTGGAATTGTTGAAGTATTTAAATTACATGGGGAAATGAGATGGAAATAACTTGATATCATAATGCAGGCAACTCAATTCAACACTCATAATTTATTAAATATTAAATTAAAATGTTAATTTATTAGATACCTACATGCAAGGTACCTTGCTAGATACAAAGACAAAAAAACCAGAATTGTCCTCTCAAAATTGTCATGACTCTCTCAGAACTTCACTGGATTGCTCTGCACATCACAGACCTAATCTCACTGGACCTAAACTCAGAGCCAGCCTGGTAGGACCTGCCAAACCTTGTGCTCTGTTGACATATATACTTTTAGACCCCAAGGTCACCTCCATGGCAGAATGAAAGTTATTGGAGTGGAAATATTAAATTCAATTATAACAACAATAATAATGATACTGAAAAGAAAAGTGGAATAGGAGTCAAGGGAGTTTTCTTTACTGGATTTGTTAAAACAAACAAACAAACAAAACAAAACAAAACAAAAACTTGTTGAGCAAAATCATTAAAAACCCAAATCTCAGTTTTCTCATCTGTAAAATGGGGGTAGTAATCCTGGCTCTGCCTACCTCACAGGATGTCCATGAGGACCAAATCAAACCATGGATGGAAAAGTTCTTGAGAAAGTTAAGAGAAAAACAAACTACAAAAATGTAAGAATTTGTCCCATCACAAGGAAAATGGAAGACACACTTTTGGGGTGGGGCAGGGCAGTGGGGATTAAGTGATTTGCCTTGGGTCACACAGCTAGTAAGTGTCAAGTGTATGAGGCTGGATTTGAATTCAGGTCCTCCTGAATCCAGGGCCGGTGCTTTATCCACTGCACCACCTAGTTGCCCCAAGCCACACTCTTGAGGAAGTTTTGCCTTCTGGGACAGGGCATCACTTCTGTGAGTAAGGCCATAGAAGAAGCCAAAGTCAATTGGCCATTTGTCATTTAAAGTCCTTCATGATCTCGCTTCAGCCTATTTTTTCAGCCTGATTTCTCCCATTCCCTTTAATTCCCTGTAAACAGCAAAAGCGTCCTTCTTGCTCTCCCCCAAGCGAGACATTCCACCTTTCCCTTCCTCCTTTTTCACAGCCTGATCCTCATTCTTAGAATGCTCTCTTTCTTTACCTCTTTGTCTTGTAATTCCTAGCTCCCTCAAAAATGCTCAGAAAGCATTTTCCTGAATGCCCTAGTCAGTAACAATAGGGAAATGGCTCTGGAAATACTTTTCTTTGTATGTATTTTACATGTAAAGGCAGTATGGCATTGGGGGTAGAAAGATGGCCTTGAATCCAGGAAGACCCGGATTCGAATCCTACACCTAACACAAACTGGCTGTGTGACTTTGGCCAAGATACAACCTCTCTGTGCTCTAGGCAGTTCTCTAGGATTAGAATTTGTAGAGTTGAATTGACCTGCACTGGTAGAGGGAGCCTCCTCACCTGGGAATTCTCTGTACCAATGAAATTGTAATTCTATGCCCTATCTTTCTGTTGTTCTTGTTCATCTTTCATTCTCAGAGAGGGCCAATGATGTCATGGGGTGATGTCTTGACTTGTGAGTGAATTGGATTTAGACGAGGCAGAGCTGTGCAAAATCACCAGCCTCACTTTCTCCTCCAGGGTCATTGGAGTCCAGTGTCAAGACAAAAGTCAAGACGACTGGTGATGGTGTAGAATACAGTGTACAGAACTCTGGAACTCTAGGCTGAGTGAGCCATAGCTCTCAGGAACTCGATGTCTATTCATGTGCTGCTTCCATGATGGACATTTTGCAGCTAAGTGTTGAAGTGGATAGAGTGTTGGGTCTGGAGTCAGAAGACCCGAGTTCAAATATAACCTCAGATTAGCTGTGTGAGCCTGGCAAGTCACTTTACCTCTGCCTCAGTTTACTCAACTGTAAAATGGGGATAATAATAGCACCAACTTAACAGGGTTCTGAAGATCAAATGACATAATATTTTTAAACACTTTTTTTGGTAGGGCATTAGTTCCCTTGGTATTCTTGACCTCCCGTTCCTCCAGATGAACCTTGACATTATTTTCTAGCTCCATAAAATAATTTCTAGGTAGTCTGATTAGTATGGCACTGAACAAGTTAATTCATTTAGGTAAAATTGTCATTTCCATTAAACTAGCTCTGCCTATCCATGAGCAATTGACATCCTTCCAATTATTTAGATCTGACTTTATCTGTGTGAAAAGTGTTTTGTAATTGTGTTCATAGAGTTTCTGGGTTTGTCTTGGCAGGCTGACTCCCAAATAATTTATATTGTTTATAGTTATTTTAAATGGAATTTCTCTTTCCATCTCTTGCTGCTGAGCTTTGTTGGTCATGTATAGAAATGCTGCTGCTCATTATTTCTTACAGCACAATAGTATTCCATTACATTCATTTACTACAACTTGTTCAGCAATTTCCCAATTGATGAGCATCCCCTCAGTTTTCATTTTTTTTTGTCACCACAAAAAGAGCTGTGATAATATCAAATGAAATCATATTTGTCAAACAAACACTCAGCATAGTACCTGCCAGGAAGACCTGTGTTTGAATCTAGCTGTGTGACCCAGGGCAAGTCACTTCACCTCTGTCTGCCTCAGTTCCCTCTACTGTAAAATGGAGATAATGATCCACCGACTTTCCAGGGTTGTTGTAAGGGTCAAATGAGATAATAATTGTAAAGCATTTAGCACAGTGCCTGGCACAGAGTAAGAGGTATATAAATTTTAGCTATTACTAAGATTATTTCATTCTTTTTGTATCTTTATCCCCAGAACCTTGCACATAGTAGGTACTTAATAAATGCTTATTGAATTGAATTGCATTGACATATGAGAAAACAGAGGCCTAGAAAGGGCAAATGACTTTGCCAAGGCCATAAGAGTAGTAAGTAACAGAGCAATGTTTCAAATCCAAAACATTTGATACCAAATTCAGTGCATTTTCTCCTATACAATAGTGTTACTAACCATTCATAAGGATCCCCATGGACCTGCATATTGATTCAGACCATAATAAGATTATTTAGGTTCTATTATATTTTTACTGATTTTGTTAAATATTTCCCCAATCCATTTGGATCTGGCTTGGGTGGCAGTTGGACCTGTCATGGTGTGAGTCAGTTACCTCCATTCTCACCACAGAAGCTTCATGTGCTCTGAGCTTTTCTTTTTCTTTTTCTTTTCTTTTCTTTGTTTTTTTTCCTTTTCAGGGCAATGAGGGTTAAGTGACTTTCCCAGGGTCACACAGCTAGTAAGTGTCAAGTGTCTGAGGCTGGATCTGAACTCAGGTTCTCCTGAATCCAGGGCCGGTGCTTTATCCACTGTGTCACCTAACTGCCCCCTGAGCTTTTCAATAGCTTGAGCTGAGCCCCTGCTCCCCTTTCCCTCCCCAGCCATAAATAACTCTGCCCATCGCTGTCCTTTTTTGTTTTGTTTTGGTTTTTGCGGGGCAATGAGGGTGAAGTGACTTGCCCAAGGTCACACAGCTAGTAAGTGTCAAGTGTCTGAGGCTGGATTTGAACTCAGGTCCTCCTGAATCCAGGGCTGGGGCTTTATCCACTGCGCCACCTAGCTGCCTCTGCTGTCCTTTTCTGGATGAGACTTGGAGCAAGCATGGTTGTGCCTGGGTTCTAATCCTGGCTCCACCGACTGACCAACTCTGTGAGCTCCAAGACATCATTTCCCACTCTGAACATCAGTTCCTCGGTTGTCAAATGAAGAGATCGGCCTACATTGGGGTTTCTGACCTTTTGCAGTCTTCATACCCCATGGATTTCAGGAAACTTTCTCTTCTATGGCCCCTGTTTCTAAAGAAAGGAAATAAATTCTAGCTTTTACCATGCACATTCACATAAGAATTTTTTTTAAAAAGAAGTTAATTAATTTCAATAGGACAATATCGTTATTTGCTAAATATTTCCAGTACCCACTCTGACAAGATTCTTAGATTCCCTGGGGGCATGTATACCCTAGGCTGAGAACCCCTGGGTTAGACAGTACCGTGGTGGGATGAGTCAGGATTAAGGAAGAACAGAGAGAAACTACTTCAACAGGAAAACCTCTAGATTGAGGCAGTAGATTTTCTGGTTTAGTAACGGAAGGGGTAGTTAATTAAGCAAGAGAAGTGACAAGTGTCACACAGCAGGGCTGCTAACAGCTCCAGTCTCCCGATGCAACTCCTGATCTCAAAAGGGCTCTTTGAGGATAGCAAGTGGGACAGCGAGCGCTGTGGAACTGACTAAACACCTGTGGAAGGTAAGAATCATTGCTGCCTTGGTTCAGTGCTCTCATGGGGAGAAAGAGGAATATCCCAAGACAGTTTTGGGGGATGGGGCAGAGATCTCAGTTGAGTGAATAAGGCTTCTAGATGGTTAACTGAAGGAGGGAGACTAGTGCTAAGAGGCCCAGTTTAACTCTATCATCAGTCTCCTTATCTGTCAAATAGGGATGCAAGATCACGCTGCCTACCCCTAACTGTTTCAGTAAAGCTCAAATGAGATAAGGGAGGTAAGAGTGCTTAAATCAATCAATTGACAAACATTTTTTTATTTTTTAATTTTTTTTAGTGAGTCAATTGGGGTTAAGTGACTTGCCCAGGGTCACACAGCTAGTAAGTGTTAAGTGTCTGGGGCCGGATTTGAACTCAGGTACTCCTGACTCCAAGGCCAGTGCTCTATCCACTTCGCCACCTAGCTGCCCCGACAAACATTTTTTAAATTGCCTACTATGTGTCTGGCATTTTAAGGAGTATAAATTTATATATATACATACATATATATGCATATGTACATATAACTAAACATACATATATGTACATAGTGGTGTTGGTTTGCAGTTTTAATTAGTTTTTTAATTATGCAAATTTAAAGAGTTATTATTTTTCCCATCATAAGGCAAACGGTATACCTTTGATAACCCAACATCACCTGCATGGCGTGGTGAGGCAGCTCAGTAATTGGTCACCCACTATGGGTAAGGCACTGTGAGAGATACAAAAATGAACAAAAAATAGTTCCTGCCCTCCTTACATCTGACAGTCTAGAGGGGTGAGGTAAGACATGTTCGAAGATAACTAAAAAGACAGCTAGAATATGATGAATCCATAAGGCAGGCAGTGTTGTACAGTGGAAAGAACACCACCTCTACCATCAGAGGAGGACCTGGGTTCAAATCTTGCCTGTAATTAGACATGTAACCTCCCTGGGCCCCTGCTGTGTTACCAAAATGCTTGTTTTATCCCATAAATTAAAACTAAAATAAAATAAATATGGGGGGGGGGAAATAGGTGACATTGTGGAGGGTTGTAAATGTCAGGCTGCTGAGTTTCCATATCTATAAAATGAGGAGTCTGCACTAAGTGTTAGCCTTAACAGTTCCTTCCAGTTCTACCCCATATCACCCCAAGAATACTTGAGATTTCAGAGGGGTGAGTCATTTGTGTTTGGGGTTAGAGGGAAAGCTTCGTGAGGGAGGAGGCACTTGAGCTGGGCCTTGAACGATTAACAAAAATGGTGCTGGGGAAGAAAGGAGGATAGTAGGGTGTTCTAAAGGGGATTATGTAAGCAAAGGAATGGCAGGAGGAAAGGAGAGTCTTCCAGTCTAGCTACAGCAGAGAAGCACCTGAAAGGGACAAGTGTGACACGGAAAGGTTGGGAGGAGGGAAGGAAAAGAAATTTGTGGGGTAACTTTATTATACATTTAAAAGGAATAGCAAGCAGCTAGGTGGCACAGTGGATAGAGTACTGGCCCTGGAGTCAGGAGGACCTGAGTTCAAATCCAGCCTCAGACAGTTAACACTTACTAGCTGTGTGACCCTGGGCAAGTCGCTTAACCCTAATTGCCTCACTAAAAAAAAAAAAAAAGGAATAGCAAATCATACGCAATAGATTTGCTGTTTTGTGTGCAATCTTATTTTTTATTATGCTGTGCCATGGAAATGCTTGTTTTATTCCATAAATTAAAAATAAAATAAGATAAATATGGGTGGGGGAAGAGGTGACATTATGGAGGGTTGTAAATGTCAGGCTGCAGAGTTTGTTCTTTTTTGGGGAGCAGTGGGGGGTATAGGCCCAAGAAGTCCTGGCCTCAAAGAGTTTAGGATAAAAAGTGCATCCAGAGGTAAACTCTACCTGATGAGAAAAAAAAAAAGGATCCTGGAATTACAAAGCATATTATACTAGAAAAGACACTGGTTCTCAAGACAGAGGATGTGGGTTTGAATCCTGACTTTGTTACTCACTAACTTGGGAAAGGCCCATGATAAATTCACACTTCCATCATGCTTGACAAGGTATTCACTCCCCAGCTTTCACCTCCATTTTACAGATGAGGAAACTGAGACCTAGGAGTCACATAGCTAGTAAGTATCCCAGCCTGCATTTGAACTCAGGTCCCAGTGACATCAAGTTCAGCTCTCTTTCCATATGATTTTCCTTTCTGAGCCTCACTTTCCCCTTTTGTAGAAATGGACCAGATGGTTCCTCCCAGCTTGAAATCCTTTGATTTAAAAGCATTTCCAGCAGCATGTTCAGATTCTGTGATTTGACACTTGGAAAAGCCAGCTGACCTGGGGCTATGGAATAGAGGGGGTGGATTGCTGTGCATGTGTTACATGTTCCAGGTTCCTAGGTCCATTTACCTGGAAAAGGTTCTTTCCTGAGCCTCAGGCCTTGCTGATACCACCAGCCAAGTGCTTGGGAATTCCAGCTCCTCCTTGGAACTAGTCCAGGAGACTAGAGATGACAAGACTAAGGGAGAAATGGCAACTGTCTTCAAGTATCTGTAGGGATTGCTGTGTGAGAGATAAATTTATCATTCTGTTTGCTCTTGAGGACAGAACTACAAACAACGAGTCACAGTTGAAGGAAAGTATATTTAGATTTGATTTAAAGGGACAAACTTCCAAACTAGAGTTATCCCAGAGTGTGATGGGCTGCCTTTCTATCAATGGCAATTTTTATGTGATGACAACATGGCCTTTGTTGGGGATGGTGGAGAGGGGATTTTGGTTCAGGTATGTATTGGACAGTAGGGTGTAGGGGATGGTGTTTTGGCCTTATAAGTTGTATAACCCTAGGTGAGTTACTTAACTTTTTTAGGTCTCAGGCAACTCCACAGAATTTATCTACTTTGTCATGGTGGATTGTGATCTGCTCAGTGGAGTGAATTTCCCACACCAGGAAATCCCCATACTGATGAAATCACTGATCCTTTAGAATCCAAATATCAGTTTGGACTAATCCCTTCCAATACTGAAATTTTGTTTGCCCCATCCCCCACCCTGGGTGAATTCTCCCAACTTCCACTTTCCCAGTCAGGTTGGATCCCTAGAGAGCAGATTATTCCTTCACCTCTTAGGGTTCTAGAGGTAATGCTGAGCAGGAGTGGCTTCTGATCCTTTTGTTCATTCACATGTCCCTCTTCTGTATGTTCCCTCTAATATCATTGGCAGATTAACATGAATTAGTTTGGCAAGAGAGCATTTACTGAGAAGAGATCACAAGGAAGGAAGTTGCAAAAATATTCTTCCCCCCTCCAAACCAGGGGTGCACTCTTCTCTTACATACACGAGGTCCCTGGAAAAAGTGGACTCAAACTTCATGTAACAGAGGTAGTTGGGCAAGCATGTAGGCCTGATGGATACCTTGTGACTCTTGGCCTTGCTAGTCTCCGCCCCCCTTTTGTTGAGTCCCCCACCAAGTTCCTTTCTGGGCATTCTGTTGGTGATGGATGAGTTTCTTCCTCGACCAGTGGGGCTAGCTTCTTCCAGAACATGGTATCTTAGCTGTCAGACTGATTCACTGCTGAGTTGGGTCAAGCAGTGCTGCTCAACTGGTCCCTTACCAGACTCAACTGCTGCTGCTGCTGCTATCAGCTGCGGTAGTCTTGGCTACCAACTTCAGTTGCTGAAATGTCCAGTTGCTGTAATGCCTCTTCTGACATTTTGAAGCTTGGAAAGTCAAAACTTGGTTGATTCCATCAGCAAACATCCATTCACCTAAGATCAGGAAAGAATAAACACATACAAATACATACACGTGCACACACAAAACTAGGCACCATACAATCAATGACACATGGTAGCCAGGTGGGGTGGGGGGAAGGGGAATAAACAACCAGCTGCCCTTCCCCCTCCCTAGTGGCTCACAGTAGTTCGTCCTCACTTGAAAACAGCCAAGGAAGAGAGAACAAGGTTGTTCACTTGAATCTTTTGTATGTACCTTCTGCCTCTACTGAATTATCATTCGTTTCAACTTGTAAGCCAATCAGAAGGCTTTTCATCATCATATAGTATGGATTCCTGAGTCATTCATGGCTGAAAGGAGTTTCCCCAAAGTTCCACATGTTGGATTAGATATCCTCAATGTGTATTCCCTGTCTAGCCCACCTGTAAGGGCAAATTCATGTATGTTTAAGGTCAAGAAGGAAGAAAGGAAGGAAAGGATGGATGGAGAGAGGGGGGAAGAATGAAAGGAAGGAAAGAAAGAGAAAGAAGGAAGGAAAGTAGGAAGGGATGAAGGAAGGAAAGAAGAAAGAGATAAAGGGAGAGAGGGAGGAAGGGAGGAAAGAAGGAAGGAGGGAAGGAAAGAAGGGATAGAGGAAGGGAAGGAGGGAGGAAAGGAAGAAAGAAAGAAGGGGAAAAGGAAGGAAAAGATGAAAAAAGGAAGGAATGTAGGAAGGAAAGAATGGAGAGAGGAAGGAAAGAAAGGAAGGGATGGAGGGAGGAAAGAAAGAAGGAAGAAAAGAAGGGATTGAGAGAGGGAGTTCCAAAGAGAAGAAAGAAGGAAGGAAAGGAGGAAGGAAGGAAGGAAAGAAGAAAGGTTTAGAGAAAGGGAGGGAGGAAAGGAAGGAGGAAAGAAGGGATGAAGGAAGGAAACAAGCATTTATTAATTAATAATTAATATTATGTGACAGTCACTGTGTAAAAAACTTTATAAATTTATCTCATTTGATCTTCACAATAACCCTGACAGGTAGGTACAATTATTATTCCCATTTTACAGATGAGGAAACTGAAGCAGACAGAGGTTAGGTGATTTGCCCAGGATCATACAACTATTGTGTCTGACACTGGATTTAAACTCAGTTTTTCGTGATTCTAGTTCATCAGTCAAGCCATTGTACTACCTAACTGGGACCCTACCCCATGTGACTTTGCTCTTGGCTTCAGGATTTTCACCTTTTACTCATTTCTCTACATCCCCTCATAACTGAATACCAACCCCTGGGACCTTCCCGGTGCCTGAACATCTTTGACTCGCTGAGTGCAGAGAGGATAGGATTTAGATTTAGATTTAGGATAGAATTAGGATTTAGCTAGAAGAGACCTTAGAAATTATTCATGTTGTAGGCTTATAGAATTTGGAGCAAGAAAGCAGACTCTGACCCCTTTATTTTACAGAAGGGGAAACTGAGGCCCGGCGAGGGGAAGTGGGTGGTGACGATGGGTCTTGAGCCCAGTTTCTCGAATTCCATCTCCTGTGCTCTTTCCACTACATCATCCTATCCTGAACTCCTAATGATCTTTCCTCCTTCCTGCAGCTCTCGCTGTCAGCATCACTATAATTGCATGGAGTCTGACGTCCTCTTTCTCCTTTTAGCCCTGTCTCCACATACCCCAGACAATGACGGTGGGTTTTTTAGGGTTTATTTACAAGAGGAAAGAAGAATATATACAGTCAGAAATAACACACCAGGGTAAGGTAATTAGAAGCACTCATAAAAGAAAACGACCCAGTTCCAGACTGGGCGGTGCCTGAGTTTGCTAATCTAATCTTTAACTACATTACCCTGGTGCCAAGATTCTTGCTGGGTCCAAAGAGAATGTCATTTTTGACACCCGAAAACCTTGGAATCACTCCTGATACAGGATTCACCTGTCTGGGGACTCTGCATAGAAGTTATTGGCCCATCCTTACAATGCCAGGTTCCCTTTCAGCCAATCAGGCCCTGCCGGTGCGATGCGCTACCCACATTCCCACCTACTCACTGACAATATAGCTTTGACTTCCCTGACTGGGGGAAAAAGACAAGAAAATGAAAACATGCGCCCTGTGGCTTGGGACTGCAGCTCTCAACTCCCCAGAACTGGGTTTGATTGCATTCTGCTTAACAAACATTTACGAAACATGAGGCTGGGTGCTGAGAATACAGACAGAACCCAAATAGCCTCATATTTCTACTTGCTAGGTTCAATCCTGGGGTCGGGGAGAGGTTTTCAATAATTTCTATGTTCTTTGATTCATTTTGCCTTCTCACAGAGTTTCTTCTGATAACATAAGCATTTGGCTTGAGCCTCTTAAAAGGCTCCCGGTTCCCTAAAAGCACCCGGGCCGACAAAGTATTAAATCTAGGGTATGTTTTATTTAACTTATCAAAAATGTATGAGACTCACATACAAGCTCATAAATAATTAAGATCTCCTTTCTTCCTTCTCTGCTAGACATCCGCTTTGCCCAGGAATCTATAGCATTGTCCAGATTTCCCTAGGAAGGATGGTGCTCAAGGGAGCCTTGCTTGGGCTCAGGAGTGTGCTGGAGCCAGATTGAAATGACTCAAGAGAGCTGATTATTAAATTTTTAGGGTATGCATTTGCATCTTGGAAATCAGCAAACACTACAAATAAGGCTTGATTTGTTGTTTTGTTGGTTGTCTAGATGTAAGAAAGTGATGGAGAACATGTTGACAATGCAGATTAGATTTACAAGTGTGTTGTGAATACCGACCCCGCCCCTTCCCAAGAGCTGGTTGTTAAATATTTACCAGCACACCTTTGCTTGGAATCCTTGGTAAGTGCCCAGTTTTATGCTGGTTTTAGTTCCTTTCAAGGGGGAAACCAGTCAGGGTGTCATCCCTTCTGGTCCAGGGATTTAAATACTTATAGGTAGAGAGCTTCCATTTGGGGGAAAAAAAAAAAGGATTATTAAGGAGGCCAGCATTGCCCCTCCCTTTCCCCTCACTTTGATAGAGTCCTTCTTCCCTCTGGGCCTACACAAACTTCATGAGTTATATACAAATAGGTCAATATTGCTCCTTCAAGTCGTGGCCCCAGCTGTGCCCAGTTCTTCCTTTTCTCCCATCTCTACATAGTAACAGCTCCTCCTTTCTTGGGGTGGTGATGGGAGAGACCTATGTTTGTTGTGCTGGTCTCCCTCCAGTTCCTAGTGTGTCTCCATCCACTCCCCATGGGACTGGGTCTTTATGTTGGTCCGTGTCTTCATCTGGTTCCTCTTCTTTTGGTGGTGGTGCGGGTGTTTCATGGTTCCTTGGAGGGACTGCATGGACACAGAGAATTCTCTCCAGGGATCCAAGTGTGTATTCCATTTCCAAGTCTCTGTCCAGACTCTCTCTCTCTCCCCTGTGCTCTCTTTATTTCCTTCTCTCTCTCTCTCTCTCTCTGTTTCCTTCTCCCTCTTCTTCTTCTCTTCCTTTTTTCTCTCCCTCTCCCTTGCCCTCTCCCTTTCTCTCTCCTTCTCCCTCTTCCCCTTCCCTTCCCTCTTCCCTCTCTCACTTTCCCTTTCCTTTTCTGCCCCTCTCTCCTTCCTTCTTCCTTTTTCTCTCCCCCATCTCCTGTGTAGCCCCTCTTGTTTTTACATCACCTGCATATCCCAATATCTCCTCTCCTTCTCCTCCAAGAAGACCATGCCTTTTATCATAAAAGTATCTTATTATTTCCAGTTGCATGTAAAGATAGTTTTCAGCATTTGTTTTCATAAGATTTTTAGTTCCAAATTTTTTCTCCCTCCCTCCCTTCCCTCCCCCCTCCCCAAGACAGAAAGCAATCTGATATAGGTTATTTTTTTTAATTAAAAACATTTTTTTGGTGGGGCAATGAGGGTTAAGTGACTTGCTCAAGGTCACATAGTTAGTAAGTGTCAAGTGTCTGAGGCCGGATTTGAACTCAGGTCCTCCTGAATCCAAGGCTGGTGCTTTATCCATTGCGCCACCTAGCTGCCCCTGATATAGGTTATATATGTACAATCACAAGGATCATTTCTGGTTTTTTTTGCAGGGCAATAAGTAACTTTCCCAGGGTCATACAGCTAGTAAGTGTCATGTTTCTGAGGTCGGATTTGAACTCAGGTCCTCCTGAATCCAGGGCTGGTGTTTTATTCACTGCGCCACTTAGCTGCCCCCAAGGATCATGCCTTTTAACAAAAAATGTGTATCCCCCTCCCTTTTAAAAAAACAAAACAACACTTTATTTTATTGATGCATTTTGTTATTATGTGACATCCATTTCTATTTCCTCTTGTACTCTTGGAATCATCTAGCCAACAAAATTTATTTTAAAAAAGAGGGGGAAAAGCAGTTCAACAATCTTAAAAGTGCCTGACTACTGTCATGCAATAGTCCATACTCATAATACCCCACCATTGCAACTGAGAGAGAGGGAACTGGTTTTCTCAACTTCCCATGGGTCAGATATGAACTCAACAGAGTTCAGTTTCCTTTGGTCACTCTTTTTCCATTTGCATGATAATTTTGCACTGTTTTTCTAATTCTGCTTATTTCTTTTGCATCAGTTCATATAAGTCCAAACTTCTTAGAATTCTTTATAATCATGACTTCTTGAAGTACATGGATAGTACATTACAATCATATAACATGATTTTTTCAGCTTTCAGTCTGTCAGTGAATAAAGATTTATTAAGCATGTACTATGTTCCAGACACAGTGCTAAGTGCTGGAAATGCACAGATAAATGAAAACATAGTCCCTGCCCTCAAGGAGCTTACAATCTAATGCCCAATCAAAGGCCACCTACTTTGTCCCAGTAAATTGTATATACCCTCTTTTTAAAAAGTTAAGCCTAAAGGCTAGAGACTTTACAACTTGTCTAGGAAATTGTCAAGGAGACAAAGAGGAAATAGGGACTTAGTTTTTATCTCTTGGGTACCTAAAAATTATTATGTCATTTAATGTGAAAGTCTCCAGGTTTTTAGTGGGCTGGAGCTACTATTCTTACCTAAAGATTTGAGAAGAACCAGAGGTGTGTGAGTTAGTGACATTGACAAACTGTGAGTGTAGGGGGTATTAATGGATTGTGGATGGTGATACTCACTATGGGTCAGTGGTAAAGAATTGTGAGGAATGGTTGGTGACTGACTGAAGGTGCTATTGACAGACTGTGTATCTCTGTTTGGGGTGTCCTAGAAGAAGACTATGAAAGGTGGGTGTTTGATCGACTGGGGGATGTTGAATGTAGTAAGGCTGTTGACCAATTGTATGGGAGAGGGGAGTGTTGAGGAACTCTGAGAGGTGACTGACAAACTGAAAGGGTCATAGACAGACTGTAAATGGAGGAATGTCTTAATGGACTGTTTTTTTTTTTGTTTGTTTGTTTTTGGTGAGGCAATTGGGGTTAATTGACTTGCCCAGGGTCACACAGCTAGTAATTGTTAAGTGTCTGAGGCTGGATTTGAACTCAGGTCCTCCTGAATCCAGGGCTGGTGCTCTATCCACTGCGCCACCTAGCTGCCCCCTTAATGGACTGTTAAAGGTAGACTAAGGTGGGGTTATTGATGATGGATTATGAGGGGAGTTGTTGATAGAGATAGGTGTGGAAAGACTGGAGAAAGGAGTTGACAGATTGCACCTGAGAGGCACATTGCTAAGAGTATATGCCAACACGTTCTGATAAGTGTGTTGACAGACTGTGTGTGTAGTGGTAGGGAGTATTCAGGTCATATGAGGGGTGTTGTTGATAGACTATAGCGATATTGACAGACTTTATGATGGTTTGTGAAAGGTGGATATTGACAGACTGAGAATGGTGCTGACAGTACAATGAGAATGTTGACAGACTTGTGGTGGGGAGGAGCTGTTAACAGATTGAAGGTGGTATTGACAAACTCTGTGTGTGTGTGTGTGTGTGTGTGTACTTTCTTGATGGTCTGTGAAATGTAGATGATGACAGTCTGAGCAGAGTTATTGATATATTCAGAAAGGAGTTATTGATAGTCTGTGAGGGATAGTTGTTGAGAGATTGAAGGGAGATGTTGACAGATGGTATGTATTGACAACTGGAATATTGACAAATTATGAAGGGTGGGTGTTGACTCATTGTGGTGATGGTGTTGATAGAATGAGGGGTGGTAGGGGCATTGAAGGCCTATGAAGAGTCTTGTTGACAGACTATTGGAAGAGGTGCTTTGATGGACTGTGAAAGGTAGGCCAACTGAGATGGAAGTGTTAATAGTGTGGTAAAGATTTGGACAAACTGTGATGGTAGGGTGTTGAGGAGTTTTTGAGGGTTAGTTGTTAGAGTGACAGGTGTTAATGACAGATTGTGTATGAGGGTATCTGATGATGGACTGTGAAAGGCAGGTGTTGACGGACTATGAAGAGCTATGAAGGGAGTTATCAATAGTCTGTGAAGTTCAGTTGTTGAGAGATTGAAGGACTATATGTCTGACTGACTATATGTATAGGAATACTGACAAATTTCATTGTCATGAGGGTGTTGATAGACTGGTAGTAGGGGCGCTTGTGAAAGACTTTTTGCATATAGGAAGACTGACAAATGAAGATGTTGGCAGACTGGATAGGAATATTGACTTGTGATGAGGGTATTAATGGACTATGGTGGTAGGGGCATTCAGGACCTATGAGGGCTCTTGTTGAGAGACTGTATATATAGGAATACTGACAAATTATGAAGGGGAGATATTGGCCCATGGGGACTCAGTGTTGTTGTTATTGTAGATGAGCTGTGAAGAGGAATGGGACATGCTGAGGGCAAAGATATTGACTGAGGAAGTGTTCTAATGGGAATCAGATCAGAGGTTGGCTGCCCATTTTCTTTCAGATCGTGTAAGGTGATAGTGAGCCCTGTGATTTGTGGCATGACAGCCACCAGCCTCCTGGGAACCTGTGGTTCAAAGAGAGATATTGGATTGTATACTTGACAATCCCAGAGTTGGACATTTTTTGAGGATCTTTACTTCCTCCTTCAGTAGGCTCAGCAGAATTCCATGACCCAAATGTCGGACTCTGTTCTGCCAACGGATCATTTGTAAAGACCTTTGGTCCTGGAAGTCATATCTTGTTATCTCTCACAGGAAGTATATATCGATTTCCCTCTTACCACACCTATGCCCAATCAATCCTTCCTAGTCAACTGTAGAAAACAATGCTGGAGTGGAGCCAGCTTTCTTTCTTAGTTTGAATCAATGTGTTTCCACCAACACCTTCACTGTGCATCATCTGAGCCCAACATCAAGTTTTGCCCAGCAAGTAGGTATTTCCTCGTCAAGGACAATGTCACAAGAGATACTGTTTAGCACTATCAAGATAGCAAGATAGCAAGAGAGGCGTGTGACTTTCAGGATGTTGAGCCACTGACCAGGATGAGAAACACTGTGTTTTCTGCATAACATGGGAGGAGTCCCTAGATGTTTTTGGTAATAATAATGATAGCAATGAAATGAGGAGGAGCATTGCCATAGCTACTTACACTTTATAAAGCCCTTTCTTCACAATCTCCATGTGAGGTAGTTAGTACAAATATTATTTCCATTTTAAGAGTAGGGAAACTGAGGCTCAAAGGGACAAGTGACTTACCCAAGGTCATAAGCTAGCAAGTATCCAAGCCAGGGCTTGAAACCTCAAGGTGGGGATACAATATGATAGGGTGGGAAATTTATTGGATTTGTTATCAGAAGACCTGAATTTGAATCTTAGGGGCAGCTAGGTGGCACAGTAGATAGAGCATAAGGCCTGGAGTCAAGGACACCTGAGTTCAAATCCCACCTCAGACAATTCCTAGCTGGGTGACCCTGGGCAAGTCACTTAACCCCTATTTGCTTCAATGCCTCATCTGTAAAGGGGGGACACACAGGAGAAGAAAATGGCAAACCGCTATAGTTCTTTGCCAAGAAAACCATATCACATAGTCTGACACGACTGAACAGCAAGGTCTCTTCTAGCTCTGTCGTGCTAGGATTGTAGGACCATCTTTTCCTTAGAAGTCTTAAGGGTACAGTTGTTCACTCACTACCCTCCATTTTCTAGCAAATGATCCCAGATGGGTCACGTTTTGGGGCCTAGAGGCCAGAAATGACTGGAGGGCAGAACAGGTGGGAGGGTACAGATGTTGGGGCTCCTTCCGGACAGCACAATACTGATCCACCTCCTAACCCAGAAGGTGGAACTTGGAGTCAGTAATAGTTTCTGACTACGAAGGGACGTTGGACAAGGAAG